>NC_141541.1:82275000-82587500 GCF_021556685.1 Rattus norvegicus
TTGTTATTTCTATGATTAAATGTTGAACACTTGCTATCTTTGGTCATGCAATACCATGTCATGTGAAAAACAATGGGATAGGTTATATCTAGAGTTATTGATGTGTAAAATATTCATGGATAGGTAACATACAAGGAAACAGGAAAAAAAACCCACAGCTCAAATAAATCAGCAGTGTATGATGGCATGGCTATGTTTACGAATGAAATGATAATTTTAGGATCTAAGGTGGTGTGGTAATATCAATTCTCTCCTCCATGCATTTGTCCACATTGAATTACACATATATATTCCGGTGAGGACTCTTTGTCCTGAACATGCAGTGTAGTGTTAAGAACTCTACTATTAAAATGTAGCTGATGGTTAACAGCAAAAGCTATTTTCTGTTAAAACAAAACAGTGGGGCTGGCCGTACCACCAACATCATGATGCAAACACCTTGCCTTCAAAATCTATATTGGGAAGACAGCCAAGCACTGCTGGCATAGGAAATGAATTAGAGAGATTCAGACTTACTTACCCACCGAACACCTGGAGTGCGGAGAATTTGGAAGCATCCAAATCGTTGCCACTTACTATTCGAGCCTTAAACGAATCACAAGAAAACAAAAGAAGCAAGAGTTTAGCACTGGACAGGCTACAATTTGGAGACTGGGGAGACACGGGCCAACTGCACTACACATTGAGCACCTACGATGAGGAATGCTAAGCAGGGTCAGCTCCAAGTCAAAGCTGTGTTTTGGGAGGGGAGGTTTTGAAATCAGCTGCATTTAAACAAAAGCATTGGAAATGGCGTCATATTCCAAGTACTCTTTGCCCTTAAAACTTGGTAGGTTGCGGGAGAGACCATGAATCAGCCAGGAAGCTCAGGACTTAGCCAGACCTGAGAACAGATGCTCTGTTTGACCGTAGCAGACCCCTGGGTTGGCGAATAGAAGCTAACTAAATAAGTGCACAGCTGGCAAGGTGCAACCCCTTTGTAAATGCAACACACTCGGGGGACACTTAAAGGACAAAGAACAGAAAGCTGGGAAGACATGCATTTTCCACAACTCAGCAAGACTAACAAGGCTAACAGGTCACAAACAAACAGGTACAAAAGACAAGATCTGTCAGAGGGGAGAAAAAATTCTGATTGAAAACCTTTTCATCCACGGAGCTGCTGTCTGGAAGAGAATCGGGAGAAGGGATAAATGTTAGATGGAGCTTTCCAGAAACGATTGAACATACACATGAACAGAGTCATTGAAACTATTAAAAACTATTAGAAACCATTTCAAGACTGAACCCCAAGGGAGTAAGGGATCACTGAGTCTCATAATGTAAACAGCTAGATTTCTGACAGAATACTTGAAACGTAACAAGAGAGAATTCTAGACTCAATACAAGGAGATGTGTTCTACCCATAATGAGTACAGAGGTTGATTTATCTAAGTGTTTCGTCTGAGTTTCTCACACCACGAAACTTGAGTTAAATTATGAAGAGCCCATCTTACAAACATCAAAGCTGGTATCTGCAAAGATTAAATGGCTTCAGATCACAAACTAATATGCAGCAGAGGGAGGCTCACATCCAGGGCCCCTGCACCTCCCTGTGATGCTTTGGAGACTCAGAGCAGGTGAACAAAGCAACAGGGCTGGCGGGTCCACAGCCTTCCAGTGCAACTCTGGATAAATCAGGGCCTAATATATCTCAGTTCAGGTCAGTTCAGTTCTCCTGGGTATTTACCCAGTTGCCGTTTCCACAGTCAAGTCTGAAGCTGCTAAGATCATAAGGATATGGTCACCTCTGATTTACATGGGACTTTGCTCTTAAATTTATGTACTTTTCTTTATAGAGTGAAGCTGGAGAGGGGTCTCTACACAAACTGGAAGGGCCCCAGAACTGGAGTGCCCTTTCATTTATAAACACAAATGAGACTCAGTAAGATGCTGGTCCCCAAATTACACAGCTTAACAACCAACCACCTTTACCAGTGACAGTTTGAAATATGCTCACGTTTTTGACTCATTAAGTATGGGTTGACTGCTGTAGCCAAATAGTTTATGTACTTTTTTCTTTTTTTCTAAAATTTATTATTTATTTATTTTACACATATGGGTACACTGTCACTGTCTTCAGACACAGAAGAAGAGGGCATCAGATCCCATTACAGACGGTTGTGAGCCACCATGTGGTTGCTGGGAATTGAACTCAGGACCTCTGGAAGAGCAGTCAGTGCTCTTAACCACTGAGCCATCTCTCCAGCCCCTATGTACATTTTTTATAGTATCTCAGGATTGTCTTTAAATAGAAGATTAAAATTAAGTATTTTAATAAGTAATAAGATATGAAGCTTATTTGTGGCATAGATATTTTAAATACCACTTAAAATATAGCAAATAAAATTAAGTATTATTTAAAAAGAATAACATATCCTATCCAAAATGATATTCTTACAGATGACTCAAATCACGCAGTGACTAACATGATGTGATATCAATAGATCACACATCTATTCATCAGACAATTTGTACCAGAACTTTATTAAGTACTAAAGTTATTTGCTAAAATTTCCTAATAATTCTTAGGAACCATATTAAAATAGGATTGGACTGTGTCTTGCTTAGGTTTAATGTTACTAAAACCATTTATTTATGATGGAAATATTAGCCCATCCCCATCAGCAAGCACAAAAGTCTCTGATATCATTTTAGTTTATCTCTACATGTTATGGCCAGTAGATATTGAAATATTACAATAAATAACATAACTTTTAGAAATTGAGGTGCATGGGCTGGAGAGATGGCTCAGCCATTAAAGGCTAGGCTCACAACCAAAAATATAGAAATTGAGGTGCAAAATGCTGTCACTTTTCAGGAACTTTAGTTTTATAACCAGCACACAAAACAAAACAGAACCACTAGGACATTGCAAACATTAATAAAAAAGCAAAGAAATCAACTATCTACTGAACACATACAATAAAAAGTCATTACTTACATAATTGTAATAATTGGGCTTGAAAATAGATTAAAAGATCTATTTTAAATGTTTGATGTTTTGAATGAATAATTTACATTAGATACCTGTCTTCCATGCCAATCATCCAAGTGAGTGAGTCATTTTCTAAGCTCATCACCACTATGCAGCTATTAAATCTGGTCCATTCACTGTCCATTCATTCATTCATTCATTTGTTATTCAACACATATTATCAAGGGACCCTTTCTGTTCTTTTTGACACCTTTGTTATCTTTCTATTACACTGCCCTCTGAAACCTTTCTAATGAGGAAATGTGACCAGTTGTCCCCATTTTCCACAACCCACCAGTGATAGTGTCCCTGTGACACTTTCATCCCAGGTTACTTCAGTTTCCTGACTCATTTGTCTTCCACAGCTAATCTTCAGGCATAATTTAGGCACAGAAGCCCCATTCCATGTCAGTGTTTGAAAGCTTTGCCTTTACATGCACCTCCTTCTTTCTCAAACCTCCACAGTACCTCCTCATCCATGTAGTAGCTTGCTATTCCCCCAAATCTGCCTGAAGTAAATTCTGTGCCCTGAAAAAGTTTCATTCACCCAGGGTGAAATTACAGGTGTTTGTGAGCCTACTGACGTTGGTTCTCGGAACCAATTGGTTCAGGTCCTATGTAAGAGCACCAAATGCTTTTAATGGCTTGGCCATTTCTCTAGTCTCTGCCTTTTTAAAAGGAAACACAGCTTGAGACCCATGGCATGAGAAAGAGCACACCTCTGACACTATTAATGATACTCTGCTATACTGGCAGACAGGAGCCTGGCATAACTGTTCCCTGAGAGGCTTCACCAAGCGACTGATGGAAACTGATGCAGAGACCTGTCAGGAGCCTTCTAGAAGACTAAAGGGTAACTTTCCTGGAGGTGGCCTACCAGTTTTTGCATGGCCTATGATAGGTGAGCTCTTAGAGGCAAGGTCCCAAGAGACTGTATCTCAGAATTGCTCCCGGCAGCTGATATGCCTTTTCCTATCACTACTACTTACTCCAATGATTCCTAGACATTAGCTTACCCTGTTGGGCAGATTTCCTATAGATCAACATAAAGATGAACTTTAATGAATTAATGCTATTTAGATGAATTGATGATTTTATAGAATTCCTGCTTTAATTCAAGTCATTTTAGAAAAAAAGTATTAAGAGGTCGTTTTCGTTGTTTTGCCACAAAGATACAATAAAGTTAGTATCAAGAATAGAGTGTGCTATCTCCTTATAGAACAGTAAGTAAAGGCTGTATCACAAGGAATACATTGGGCTTTCACAATTACACTAAAAAGAAAAGGGCTTGGGACAAACTTGTGAACAAGAAGGTTCAGGTTAGATTCAAGGATGAAGCTCCAGGTGTGCACTATGATAAAGTGAGGCCATGTAAAACTTTTGCTTTCAACTTATAATGAGTTTATTGAATGAAACACTCCTTTAAACTTAATACCAACATCCTTCTGTAACTTCCCTTTTGTGTAACATTTACCTATGAGGTAATTTTCTAAAGAACTTTGTCTAAGAAGGTATAAGAAGGCCAGAGAAAAAGTAAAGTGTGGCATTTGGGGCTCTGCTCATCTAGTCACCAAATGTGTGTGTGTCATGTGGGGGGCAGTGTTGCTCCACCATCCAATTGTGTAGATGTATATGTCTGTTTGTCTATACATACCTGTGTAGGTATATGTATATGTATATGTACGTAAGTATGGATGAACACTTGTAACACTTGCAGAGCTGATAAGACTGATGGTCAAGCACAACCAGTGTGTGTGTGTATGTGTGTGTGTGTGCATGTGTGTGTGTGCATGTGTGTGTGCATGTGTGTGTGTATGTGTCTGTGTGTGTGTGAATATGCTTGTGTCTGTGTATTACTTGCGTAAAAGATTTTAATTCCTTTCCTTTCTTTTCTCTCTGATTCACAAAGAGTTAATGAGTTCTTAACATCTCACCTCGCCAGCAAGAGAACACAGAGCTTATTAAAGCACAGAGGATTGCAGAGTAAGAAACAGTGCTTATTAAAACACAAATAGTAAAAGAGTTACAGAGTAAAAGAAAACAGCATTTTCAGCACAGAACAGTAAGAAAGAGTTAATTTTCCAGAGGCTATCAGCTTCTGGCCCTCAGAACGGTAAGAGAGCGTTACAAGGCCATATATCATCAATCTTTGGCCTTTGTCCAACTCCAAGGCCCACCTCAGTACATGTAATTCTTGGAAGGTCCCTGGCAGAGACCTATATCAAACATTGAGTGGAGCTTGGGGAATCTTGTGGAGGAGAGGGACAAAGGATTAAAGAAGCCAGAGGGTCAAGGGTCAAGGACATCGTAAGAAAACCTACAGAATCAATTAACCTGAGCCCACAGGGGTTCATCAAGATTGAACTGCCTGCCAGAGAGTATGCATGGGACACACCTAGGTCCTCTGCACATATGTAATAGTGCACCTTGTCTTCTTCATGTGGGACTCCTAAAGCGGGAGCAGGGACTGTCTCTGACCACATTTGCCTGCCTTTGGATCCTTTTTCCCTAACTGGGGCGCCTTGCCTAGCTACAATAAAGAAAATGCACCTAGTCCTACTGCAACTTGATATGCCAAGGCCAAGGAGGGTTGATATCCATGGGAGGCCTCCCTTTTTCTGAGAATAGTAAAAGGGGTGGATGGGAGAGGGTAAGGGAGAGGGGAAGGGAGAGGAAAGGACTGGGAGTGATCTATAAAAGTATTTAAAAATGCATTAAGCCTGAAACAGTATAATCCTGGAAAAATAATAGGTGTGAAGATAAGTGAGACATCAATAAACTAGTATAAGCTGATATTGAAGAATTAATGACTAAGAAAGGGCTCATTTCATAAAATGAGTCATGAGCAGGTAACAGTACTCAACAATATGTTATATCGCTATAATACTCATTTTATTTTCATACATATTCCACGAAGTTCATGTGCATTACAGAATTAAATATAAAACAAAAGAAGAAAAATTAAATACAAAGGAAAATTAGATATTAAAAATGGAGATAAAGACAATTCACAGATTAAATGCAACAATGCTAATTAAGTGTGAAAATTATCCAGTTTATTAAAACTATGCCTAATGATGATTACAAATTAACATGAAATAGAATTAAGATTAATTTTTATGACATTAAAATTAATTTCCAAGGATATTGAGGATATCATCCATCAGGCAGTAGCATGCGTAATTGATGAGACTGAAAATGATAATAAAATTATGATTAACTTTCGGTCAACCCATTAGTGATGTTTAGACGGGGCGTAGCAGTTTAGGACACTGATGCTAAGAAAATCTTTGTTGTGGATGAGCTAGTCTGCCCAGATTCCTTCTGTGAAGTTCTGTGCACTGAGATTGTGGCATGTGCCCACCTGTGGAAACTGGGTCATTGCAGGTATGATTAATTAAGGCTGACAAGAGTCTTAATGTTGTTCTTATAAAGAGAATAATGGGGAGATACAGACACACACACACACACACACACACACACACACACACACGCTCGCGCGCGCGTGCACACACACACACAGACCAGCATTATGAAAGCAAGTGTAGAGTTATGCCAATCCATCTCAAGTAGCTGCTAGAACCTCTCAGAGGCAGATGGTTCTCTGGTAGCACCTGCAGAGGGTGCAGGTCCCTGCCAGCATATTGACTTCAGGTAGCCAGCTTTCAGAACTCAGAGACAATTTTTGTCAGAGTTTAGACTATTTCATTTGTGGTACTATGGGATGTTAGACCTTGGTAGTCATATGTTTTTAAATACTAAAACCTAACTCCTACATAGAGATGAAGCAATCAACTATTACGACAAAATATAGGGAAAGCACACATGGTGAAATATGTATGGTATAGATTGATTTTACTTTCGATTGTGACGGTGCCCTGGTATTTTTCCTTCTTGAAGAAAGTATTTTAGTGGAGCCCACAGGTAAGAGACTTTGAATTGTAAAAGGACTTTGAATTTTAAAAGAGACTGAATATTTTAAAGGGATTGAAAATTTAATATATAAGAATTTGTAAAGGCTGTGGGACTTTTAAAGTTATTTAGGTCTTGGGGATGAATAAGAAGGTAAGTGTTGAGGCTTAAAGTGATGTGTTTGTGTGTTAAGATGACAAGGGGTCAATTGTATTGTCTGGTTCTGTGTGTGTCACACAAGTTGGAGTTGTCACAGAAAAAGGAGCCTCCCTTGAGGAAATGCCCCCATGAGATCCAGCTGTAGGGCATTTTCTCAATTAGTGATCAAGAGTGGGAGGGCCCATTTTGAGTGGTGCCATGTTGGCTGGTAGTCTTGGATTCTATAAGAAAGCAGGCTGAGGAAGCTAGAGGAAGCAATCCAGTAAGCAGCATCCCTCCTTGGCATCTGCATCAGTTCTTGCCTCCAAGTTCCTGCCCTGTGTGAGTGCCTGTCCTGACTTCCTTTGGTGATGAACAACAATGTGTAAGTATAAGCTCAATAAACCCTTTCCTTTCCAACTTGCTTCTTGGTCATGATGTTTTGGGCAGGAATAGAAATCCTGACTAAGATACTTAGAAATAAGGTGTGTGTGTGTGTGTGTGTGTGTGTGTGTGTGTGTGTGTGTGTATGTATAATGTATGTGTGTATTCAAAAGTATCAAAACAAGATTGGATAAAGAGAAGAGAGAATCTTTGGAAACACAAGTAGACAGCATAAAGCCAAAAAGGGACATAAAGAAGAACTTTGAGACATGATCGGATGAACAAATGACTACTTTTTCTGATACCTGAAAAAAGAAAAAACAAAGTTGAGGGACAAAGCTACTTGATGTAATTGAACAATAATAGGCATTTCCCCCTGATTTTGGGGAAGATATGGGGCTCAGGTATAGGAGGGCTATAGGACCCTATGGATGCTTGGTTAAAAGAAGATACCCATCTTACATTCAATCTGTCAGAGGCTGAAGAGAAAGAAAGACTTCCAACATCTACCCTCCAAGCTTGCTTTAAGGGTGGCTGTATTAGATTCCCTTGTGTTCACCTTGGAATGATGGAATAAAAACCCCAATTCCTAAATCAAATTAATTACAACCTAAGGATACTACATGGAGTAAGGTCATCCTTCAATATGACCCCTACATGAGGTTCTGTAAGGTGAGTGGGAACCAGGGGGTATTATGACCAAAGAAGTCTTAGAGAACTACTCCAAGGATAAATGCTTGAACCAATTCATGAATAAAACAGAGTACAAGATCAGCATACATAATTCATTGCTTTTCTGCATATACACATTTTAACTAGAAATTTGTTAAGAAATTACGAAAGTCATTTCTTTTACAGTAGTAAAAATACATTAAATAATAAATACAGTCAATGAAACCTAATGAATATTCATCAACAAGATAGAAGAAAACATCTAAAACTCTAAGACTTTCCATATTGAGGGACTAGAAGAATTAAAATTGAAATGACCATATTACCCAATATGTCAATGTAATTTCTACTAAAATATCATTCATAATCTTCATATAACTAGAGCAATGAAAAGACACTGAGAACTTGAAATAGCCAAGCGGATTTTGACAATCAAAATCAAAACAGGAAGCACCAAAGTACTTGATTTCAAAGTAGAGGGACCAGACCATGACACTGGCATGTAATAGCACAGGAGAACAGAATAGAGAGGTCAGAAGCAAACATGGGCTTCTACAGCTGTTTGACTTCTAAACAAGGTGCCAAGACCATGCATTCCCAGTAGACTGACAGCTCTTCTATTAATGTTGCTGGGAAATATAGATACTAAGGCTCAATATCACTCAACTTGACTCCTCTCTCTTTTATATAATGCTCAGGACTTGTCAGAAACTAAGTAAGAATAAAAGTTTGAAACTACTAGAAGACTTTTAGAGAAACACTTCAAGGCATTTGTACAAGTAAGGATTTTCTAGTAGGGCCCCAGAAGCACAAGCAATATAAATTATATATATGTATATGTACATATACATATATATATATGAATGAAAATTAAGTTATATATTATATATATGAAAATTAAGCTTCTGTTGGTAATTCACTAAACAAATAGGAAACCAAAAGCAAATCAAAGCCATAGTAACAACTGTGCTGGTTTGAATATGCTTGGCCCTGGGAGTGGCACTATTAGGAGGTGTGACTATTTTAGAGTAGGTGTGGCCTCATTGGAAGAAGTGTTTCACTGTGGAGGTGGGTTTTGAGGCTCCTATGGTCAAGCTTCATCCAATGCAGCTTGTGGAACAGCCTCTTCCTGGATGATTTCTGATGAAGATGTAGAATTCTCAGCTCCTCCAGTACTATGTCTGCCTGTACCCTGCCATACTTCCCATCATGATTATGATGGACTGAACCTCTGAAACTGAAAGCCAGCCCTGATTAAATGTTTGCATTTGTAGATCTTGTCTTAGTCATGGTGTCCCTTCACAGCAAAGAAACCCTAACTAAAACAGTAATAAAAATACAAATTTTAACTTTCTTCTTTAATGTGATAAAAAATGTATTTGTCAGAATCCTACAGTATGCATACATGAATTATTACACTTTAAATCATGAACAACACAACTATTCCTGTTATACTTATTATTTTGTCTTTTTTTTTTTTTTTTTGGAGCTGAGGACTGAACCCAGGGTTTTGCACTTGCTAGGCAAGCGCTCTACCACTGTGCTAAATCCCCAACTGCTTTCTTTTTATTATTTTGTCTTTTTTAAAAATATTTTCTAAAATGTAGAAATTGTATGTGTTCTAAAGCTCTTACTAAAGTAGTGAGAAAGAAATAATAGACAAAGATGAGGAAAATCAAATAGTTTTGCTTACAAACTTGTGTAATTTAACAGTATTACTAAATAATACCTACTATATGAGAAATTCAAAATAACTACTAAGCTATTAAAATGATCAGTAATATTAATTACAGTAATCTTGTAAGATCAACATAGAAAGTTCAATAGTATGTGCATATTTTAGTTATATTTATCATTTAACTGTTGTTATGTTGACATGTGTGTGGTGTGTGTGTCTGTGTGTGTGTGTCTGCACATGTGTGGGATATGTGTGTAAGGAGAGGAGTACATGGGAGGCTATACGTTGGCAAAGGACATATATTTGTTTAGAGATTTTTAAATTCTTATTTTATATCTACAAGTGTTTTGCCTGTATACATGCAAGTGCGCCATATGTGTGCAGTACCTACAGAGGCGAGAAGGGGGTAGTGGGTCCTCTGACACTGCAGTTTCACACAGTTATGAGCTACCATGTGGGTACTGGGAACTGAGCCTGGATCTTCTGAAGGTCAACCAGTTTTCTTAACCTCCAAGCCATCGCTATAGTCCCAACCCACTTCATTCTTTTGAGAGAGGGTATTTCACTGAATATGAAGCTCATTAATTTGGTTAGACTGGCTGGGAATTCCATAAATTCTTCTGCCTCTGCTTCTCACCCTAGGCTTATAGTTAGCGACATCACTCTGGGGTTCTATGTGGGTGCTGGGGATCCAAATTTAGTTGCCCCTGTGTGGGTGGCAAACCTTTATCCCACTGAGCCATCTTCCCACTCTATTGTTAAATTGTTAATCATTGAATTAGAAAAACAACAGGAAAAAAATCTACTCAGAAAAAAATACAGCTAATAATATTAAACTTAGAATAAAAACCTATTGAAATAAGTGGAAGATATTTCACAGTAAAAATATAAAGCTTTCTTTGATAGCACTAAAGTAATGTATGCATGACTTGACAATAGTATTTATAGGTAATAAATGTTAGTATCCAAATAAAAACAATCTCTTCAACTTCACATTTGAAAGAAGAGAGTAGTAATCCATCGTATAGTTCCAGACTTTCACAGGGATACTTTACATCACAAAAAGAAAAAGAATACTTCTGCTTTTTAGCAAATACTGGGGGTTAAGAAGTCAGAATAATTGAAGCCGTAGAGTATCATCCCTGAGAAGTTGGAGAATGAGCAGAGCTGAACTGAGTCCGAGCCTCCCACGCACTGCCCACTGTAGAGTCAGAAGCACATAAGCACAGGGAACACACATGTGTAAGGTTGATGTGACTGGCTCTTCACATGGAAAGGATTAACACTTGCATTTTATTCTCAAAACATGCACATGAAAACATCTGTAGTGCATCAATTATAAACATGAATAAAATTTTAAAAGTGTGTGTGTGCGCACATGCGTGCATGCATGTGCACACACATAGGTGTAGAGCCCAGAGGTAGAAATCAGGTGCCTTCCACTACTACTCTCAACCATATTGTTTAAGACAGGGTCTCTCACCGAACCCAATGCTTACTGACAAGGCAGGCATGCAGACCAGAGAGCATTAGGAATGGCCTGTGTCTGCCTTTCCACTGTTGGGGTGACAAATGCATGCCTGACATTTCCTGTGTGCTCTGGAAATCTGGTCCTTGATCCTCAGGCTTGCCAAGCAAGCCCTTTATCCACTAGCCATCTCCCCAGCTACAAAACATTAAAAAATTATTAAAAATAGACTATATATAAAAATATATATGAAATAATGACACAAAAAACTCATAAAGTTGGAAAAGAGGAAAGGTGAAGTGGAAAGAATGAAAAGCTTTCTACGTCAAACTGAAATATTTTTATAATAAAAGTAAAAGAGCAGAAGCAAGCACAGCTCTTGTAACAAATAGAGAAGTGGGACTGTTAATGAGGGTCTTAAAGCAAAGCAGCAGACAAGAGGGGGCTTTCAGAGCCATGTCCTGAGGGGAAATCTCAAAGAACAAAAAAAATGTAGGAAAAGCCTCAAGCTCTTCAGCTCTGATGAGGCTTCTAGTCAACATAATCCATGTTTTCTCTTCACCTCCAAAATGAAAACAATCCAATATACTAAACTCCAATGCTGCTATGGGCAGGCACCTCCATGAAGTGCTGTGAGAAGCGGAAAGCCATACCAAACTCCGGAGGACAGAACAAGATTGAGAATCACAAGATTTGGCAAGATTGAGAATCACTGCTATCCTTTAGACCAACAATTCTGCCTTCAGCTATGTACCACAAAGAAACTCATGTGCACACCTGTCAGGCTGCATATAGAATGATTTCGGGGGCCTGGAGAAATAACTCAGCAGTTAAAAGTACTCATTACTCTTCCAGAGAATCAGAGTTTGCTTGCTTCCAAGTGGCTTGTAACTACCCATAATTTCTGCTCCAGGGGATCCCATGCTGTCCCTGTCCTGGGGACAGGCAGTGCACCCTTTCACACACACACACACACACACACACACACACACACACACACACACGTGTATATACATTAATGAAAAATTTTAAAATTCATCAGAACGATATTTAATACATAGCCTGTGATTAAATAATCACAGTGTAAAATAATTAAGTGTAAAATACATTGTATGTCACTAATGCCTTTTACTGCAACATGGATAAATCTGACTGATAGACATAAATGTCAACTGCTACAAAAAAAACACAGCAGGGGATGGATAAAGTGACATACAGAATTACCAATATTACTCAGATTAAAAATTCAGGATCACATGTCTCTACCTCCAGCACATTCATAGAGAGTAGAATTATGACACCAGATCCAGAGTGGTATACATCTAACTTCTGATTAAAGATTGTCCCCAGGGAAATGAAGGAACTGGGTCTGGTGGCCAAATACTCAGACTGTGGCTCTATGCCCAGGAGGTTCTTCTAATTAACCATATTTATGAAGAGACGGTATACCCGCTCCAGGATCCCACCCTGAAGTTCACTGTCTGTCCTCAACACAGGCATGGTCAGGGAAGGGAGGAACAAAGCAGGCGACCTCTTCAATTTCAGAGTTTGCACAGCCATGTATTGGGATGAGCTGTCCATAGTGGGGTGAGGGGACTCTGGGAGGCAGGGTTACATGGTGGATCGAGAGAGCAGGCAAGGAGGTCTTCCTGCCGAGCAGATAGATGCTCAGAGACCTTCTAGACTATACTTCTAGTCTGGAAAGAGGTAACTTTTACAGGAGTCAAGCTCTTTTAGAAATCAAAAGTATATATACATACATGTATCCATTTATATACATACAGGTATACATGCACACATACACACATAATTACTATAAATTGCTTTCAAAACTGTACATGCTTTGAGACTAGGTCTAGCATAAATCGTAACTTGTCTGTGAATACTTTCTGAAGTTTCTCCTGGACCTAAGTACCCACTTTTTTCATACCCACAGATACCTGGTTTAAATTGTCTTTTTCAGTTGCAATTTATCCATTCACTCAAATTTCCCTAAAATGACTGCTAAAACATAGAAACTTACCACCTCTGGTCTCTTATCCATGCAGTAGGCAGAATCTGCCGCATAGCAGACTCAATAAAGAAATCTATGTTTGCACCCTCCCCCTGTTTACCAAGCCAACATTTGGAGTTTCCATGTGTGGTCATCACTATTTCTCGCATACTTTTGTAATTATTCCTTCACACTTTGATTCCACACACTGCTGAGTTCAGGATTGACCTGTTAAGTCAAGAAACTTAAGAGGATTTTTATTTTAATATGGACATTTGAGGAAGAGAAAACCAAATTTGGGTATGTTACTGTCCACTTGCCTAGTTCATAGCCAGGACTGGTCCTGAGCAGAGAGATACAGTCTCTGGAAGAAATAATTTGTGGATCATTAAGTCTTTGTCCTTCTGACCGCAAGAACTTGAAGGTAGATTTCTCTTTATTGGCTCAACCCCATTCCTGTGGCCCTGTTTTTAGAGCAATGATTTCTACCAGAGCAGCTCCAGCAGGAGAAAACAGAAATGTGGCAATGGCAGCTCTCTCCGTCGCTGCACTCTGGCTGCAACCTCTGGAGCAAAGGGGCTGTGACAACCTCTAACTCAAAGATTAAAAACAATTATTAAAAAAAATAAAGGTAACACCAGTGTGGTTATGTGTATGTGGGTGCCATGCAGGTTCCCACAAAGCTCAGAAGAGGATGTCAGATCCCCTGGAGCTGGAGTTACAGGTGATTATGAGCTCTTGTGAGTACCTAGGACCTCTGTAAAAGCAGCGTACTCTTAACCACCGAGCCTCCAGAGTTTTTTTAAATGCCACCTCTGAACAGCTGGAATTCTTGTTTTCACATCGATGGAAGAGCAGTATTCCCTTTTATAATTCACCATTCACAGCAAAGTACAACACTCCTTTCTTCCCCTTAAAAGGTGTTTTCCCAATAACTTTTCCATTTGCCCCGATCTCTTCATCTTGTGATGACAGAGACCTCTCTCTTAGATGACCCATGAGTTATGGAAACGTACTGGGTCAAATAACAAGGAAGCACTCAGCAACCACTTACTGGAATCACGTTAGTTCAGAACAGTAAGTCACTGAGAGGTTGTACTGCACGGGGGTTTTTTCAGCTGCACAGCGGAGGCACCGGAGGGCGAGGCATGGCTGGTTGCTATGGTATTGCCTCTTCCACGTCTTTCTGGGTTTCCACATAACACTTTGATGACAAAGATAATACCTCTCTTTAAAAAGGAGAATAGAATAACCATTGGGTTCAGGTAGTAAACTAATATGAAGTTGGTCATTTGAGTGGAAAGATCTCATGGTTCTCATTTAACTCATTTAATGTTTATGGAACCCCCAGGACTACAGGGAGTTGTAGTAGGAGATCTGTGGGGGTTAATATCTGTCATCCATCTCTTTCAACCACATGAACAGGATGGTGTGCCTCTCAGTATTGAGACAGAAATGAAAGACTATGTTTAATTTGTCAACAGAGCAATTCTGCTGTCAATTCAGAGGAAAAGGAAAGTAGAATTTGCTTTTTCAGAAAATGTTAGCCTTGTACCGTGTGGTGGTTAGAAGAGTAAAACTCACCATGAATGGTCAGGGATAACACTCAGGCTGCCACTTCTAAATGGGCAGCACTCATTGGAGAAACGGATCATGTGTATGAGCCTCTGGAAAGCCACCATTTAAATATCTATCTGCACTTGGGAGAGGAAGGACCAAGACCCACATCCTTTCTGCTTTGGTCAGCTTGTTGACTTTTTACGGAGTGTGTGTGTGTGTGTGTGTGTGTGTGTGTGCGTGCCCAAGCACTGGGAGCATTAAGAGAAGAACTTTATTGGACCCCTTAGCTGGTGAGGAAGAAAAATCAGACAACTTTTATTCCTCCTGCTTGTTCTGGCTTGATGAGCTGGAAAACTAATAGCCATTAATTGTTACAAAAGGCGCCACAGCTAGAGCAATAACGCCCACAGAGCATAAGATACATTTTTCTTATGGAGCGGAAACCTCTTTTTAATCAATTTGAAAGCAACTACCATAAAAAGCATTGTTTTCGCCATAATATTTTCATGAGAAGTCTTCTAGACACAGACAGAAAACTCACTTCTAGGTTTATGCACTGAAGACAGAGCTTGATTTTATTTTCATATCCCTTTCTACCCCAGGGATTCCATCACAGTATTTCTCTTGGTTCCTCTTGGTGTAGCATATTTGCAAAGGTCTGTCTTCCTAAGTATTTCTTAGGCAAGACGAGGAATTGTCTATTAAATATTACCTGTAACCTTTCCTGACATGGTATTTTGTTTGCTAAAATGTTGTAAAGTTTATTTATTTATTTATTTATTTATTTATTTATTTATTTATTTATTTATTTACTTGGTGAGAGGATTGTCACATAAGCGCCATAGCACAAACACACAAGTCAGAGGACAACTTGGAGTCTATTTTCTTCATTCACTATGATGGTTCTGGGTATAAGACTTGGGGCATCAGTCTTGGCAATGGGATGGCAGCTCTGAGGATGGCATTTGAGTCCCTCTTCCTTGTTTAGAGTCAGTATGTTTGTGGGGGCTGGGTTTTGAAAGTCTATTGTAGTGGGTAAGGAAGGCAAATGCATGAAACCCCATCCCACAACTCATCCCACTGTGAGCAGTCCAGCCTTACTAGTGATTTCCAGTATTACTAAGCAGTATGTTACATGTAGTTTATGAGGGGCATATTTTTCTGATTGAAGGAAGTATTTAAATAAAAAAAATTTACAGTTTGAGGATCTAGGAAGATGACATAGCCACCAAAGCATAGGACCTGAGTCTAAATCACCATGGTTGCACAAGTGCCAGAAAGGCAGAGACCGGAGGACATCTGGCATTCTGTGGGCAGCCAGTCCAGATGAACTGGTGAGTGTTAGGTTAATTGAGAGACTCTGTCTCAAAGAAGAAGATGAAGACAGCCAATGTCAACTTCTCACCCTCCTATTCTTGTATACACCTATGTCATGTACACTCATGTGTGCTTATGAACTTATACATCTGTGGATATGCATACATGCATTCAACACATACAAATGTGTGTATGTGTGTGTCAATGATTTGTTTGTGGGTGTGATCTATTAAAAGTTCAGCTGTGATTACAGAGCAGTTGCAGTGCACATTTTACTTTTAGTTTTATAAAACATGAACTTGAGTTCGGGACAACTACAGAGAAAACCATCTGTGAGTCTAAGGAAGAAACGTGTCTATGCAGAAACGTGTCCTGGATGGGAGAAGTGATGGCAGGTAGTTCCTCCCTGTTGGTGGGTACGGAGTACAGCAGTCCACAGCAGGTGAAAGGCTTGTTTCCAGGCTCCAGATTTGACTTTATTCTCTGTATCCAAAACCACCACCCTGTTGGGTGGGGTAGAGCCACACCTTGAATTCCATCTCGCAGGAGGCAGAATCTGGGGCCTCTCTGTGAGTTTGAGGTCCGTCTTGTTACACATTGAGTTCCAATTGATCACAGCTACATGGTGAGAGCTCATCTCAGAAAAGAGAAGGAAAGTAACTTTCTGTGCTGAGACTATACAAACAAAGCACCCTCACGTGCAACAGCCACTGAGAGCTCTTTGTCTCTGAGTGTGTCGGGCACTTCTGTTGGAAGAGCAGCCTGAGGCTGTACCCTTCCCAACACGGTTCCTCATTAACATTGCTAAGTCAACAAGTAGGGGAGGCATTCATCTGTTTTCCAAACATGATAAAGCTGGAGTAAATATATGTCATGACAGAATAGGACAGGACATCTATTCTTATCTTGCCTACAGAGAAGTCTTTCTTTTTTTCTTTTCTTTTCTTTTTTTCGGAGCTGGGGACCGAACCCAGGGCCTTGCGCTTGCTAGGCAAGCGCTCTACCACTGAGCTAAATCCCCAGCCCCAGAGAAGTCTTTAAACGACATTTTTTAAAATTTAAAGGACTTTTCTATGATTTGAGGCTGGAAATTCAAACCTACACTATGATTTTTTTAAGGCAATTATTGTTTCTCTATATTGTGGAGATTTTATTAAGATACATATATTTCAAGGGAATGTTGGCACCAACTCATTGTCTCCAAATACTTGCTAGCGTTCTACAAAGTAAACAGACATTTCTCCCAAACAAAACAAAAGCCAGTTAATCTTTATATTTTGTTACCTACTTGAAAATCTTAATACACCACGGGCTCAAGGTCACAGGATCCACCCCCCCCTCCCACCCCCCCCACCCCCGCCTCTAAAGTATTGTTTAGGGAGTTTACGTACAATAGTCTCCAAGGCACATAAACCATTACCGTTTTGCCTCAGCTAAGATCAGTTTCAGGAACACTTAGAACAAATGACTACAGACTAAATCCTCTCAAAATCCAACTCTAGCCTTTCAGTGGGAGTTTTCATTCCAAAGGGTGTTTCTTTTGATATAATTCTAAGATGAAAATAAATGGGCCCAGGGGGAGAATTCATTCATCCTCATTTTCCTTAAGTAGATGGCAAAACCATCCCAAGGTAAATGGGGAGGGATGGTAGTTTATAACCAAGCTCGAGCTGACTCAGTCTGCCTGCACCATCATCTGTCACACTAATTCCCCTTGAACTAAGAGCCGAGTCTCATTCTGAAGGGAAACCACAACACCAAAGCCTGTCCTGCTCTCAGCTGGCTCCTAAGTTTGCATCATAAAATTTAAAGCCCGCATCATTTGCTGTGTCTCCTGCCAGCTCTGGTTCCTGGAAAGGATGAGAAGGGGCTGCCCTATCTCTTTTACATACTACATTCCAATTCACACTTGGCATCTGTTTGTGTCTATTGCCAATACAGGAAGATAACTCAAGTGTGGGCAAAATGCAGTTAGAGCACTGTACATGGATGTGTGAGTGAAGATATTCAAGCTGAATGTGTAAGTCTTAAATGTTAAAGACTTTCAATAATTACTTTTGTTTCTTTCAAATTACTAGGGACTAAAGCTAGGGCCTTACACAGAATAGGGAAGCCTTTAATTACTAAGTTACACCCCTTGTTATAGGCTTCCCACTCCCTTCTGGTCCTCCTTTCTCAGCTCTGTTCTACTGGGTTATTGTTGTATTAATATTTAAAGGATAGGCACAACTGTAATGTGTATTAAGACTAAAATAAAAACATGATCAAAAGTGTTAAGGGGCTAGCTTAACATATGAAAGCATACATTGTTCTTGCAGAGAACCTGAATTCACCTCCCAGCATCCATGGTAAACAGCTTGCAACTTACTATAACTCCATCTCCAGGGTATCCTGGATTCTGCAAACACTATACTCATGTAGCATACAATCACAGATATGTATAATAAAAAATCCTTTTAAAGAGAATTAGTCATAATTTTCTTTTAATAACTATTAAATTGGTTTTTGTTAATAAAGCATTTGCCATTTTTCTAATATTGTCTTTCTATTAACATATTTAATTTCAGGTCGGCCAAATAATGTTTAGTGCATATTAGCTGTGAATGAAACTAATTTGTAAAATTTATATTTTCTGGAATCCCCATTAACAGCCCGAGATACACAGAGCAGGGAGACACAAGATAAGAGATTCCTACAGTAGCCAGTAGTTTTTGAAGTAGATTTTAGTCTGAAAATGAAGAAATGATTGGGAGGCATAGAGGGTGAAGGAAGGATGGGTGAGGGAAATGATCAGAAGAGGAAGATACTGGAATGACATAGGAAACAAGTAAATGTAGGTGGAGAAAGAAGTGGAGAATACTTTCCCAAGGAAACGGAAGAGCAACAGGAGAATGGAAATGAAGAAATGCTTGCTTCTACACAACCGCTGTCCCATACAAGCCCAGTGCAAGGCAGTCTAGGCGAGCTCATCTTTGAGTCCTGGTTGAACAGCCAATGAACATATTCTTTCTTGGTGCAAGTTATTTTAAGGTTTGGAAGAGGTAAGTGGTCGCTGGAGCATCTTGAGTTTGTGCTTTTATATTTATTCTCTTCAAGGTGACTTGAGGATCAGTAATGATGTACTTTTCTAAGAAAAATTTATGTGCTGTGATATGCGCAGCTGCCAGCCTCCAGAGCCCCCTTACAAACACTATGCTCAGCGTCTATACACAGGAGGCCCAGAGTTCTGGTAAGTCTTTCCTAGTCTTGAATAAAGGCAGACACGGCCAATGGGAGTGACTGTGGACCTATATGCAAGTGGTGAGTCAAGGTATCTAGGAAGACTGTTGTACTGAAAACCAGAATTACTGAGGCTTATTATAGTACCAGCCCTGAGGATGGTTCTAGCACATGTGGGATGGTAACCACCATCTTCCAAACTCTAAAAGGAAAGGAACTATCAAGCAGCTTAGCCCCCTGCTCTCTGAAGTAAAGTAAGTTGATCCCCTCTCCTCCTCTTCCTCCTCTTCCTCCTCCACTCTTTACTTTGCTAAATATGTCAGTGGTTCCCACCACTTCAGAAAAAAAGGCATGAAACAATTCTAGTTGTTTTCTTTATCATATTTTCTACGCAGTCAAGTACACTTTTAGATTATTCTATTTGCCTCTCTAAGGAATCTGGTCAAATACTCCCTATTTGAACACTGACAGCCACTGCCTGTTACCTGTTACTTCTATCACTACCAGGAAATAGTGATCTCTGTGGTAGTTTGAATAAAAATCTCTTGGGGATTTGAAGATTTGGTTCCCAGTTGGGGAGGTTCCTGTGGCACAGAATTGCTGTAGGAAGTGTCACTGGGGTGGGCATCAACAGTTAAATCTCACACCACTTCCTCTCCTCTCCTTTCCTGTCTTCCACTCCTCCTCTCTTCTCCTCCACTCCCCTACTCTCTTCTCCTCCACTCCCCTCGTCTCCTTCCCTCTTCTCTGCATCCTGCTTATGGTTCAAGATGGGAGCTCACGAGGGTTCCTGATCTAGCCACCATGCCTGTCTCCAGCTGCCATTTGGTACTCAGCAGCATGGACTCTAACTCTCTGGAGCTGTAAGATTAAATTAACTCTTTCTTCAAGTTGTCTTATTCATGGTGTTTTATCATAGCAATAAAAATGAAGCTGTTAATACGACCTATTTTTATGGTCAACTCACCAGAGCTTCATATGCCTCACAGGAATTCTGTTTAACTGCAGTAAATTGGATGTATATTTTGCTATGTTTTTCTGAGATCAGTAATATACTAAAATAAATCAAAAGATACCAAAAATACCACAAAATAAAGGAAGTAATAGAAAAAGTCAATGGCGGGTGGTTACTGCAAACAAGTACATTTATTCAGTCACAGGAGCGCTGACAGTTGTTCGCCATGCTGGATGCCAGAGGTAAGTATTATGAACACAAGGAAAGAGAAGGAATGCACTCATTTAAACATATTATTTGTACTTTCATGGGCCATTTGCTCCGTTAGGGTTAAACTGTTCCAACCTCACGGAAAAGGTCCGTAATAATTCTCATGAAGAATTGAACTTGAGAAGATAAGGATGCAAAACCCCAGAGAAAACAAAGCAAATAGATAAAAAGCAGTAAAGTTAAATTCTATATATGTGAATTGTTGACTTATCAGTTCCCTGGCCCTCACTGCTGCTATCACTACAAGGCAGGTGGGCTTCTGTGGCCTCAGGTAGGAGAATTGGTCTTTTATTCTAGGCACAGAAGAGAGGCTTGGAGACAAGATAGCCTGATACATACTTACATACTTACATACATACATACTTCTACACACATACACAAACACATATGCACGCTCACACGCGTACACACCCCAATTTAGATTTGCCTCTTAACTGCCAATTCACCAACTATTAACCTCATCAAACACACAAAGTGTCTAGTAATCTTCCCAGTCCCTCAGGTTTACATATGAACGAGAGATAAGGTTTTAAGACAGTGGGAATCCAGAGTCAATGAAGCAAGCGATCAGAACCAAACCATAAAAGGAAATGGACCACAACTGTAACTCTCTACAAATTAGAAACTTTATCACCTCAGACACATGAATGAGATGCTACGAAATGAATCATAACTGAGAAATAACTTGAGGATATTAAAATCTAGTAGAGCTGTCATACAGCTATAAAGTATTGAAATATAGGCATCAGAAAAATCACTCGCAAGTAAATAAATAAATAAATAAATAAATAAATAAATAAATGGAAAACAATACACAGGAAGTTGGAAGTCAGTTCTCAAAAGTCAGCCTCAAGTTTGTAGAAATCCAGGGAAGAGTAGAGACGTGATTAGAGAAAATAGTATTACATAAGAACTTTCGAGAATAATTATTGTTGATATCCAACATTAATGCTATTTGTATATTTTTTTCCTGTCATGGTACCCTCAATACAAATAATAAAGTTTAATTTTAAAGTTTATTTTTCTGAAAGTTATCAGAGATCAACACATATAAAACTATAAATATTCTCCAAGAAAAAGGGTGGGGAGATGGGACAATAGTAAGTTGCATGCCAAAAAGCTGAGGACTTGAGCTTGGATCCCTATATCCAAATAAAAGGTAGGGATGGCAGCATATGCCTGAAATTCTAGAGCTGGGGGAGTAGAGACAGAAGTGTCCATGGAGTTCCCAAGCAAATGAGTTTGCCAAGTTAGTGAGTTCCAGCTTCAGTGATATGTCTAGTCTCAAGAACTATAGTGAGCTACAATTGAGAATAGATACTGACATTGGCCTCTGGCCTCTGTGTTCACACATGTACACAACACAAGTATATAAAAATACAAATATATAAATATAACCACACTCATTTAAAAACAAAAATGATACCCTCTTAGGGGGGAAAAGACATTAAAAAGTACAACTCACAAAGATTCATTCAGAAAGTTACTAACTTCCAAGAGGCAAATCCAACAAGACAGAACCTAGAGCCCATGGAGGGATAGTGAAGATCTGAACAGTTACTAGTTTGTGACAGGATGAGAAATGATATGGGGACAGCAAATGTCCAGAGCAATGACCTCTGGGTAACATGTACAGTGTGCAGACTCCAAGGACTCTGTAGTGATACCTTAAAGGTCTATGTGCTTGGAAAATAATGACAGTGTTCTGATAAGTCTAATGGTGCATGCAGGAAATAATTATCAGAGGCACAAGATTTAAGCAAGGGAAGGAACAAAGCAATCAATATTACCAGGAAAACAAAAGTATCCCCAAGTAAGAACACTTACTGGAAGAACTGTTAGACTTGCTATGAATATATAACGATGTGTTTATCCACAGTAAGCATAAATTAACAAGAAGTAGTCCAATAAAAAAGTGAAATATAGAACAGTTGAATGCAGCTCAAATGGAGGCAGGAGATGTTGAAGAATAAGCTAACAGGCTGATGATGTCTACATTCAAGTCCGATGACATGAGTTCAAGTCCCAGGACACACTCATAAAAATAAAGATCTGCCTGCTATGACTTGACACTCATTCTGTGGTGCATGCCCATCCCAATCAAATGTAAACAATTGCTGAAAATTAACATATGGGGAGCCATAGAGATGGCAAAGTGGTTAAGAGAGCTCACTCCTTTTTCAGAGGGCCAAGTTTTGATACCCAACATCTACATGTGAGTTACATCCAACCATAATTCCAGCTCTGGGGAGTCTAACATCCTTTTCTGGCCTCCTCAGGCAATGCATCCACTTAGACCACATACATGCAGGCAACATGCATACACACACACACACACACACACACACACACACACACACACACACACACACACACAAACACACACAATATTTAAAAATTAGTATATGAAGATTGAAAGTGAGAATTAGGGATTTTTAGTTGGAATACATTGTTTTTAAGAGCTTTTTCATTTGGTGTATATGTGTGTCTGGTGGGGGTCTATACATGTGAGTGCAAATGTCTTCAGAGGCTGAAAAAGGGCATTGGAAACCCAGGATCGGGAACTGCAGGAGGTTGTGAGCCATTTAACATATCAATGTTTCCCCACAACTTACTTGTTTGTGGATCTAAATTTCAGCTCAATAGTATTTTCTCCTTGTGAGATAATGTGGCATAGAAACCAGTTACCTTCCAGGTTTGCTCACATTGTGAGTCAGATGGTGTCTTTATGATGTGTCCTCTGCCGTGTGCTGCAGGGTCGTGACTTACTCAAAATGGGAAAATCCACCACAGATTTCCAAAATCTTAAATCTCTTTATGTTTTCATGGAAAAGGTTATGAAAACCTGTGTATGCCCGTCTTCCTATATTACCAAGCAGAATGCTTCTCCCATGTAACACCCATGAGCCCTGCAGTCTCAACTGCCTTGGTCTCTGAGGGGACAGTATACCATCGCACACTTGCCTGCCTATCTCTGAAGGTTTCCTGCTGAGGCTGCACCAGGTAACTAAAGTGTTTCTGGAGCTCCTGAGATAAACAGGCTCCCAACTTACATCTTACATCAGTCTGCCTTTCCTCTGTGAAGTTGCTGACTGGATTTGATTAACTAAAGAAAGAGCAGAAAGATTAAATCTGTTGACATTTAATCTCAGTGAGATTATTCTGAATTGGGTAGAAAGATTTAAAAGCTTCTCTTCTAATTGTGATAGAGCATTTAAAAGCTCAGTAACCTGAAATTGTAAAATAAATAGATAAATAAATAAGAGCCATTATTTATTAAAAACTTGGCTCAGTAGCAGGCCGGGAAGGTAATGTTTGAATCTACTACCTTCAATTGTCATTAAGATTTTGAAGGAATTATCCACAAATTACCATCAAAAAAATTACTTCTTCAGATCCCATAACTATCTAGTAGTAAAGCCAGGATTCTAACAAAGGCCTGGTTTATTCCAAAATTTATTTGACTGAGTATGAAAGAAAATTCATTTGAATTTGTCAGGCCAATACCACTGTTACTTAATATTAAACAGTCAAATAATTTGCAATCAAAACATTTTCTAATTCTTTGCAAAGTTTTGGGACCAATATTCTGAAATTACTTTTACTAAGAGGAAGGGAATTAAAGTTCCTTTAAATACCTATGACATACCAGATAGCACACTATTTCAAAGTAATTATCTATTCTGACTCAAACCTTCTTATATTATTTTTTTCACTTGCAGATAAGGAAAATCAAAACTCAGACCAGTAAGATTTCTCATGTATTAATAAGTTGTCGGGTCCAAATGTGAAGTCTGCATGGGTGAGTGCCAAGTTAAAGATTCTTTTCAGACTTCTACAAACATAAGTGGGTCAGAGAGCAAGTTTGGAGGATGTTAAGAAGGAAACATCTTACAATCCATCAGCAAGAACATTTGTCAGTCCTTATTGTTTTAGTTATTCCTAATTTCCTGAGGAAAACGGTAGCATTTAGTGACCTGATTTCTCAATTCTCATCTGAAACCTTGGATATTTCTACTTACTAAACAAAAAAGCCCCAAATTCCAACTTCACATTGACCTCATTAAGGAGACCAAAATCATGATGTCATGAATGTTACCAAAAAGATAATGTAATAACGAACAATTTTATTATACATAAAGTGAATCTACAATCGAAGCCTCCTACCTAAGCCTCAGGAAACAGGGAAGAGGGGGTGGGGTAACTGTAAAAGCCAGGTGACCAGGATGCTATCTGTGAGCTTGTGTCTTCTCCACCAACAAGGAAGCTGCAGCCATGAAATCTTAACAATTTGATTCAAAAAGAAATGTCTCTCATTGGCTCTGCCATTTGAATACTTGGTTCCTAGTTGGTGGCACTGTTTAGGGAGGTTTAAGAGTGGAAACTTGTAAAGGAAGTCTGTCACTAGAGGGGACTTTGAAAAGCTTCCATTGAAGATGTGCGTTCTCAGCTGTCTGCTCCTAATGCCAGGGCTTCCTAGCATGACAGGCTCATACCCCTGTAGATCCTTAACTCTAAATGAACCCTTTATGTAATGACAACACATCAATGAGGAAAGGGGAAGCCTCACTAGGCCCCACTCCTAGAAGAAGAACTATAGGTGATTAATTACTGCTGAGAGAGAATTACTGCTCTAAAAATGAGCCTACTGATAGGTTATCCAATCCCAAGTAGTCATCCCAAAACCTATAAACATGGGCAACCCAAAATGAACCCAGCAGGCATGTGCGTGCGTGCGTGCGTGCGTGTGTGTGTGTGTGTGTGTGTGTGTGTGTGTGTGCATATGTGTAAACTAAGGAAAATGTCAATCATTTGAGGGAGGATGGATGTCTACATGGAAGGAACTGGAGTGGGGGAAAGGAGTTGAAATCTCACAAAATAAAAATTTAAATAAAAAAGTAGAAAACAGAATGGAACTAGGACATGACACAATTTTTTTAAAAAAATCAAATTTCATCAAATTCTTGCATTTCCATAAAAGAAAAGAACAGCAGGCATCCAATGAAGCAATAAAAATTAAAATTTGATTTTATTTTTAAATTTTTAAATTAAATTAAATATTAAATTTTACTTCATGTAATAGTCAAAGGAATTAAGGTTTTGGATTTGGGTTAAAGAGAAATGTAGCAGAGAAACAGAAGTGAAGGGAGCAGATCCCACTGATGTTGTACTTAGAGACAGAGATCAGGAAGCAGGAGTGGAGAATCAGATAAACCACAGAATGATTGTATAATCACAAACCGAAACAAACAGAAGTGGATTTCTACCTCAAGCGTGACTTGAATTTCTTCAGAAGAATTGGAGCACTGACCTCTCCAAAATACAATTCTATATGCTTCAGAGAAAGTCTAAGACATTCTATGTCAGAATGGGGAAGTCCCCAGTGATATTATTGCATGAAGAAAGAGAATGATCTACTTGGTGATGCTGATTGTAAAAGGAATTGATCATCAAAATTCATCCTAAAAGTGTAATAAAGAGCCACAGGCTATGGGAAGAGTTGATTGTAATGGGAAGAACAGAATTTGTACAACTGATGAGGAAGAGTACAGAGGCCACTAGACAAAGAAAAACAGAAGTGTGTGAATGGGGACTCCAGAAAAGAAGGTGGGGAGATGAACAGAAGGAATTTCTAAACTTGGCTCACACACAAACATCTGTCGGACTCCCAGAAGCCAGCAAGCTATAAAGAGTGAGTGAAGCACTGCTCGTTATCCTGACCCTGTCGTCTGCTGCTGGGGCGGTATGGCTGGGTTTCATAACAGTTAACCATGTCATGTTGACTTAGTCTAGAGATGTATGCTTCCTGCACAGGACAATTCCACCTGTGTATTCCTCTACTTTGAGGTTCCCCTCCACGTGCTCATGGCAACATGGGTAAGAAGGTTTAGAACCACATTATTTTACATAGACAAAATGCGAAAAATGCATACAAATTTAAACATGAATTGGCATATAAAATAATCAGCTAGAGGGGCATGAGAAGTGGTTTAGTAGTTAAAAGCATTGGCTGTTCTTCCAGAGGACTCAGGTTCTATTCCTAGTACCCACATGTCAGCTCACAACCATCTGTAACTGTACTTCAAAAGCTTCCACATATATGTGTGTGTGTGTATATATACACTCATGTCCATAGACATTTAATTAACAAAGTGACATAAAATGACAGTCTACTAGAGAGCAAGAGAAATGAGTGAATTAGATATATTAATATTAAAAGACAAATCTTACAGATTGCTATAGGAAAAAACAGGATGGGAAGCTGTATACAAGGTTCATCGGTGACAAACTCACTGTGACTATCATGCATTGTTTTTTATCTTTATTATCAGAAGCCTAATCAAGAAGCATTAATATAGTTTTCAAGTTGAAGAACTGAGACAGAGAAATCTTGTCAGACATTGCTGTTGTGGTGATTTGAATAAGAATGCCCCCCAAAGCCCCATATATTTGAATGCTTAGTCATCAGCAAGTGGTACTACTTAAGAAGGATTAGGAGGTGTGGCCTTCATGGAGTAGGTATGGCCTTCCTAGAGGAAACATGTCACTGAGGGTAGGCTTTGAGGTTTCAAGGACCCAAGCCAGGCCTAATGTCTCTCTCTTCATCTTCTTGAGGATGTGGATGTAGAACTGTCAGCTACTTCTTCAGCACCATGTCGGCCTGCGTGTTTCCACGCTCCCTAACATGATGGTAATGTACTAAACTTTTGAAACTGTAAGCAGGCCTCAACTAAATGAACAGTTGTATCTAAAAGAGCAGGAAAGTACCCATACGGGTTGTATGGATTCAAAGACGTAATTAAGAGCAATAGGGGGAATAGGACAGGGTTTAAAGAAAGGTATTTCTTTCTTTGTTATTCCCACCCCAACTCTTAGTCCCCTGTTTTTTGTTTGTTTGTTTGTTTGTTTGTTTTGTTTTGTTCTTGACAGGGTCTTGCTATGTATATCCCACAATGGCCTCAAACTCACCATCTTTCCTCGTTATTCTCACATGTGCTGGGATTATAGACATTCTCACCAGAAAACCCAACATAGTATTTTATGTCTAAAACTGGTGGCAGGTGCACAGGCAATCACTACATTCTTCTTTTTAAACTGAATTATTCTAGTGAAAGGGCATTTGTAACTTTCTTAAAATATGGTAAAATAAAGGAGTGAGACAGGCACATTTTTCATGTAAGAGTTCCATGACTTCAGTCCAGCCCGAAATGCCTTGGTGCAGGTTTATTTTTCTTTTAGGCTCCAAAAGGTGAGTGACGCTGTTACATTCAAATGAGACGAGTTTGAATGCACTTTGTAAGGCATAAAATGACTGTACACGCTGCCGAGTGTGACTTTTTCTTTGAAAAAAAAAATCACCTGTGTCAGAAGAAAAGTAGTAGACTTTCTTTCTGAAATGGTAAAATTTCAGTTCTCAAATAATGACCAGGGCTCTGTCTCCCTCTGCATCATGGGATTACATGCTTACATGTGTGAGTAAATTACTAAATAAGTGACAGGATGGGCCCCATGAGTGGGCTGGGCTTAAGGCAACTACTAAGAGAAACAATGAAGGAAGAAGGGTTTTGTTGCTGATTTAACACTGAAGAATTATTAGACCGTGAATCTCAGTCATGGAGTCCATACTGCTTCCAGAATAACATGGCTAGCAGTCTGGTAATGCAGACATACTTCCAACACGAGTCAAGAGTCCATATACATCACTCACTAGATGATGACAGCAGTACCATGGAAACAATAGGAGAACGATTCTCTCCTAGGCCAATCAGATTCCTTGCTTTTTTATCCCTCTGAGGATTTAGTAACCATTCTCAGAGTTCGTGTTCTCAGTGTATAAGGGAAGGTTGTGCAGGCCAAAAGACTCAGTGGGGAGTTGGTAGACCAGATACTCTGAAGCATGCAATTAAACACTTGAAAGGCTGTGGCTTTAAAAAAATAATGCTTCGGGGTGAACAAGAAGAAAATATCTGACACACACCTAAAAGGTACTTATAGTAATTTTAACTGTTTTCTTTCTTGTCCACTCTTCATACTGGTAAGGACTATTTCCAGATGGAGAGCTCTGCAGCACCTGGAGCTAAGTGGAAAATATAGGCGGCGGTTGCATGGGCTTGCTTGTTTCTCTCTCTCTCTCTCTCTCTCTCTCTCTCTCTCTCTCTCTCTCTCTCTCTGTCTCTCTCTCTCTGTCTCTCTCTCTCTGTCTCTCTCTCTGTCTCTCTCTCTCTGTCTCTCTCTCTGTCTCTCTCTCTGTCTCTCTCTCTCTCTGTCTCTCTCTCTGTCTCTCTCTCTGTCTCTCTGTCTCTGTCTCTGACTCTCTCTCTCTCTCTCTCTCTCTCTCTCTCTCTCTCTCTCTCTCTCTCTGTGTTAGAATGAGGGACTCAGTGTGTGCCAGAGGAGGAACTCAGTGTATGTATGTATGTATGTATGTATGTATGTATGTATGTATGTGACTGTACAATGTATGTATGTTAGTGGCATGGTCTCAGTGTACATACCTGTATCAGGGCCAGGGATTCAGTTTAAGTGTGTGTCAGATGCAAGGGCTCAAGAGAAACAAATGGAATGTGTTTCATGTCTCATCCGTGACCTCAAGGAATTTTGATTTGTGTTATCTGTGCACATGGAATTATAAATGGTGTCTTATAAACAGATTTACTAGTTTTCTGTGTGTGTGTGTGTGTGTGTGTGTGTGTGTGTGTGTGAGAGAGAGAGAGAGAGAGAGAGAGAGAGAGAGAGAGAGAGTCCCCACAGATATCAGAAGAGGGTATCAGATCCTATGGTTTTGGGGTTACAGGGAGTGGCGAGCTTCTCAATATGGGTGTGCTGGGAGCCAAAGCTGAGTCCTCTGCAAGAGCAGCGAGCACTCTTAAACACGGTGCCCCAGAATAAATTTTTATTTAGGAAAACACAACGCTGCTTTTACTTTTAAAACGTTTGTAATTCACAGCTATAAATAATGGGGAGAGGCATGTCTATTCTGCTATAACTCCATCTGGCAGCAAAACCAAGAGGCAGACAAATAGCAATAGAAAGGCGGTAAAAGTAGCCACCACCTATAAATCAGCAGGTTTACTCTGTACCTGGCCTATTAGTCAGGTAACTAAACGTCAAACATCAAAGAGGCAAAACCGGAAATGGATTAAACACCTGTCTAAGGATTAGAGTTACCAAAGAGTGATGTGTTATAAGACCATGGAAAATGTGCTGGAAAAACAAAAACCAAGATAAGGACTTTCACCCTAAAACACACTGAATAAATCACATGAAATTCTCAAACTTAAATGTATCAAACCTAAAACATATTATAAACAAGATAATCTGTTAGAATGTTGACATGAATTCACTAAAATTATAGGTTTCAAAAATCAAGATAAAGAGCCAAGAATGCAGCAATTAAAAACTAGCCAAAAAACAAATTAAGAAAGTCACCTCCTACAGCATGAAGGTTGTAGAGATAAAATATTTAAAGATAAATAGAAATGTAAAAACATTACTCTTATGAAAAATCACAAAATATTGGTGAAAGGAGGTAAGTAGGACACACACACACACACACACACACACACACACACACACAGGAGCCACATGTTACTCATAGAGAAGAATTAACACTGCAGAAGTGATAGCATACTGAACACAATCTGTAAATTCAACAAAAATCTTTGAATTAAAAAAATGACTTTATTCCTCAACATAGAAAATTCTAAAATGCACATGGACTCATAAATGATAAATAAATAAATTAATTGATCAGTAAAATAAAAAGTCAAGACAATACATGACTTTAGAAAACACTGCAAAACTATAGTAACCAATAAGAAGTCACTAGCATAAAACAGATACATAAATCAGTGGATCAAAAAGGAGAACTGAGGAGCCAAGCTCCGCCCACCCCCAAAACAGACAAAGAACCTGCTGATAATTGACAAGGATCCTGAGAACACACAGCAGTCAAGTGACTGTCTCTTCTGGAAAAAAAATGGATAAACGTAAGCAGAATGAAACTATATCCCTGTCTTTCTCTATACATTTAAATCATTCAAAGTGGATTAAAGACATGAGTGTTAAACCAGGAACTACAAAGTTACTGTACATATATAATTACTATATAGGAGGAAACACTGTAAAACCTTAGTGTAGAGGAAAACTCAAAGCCTAGAGCAAAAATGTAAAAAAAAATATAGGTGTGGAGGAATAATTAAGAGATTCCCAAATTATAAAGAAAGTAACAGAACCCAGAGGCCAACTATAATATGGGGGAGAATACTTGTCAACTGCTCCTTTAGCAGTAGACTGATATTCAATATGGGGAGAACTCAAACACTGAACAGCATTGAAGACAGGTAATCCAATTTTTTTTTTTTTTTTGGAACTGAGGACCGAACCCAGGGCCTTGGGCTTGCTAGGCAAGCACTCTACCACTGAGCTAAATCCCCAACCCCAAGGTAATCCAATTAAGATGGGCCAAAGAACTAGAGAGACACTTCCCAAAAGAAGACATGCAAAATAGCATCAACTGCATGAAAGAACTGCTCAGTTTCACTGGTCATCCTGACAGTGCACATCAGAAGTACAATGAGCTTTCAAGCCATGGCAGCTAGAAACACTGCAAATAGGACAAACAAGTAACCAAGGTTGAGATATATAGAAACGTGAACTCATATCCTAGTTACAGTGTTGCTGGGAGTGCACATTAGTGCAGCCTCTATGGAAAATAATATAGAGATTCCAAAAATCAACTCAAAACAAAACCCCACAAGCAGAATACTTTCTAGCAACCTTCTATTGGAGATGAAATCATTATATCAAGTGATATCAACTATACATAAAATATGTTATAAACACAGACATCCTTCATAGAATGACTGAGAGATGGTGATGCTGAGATAATTAACATTATTCAGCTATAATGAAAATTAAATTTAGTTATCTTTAGCCATGTGGATAGAATTGGATTGAGTGCATTCAGAAAGATGAGCTCAACCTGGTGTGTGTGTGTGTGGGGGGGGGATTGCATGTTCTCATCAAGTTGTAGAAGCTAATTAATCAACCTCATAGAGGAAAATGGTTTTAAGATCAACAGAAACTGGAAGTGTTGGGGTAGAGTGATGCCCCAGGGCCTAAGAGCACTGACTTTTCTTCCAGAGGACTTAAACTGGAAGTGTTGTGGTAGAGAGAGGCCTCAGGGCTCAAAAGCACTGATGGTTCTTCCAGAGGACCTGGGTTCAGTTCACAGCACCTACAGATCAATTCTCAGTCATCTGTAACTGTGGCTCCAAGGGATCTGATACCCTCTTCTAGTCACTGCGGATACTGCAAGCACATGGTCCACCAGCTTACGCATATATGAAACATACATAAATATAAAACAATTTTTAAATTGAAAATAAGAGTTTAATTATTATCTCGGCCTTTTCCGGACCACAGTGGGGGAACCGTTAAAACTGCATATGTTGTATTTAAAAATGATTTGAAGACTACAAAAATCCCAGTACATAAAAACTAAATAATGTTTGCATAGACAGAAATGTTTATTAAAATGATTTCATTGTGACTGTGATCTGAGTATTATATTATGTATGTAATGCATATAATCACGCTATGTGTACCCCGAAGATACACAACTACTATGGCTCAATAAAAACTTATAGCCATATTCTCAACCACAGCACCAGGCAGTCATGCCATATCCAGAACATAACAAAATGACACTATGGCAATATTGCATTTTTTCCCTGCTGTTAATATAAAACAAAACTCATTTATATAAAGGTACTCTCATTGTAGTGTTCGGGAAAGCAATGTTAGCATGTTCACCTTGACAAGGTGCAGGTTCGTGTGTTTTATTAGTTGCCAATAATTAACAACTTTACCTAGAAATAGAGTCAATTTAAGGTGACAGAGCTAGTATGAATGGATTCATTCTTATTCAGATATACCTAGATGAACATACTACTAAAAGACCCTTGGGAAAATTAAAACTTAATTCTGTCAATCACTTCATCTATGTGATGGGGAATAGGTAGGTTAAACATAATTGAATGGTGCGAGTTTGGCTGAGAAACAGCCTTTGATTTTATGTGCAAACCAGACAAGATTCACACAGCCTCAAGGCTGAATAATAGAAGCTGAGTACACAGAGTATGGCCGACCATCCAGACCAAACGCAAACAAGGAAGAGACTCCAAGGAATCCAGCATCACAGGGGGGCGAGTGAGAGGCAGCTAAATGAAATGGGCCCTTTGATGGCAAAACAATGTCTTTCTAGATTGTCCCTTCAACTTTCTCTGAGTGAAATAGTCTCAGATATTTATTCTCTGAGCCAAGAACAGCATTCCTATCATTGCTATAAATACATGACAGTTTCATAAGCATTTGTTTTCTGGATGTGGTGGTACTACGATGCTAGGATGTGGGAGGTGGAGGCAGAAGGGCCACGAGTTTTAAGCCAGCCAGGGCTACACAGCCAGCCCAAGGATCCTGCCACAAACACATAAATGTTAACACATAATGAGGTAACGCCCAAACCCATGGTAAGATGAAAAGAGGTGAAAATATCATTGAAAACTCTGTCCCAGGAGTCTCATCTCCTTGTACACAGTACTTGTTAGCAGTATATTTATATTTTTGGATGTCTGCATGAAGAAAATGCAAATGCATGTATACTTACCATAGCACATAAACTCAACCCCAAATGCATCAGAGGCCTCAACATAAAACCAGACACATTGACCTGATACAAGAGGAAGTGGAGAATAGCCTTGAACTCAGGCACAGGCGAAGACTTTCTGAATGGAACACTGTTAGCACAGGCACTAAGATCAGCAATTAATAGATGGTACCCGATGAAACCGAAAAGCTGCTGCCAGGTACAAGTCACTGTCATCTGGACAGAGTGGCAGCCTACAGAAAAAAGGCTCCCTTATCTGATAGAGTTTATCAACTCCATATCTGATAGAATACTAATATCCAAAATATATAAAGAACTCAAAGTCCTAGATATCAAAAAGCCAACAATCCCAATTTTAAAAGGGAGTACATCTGTAAACAGCGAATTCTCAGTACGGGAAACACAAATGGCTAAGAAACACTTAAAGAAATGTCCAACACGGAAACACAAATCAAAATTACTTTGCAATTCCATGATACATCTGTCAGAATGGCTAAGGTCAGACATACAAGTGACAGCTCGTGTTGGTGAGGTTGTGGAGTAAGAGGACCACTCCTCCATTGTTGGTGGGAGTGCAAACTTGCACAGTCACTATGGAAATCAGTGTGGTGTTTCCCCAGAAAGGTGGGAATTGATTTACTGCAGGATCTAGATATTCCACTTGGGGCATTGTCACCGAAAGGCATTTGATTCTACCACAAGGACACTTGCTCAGTCATGTTCATAGTTTTTCTATTTATAATAACCAGACACTGGAAACAACCTAGTGTCCCTCCACAGAAGAATGGGTAAAGAAAATGTAGTACATTTACACAATGGGGTGTAACTCAGCTCTTTTAAAAGAAAATGACATCATGAAAATTTGCAGGCAAATGGATAGAACTACAAAAATTTATCCTGAGTGAAGTAATCCAGACATAGAGAGAAAAATATGATACACACTTACCTATATGTGGATATTAACCACTAAATAAATGATAACTAAGCTACAATCTGAAAACCCAGAGAGGTTAAGTGTAGAGGAGGGGACTAAGGGGCACACATGCATCTCCCTGAGAGGGAGGAATAGAATAGATTTTATAGGTTTACTGGAGTGGAGAGGGACAGGAATGGGAGGATCAGGTAGGGATGGGGAAGAGAGATAGAATTAAGGGTGGGAATCTGGGGAGAGGCAGCTAGAATTGAAGGGTATTTGAAGGATGGTATGAAAACCTAGAGCAGGGAAACTTCCTAAAGTATGTGAAGGAGATCCTAATTAAGTCTCCAAAGAATGAGGGAGACAGAGTACCAACTAGCCATCTCTTTTCATGAAATGAACCTTCCAGTCTGAGGACTAAGTTATATCCAATAGATTTGTTGGCCAAAGGGGTCCCATGGAAATCCCCAAACAACCCATACTATTACCAAGATAACAGGTTGTTCTCCACAAACAGACAGCAAGACTCCGTTGCTGAAGACAGCCCTATACAATTCATTGAACATGGAGAGGCTGAGCTGGTGCCTACATAGAACTTTCACCTCTGTGTTCCAGTGTCTTTGATACAGGGAAGTACTTTGCAGGCTACCAAATGAGAAATGTAAACACAAGCCCAGCCACAAAACCTGCAAAGTCTGCCAGAGCAATTAGGATTAGCCGACCAATGTCTGATTTGACCTAAGGCCCACCTCAGGAGAGGGAACCCATACCTGATACTACTTGGGAGACCTAGAATCAGAGTGTAGACCCAGAGAGCTAGGATACAGCTAAATACTACTGACAAAAAAGTAACAGTAAAATAACTCCTAATTATATTCTGTGATACTCATGGATCCGTGCCTTATACAGCCATTAGCTGAGAGACTTTCTCTTGCACTATACTGGAAAAATAGAGACCCACAGGAAAACATTATGTAGAAATAAAAACTTTGGAACAGTCAGATCTAAATGGGATAGCCCCACCCCCTCACCCAGTACTCAGGGATCCTTCTAGAAGAAGAGGGAGGAGCATGGGATTGATAGGGGTAGGGTGGAGGAGAAGAAGGACCTCTAGATCAGCAGAGCAAGGTTCATATGAACCCAGAGAAGAAGCAGCAAGCACAGGTCCTACATGGGTTTACACCAGGCCCTCTGCATGTATAGTATAGATTTCAGTTTAGTATTTCTATGGGACTCCTGAGTGTCTGAGCATGTGGGTCTCTCCTTCTTCCCATGGGCTCTTTGCCTTTTGTTGGTTTGCCTTGTTCAACTTTGATGTGATGGCTTTGTTTTCCCTTATTATATTTTGTTTGGTTGCTATCTCTTAGAAGCCTGTTCTTTTCTAATGAGAGTCAAAAAGGGATTGATCTGCCTGGGAGAGAAGGTGGGGTGGGACTGGGAGGAGTAGAGGGAGGCAAAACTGTAATCAGGATATATTGTATAAGAAAATGATCTATTTGTAAAACGTGAGGAAAAAGAAAAGAGAAAACCTCATTTGAAAAATTAAAAAAGAGAGCGTATTTACAGTTTTCAATGCGTGTTACTTACTTACTAAACAATAGATTTGTAAACACACTGAAGGCAGTAAGTCCTTTTCACATTACTAGTGACTGGTAGTATTCTTAACGTTAAGGGAAAGGAGTTTTGCCACACTTAATTCTGGCTCCAGTGATAAATGTGTTTTGAAGAAAAAGTTAACTATTCTATTCAAGTTACAATGCTTACCACAAAGTCTCACAGGCCTAAATAGAGTAAACATGCAAAAACTCAGATCACACAGACAAACAATAGAGCATCCTAATTATAAAACCTATAACTATATGCAACATAGAAATGATATATATTACATAATTGCATAAAATTATACATTTATAATATAACTATATATAATAAAGTATAGCCTATAATTACAACCATATTTGTAGTTTATGACTATAAAACACGACTATTATTTTTAACGGCTCTTGTGGTTATGATTTCTAAGGTACAGCATATACTGCATCAATGCTCATTGTGTTCCTGTAGTTTGTGACCATTCGGTCCATGAGTAAATCACAAATTTGGTGATCATAAAGACTCAACATAGAAATGATCATGTAAACTATCTGACTGCATGAAACCATCCATCTCCTGTCTTCTGGCATCACTCTGTCAGCAACTCTCCAAACTGCCAGCCTCCCTTCCTAGGTCACTGGGACCAGATCTCTGGCCAGTAAGATAGGCAAGTTCACTCTCTCCAAGGGAGAAATTGTGGAAGGGACATTTCTTTGAAGAAAGAATCCATTCTGTGGCTCCTAAAAGTGGTCCCACACCAAAACTCCTAAGAAGTAGAATAAATGGGTAGCCATTGGCGGTATTGATAGCAAAGTTTTAAATAATGTTTTCATGTTTTAAAAATAATACTAAGGAAGCAAACATGGCAGGCATCTAATGAGCAAATTGCTGAGCTGGAGAATTGCAAATCAAGGAATGAACCTCAGCGGGGGAATCCTAGTAGCAGAGACCAAGCCAGATGGAGAATTTTAAGTTCTATGCAACAAAAACTCAATAAAGGAACGCTCTTTTGGGGAAAAATCAACTAAAAAGTCTGTAAGAGTGTTAATAGTAGGTTTCAGAAGTAAGACCATTTTCAAATTACATATTTATATATTGATAGCATCTCTCCAAAATTGTGCTATGTAGTTATAAAAGATAAGGTAATCGCATTCAGGAAGCAATCCAATATAAAAATGCTGAAACAGACATTAATGTTTATGCAGGAGCTTCATTTGCAATGGAAGAAACGTTACAGAAAGTGGAAAAACTAAATCTCAAAAATAAAAACACAGAATAACAGGATGAGGAGATTTATCATTTTAAGCTTTGCAGCTTGTCCCAAGTCAACACACATTTATTACAAGTTGATGATAAATTTAGGTCCTAGAAAAGGACCTTCAACTCCAACCTGGAAGAGTCATTGTGGAAGGAGATTCCAGAAGGCAGGTCTGAAGCTGTGAAGGACACAGCTGGGAGGAGGTTTTGTTTTTTTTACCCCAGACAATTCCTGCCAAGAGCAGGGTGAGGTAGGAGGAAGAGGCAGGAGAGGAAGGTCAGTGGCTAAGCCATAAAGTGAGAGCTGAAATCAAGAGTCGCAAAGCAATTTCAAGTGAGGCAGAGATCAGAGGAGATGCCTCCAGGTGTGTGGATGACTTTTAGGGCCACCCCTCTGACCTCCACAGAAGGTGTAGGACTCCCAGGGATGACTTCAGAGCCCACAGAACCAAACAATGCACCCTAGCTCCCTTTGATCCTGCACAGAGATTTGAAATTCTTCACAGTGTTCTGTGGTTATACTGAGGACCCTCAGAGACACATACCAGTGTCACCATCTTCTCATTCACACAGGGACATAATCAAGTCTCCCTTCTCAGAGCAGGTGTATCTGTTTAAATCTTAAAGAACTTAGCATAAAAAGGGAGGCTTTGAGGTTCCTCTCATCAACTCCCTTGTTACCCTTTGTCTCTCACATCAGTATCTGGATGGAATAAACGGTTGAGTAACTTCTATTCTGTTATTTTACAACACTTTGCAGCATGACAATGTGCAGAATAACCTTTATGGCTGGCTACACATAGCGCAAATTATTAAAAGTGTGAGATTGAACCAGAATGCAGGATTTGAGACTCGAGTAGCCATTTCTAGATGTGAGCAGCCTTCTTTTCTATGTCTATCTTTCTGGGAAACCGGGGTCATTATCTCATAAGATTATCATAAGATTACAATAATATACAAAGCCTTTTGAAACATACACTTATTCTTATTTTTAAAGATGTATTATTATAGCCTGGAGTAGTGAAGCACACTTTTAATTCCAGCACTTGGAAGGCAGAGCAGATGGATCTCTGTGAGTTCAAGGCCAGCCTGGTCTACATAGTAGTTCTAGTACAGTCAGAGCTAGACAGTAAGATGCTTTCTAGAAGAAAACAAAACAAAATGATTGATGATGATGATGATGACGACGACGATGACAACATGTATGTGGGTATTTTGCCTGCCTGACTTTATTTGCACCAAGAACATACATGTACCTATGTACCAGGCCAGAAGAGAGCATCAGCGCCTCTGGTACTAAGCTACACATAGTCATGAGCCACCTAATGTGGGTGCTGAGAACCAAATCCAGGTCCTATGAAAGAGTAGAGGTCTTTGAACTCTAAGCTATCTCTCCAGTCTCAATTTCTTTCTTTACACTGGGTATTAAAGTGCCTAGATAAGCAGGAGTCCTCTTTCCTTTTCTTTGAGCCCTTTTGGCCAATACTTTTTGTTTTCCTATAGAAATAAATTGTAACTGAAGTCTATTCTCAGGCAGTGCCTGAGGAGAATCTTCAACACAGAGGAGAAGGCCCACAAGCAGAGGCCCAGACAGGTGCATCGTTCCCTGCAATTCTGAATAGTTCCATTTTTAGGGAGCTGATTGATTCCCTTGGGTTAAGCAGAGGATAACTACGTGGTGTTGCAGGTGACACATGTCCTCAGAGAAGGCAATTCAGCCAATGTCAGAATTCTCTTGTACAACAAACAGCAAAGGAAGCATGTATACCCCAGGCTATTTGTGGAAGGCCACTGTTCTCAGTGACATGGATCAGAGCTCTGTGTAATGCAACTTCCTGCTCAGCATCCCACTGAGGGTAGACGTAGCATGGCTGTATTACTCTGTCCTGGTCGCATCCCGATGAGCCATCCTGGGAGCACGCTTTATTTACAACATCTCTTTCTACAGTGAAATGGGTTTCTGAGTAGTTTCTCAGGAACATTCAGCAGTGGAATTTATAACACTGTCAGAATCCAAATGCGAACTTCATCAAACACAGTCACAGCAAGCATCTAGATTGGAGGAGCACAATGTGGGGGAAATGGCCAAATTAATTAGAATTTTAAGAAAAAGAAATAATATGGAAAGGCTATAAATATTTTCTGCACAGTTCAAGAGCTCCTCCATCATGTTCACATATATCCCCCAATTTCTGCACACTTACATCCACACTGTCCTACACACATACATTCACACAGTCCTCCAACCTCTAGGACAGCATCTGAGAAACATTATTCGCTAACATCTGCACATAAAAAGTTTAAAATTTTGCTTCTCCATCGACTTTCCCTATAACATTAATTTTTTCAAACCCTATTTTTAATGATGGTTATTAAATGCTTTACCCTCCTTGTAGCCCACCATCCACTAGAAGTAGTAGAAAAGAGGATACAGGGGAAGTAGACCTGTTTAGAAAGGTTTTTTTGGAGCAACTCCTGGCTGTGTTGTTTAGAAACTGGTAGTTCAGTTCACAGGTTAGTGGCTCTATCCACTCACGTATACATCAGCAGTGGGGATAGTAAACATGAATCAGAAGAGGTAGCACTACCTAACAGAGACAGTCAGGCCTCAACCTCAGCTAGAGTCAGCAGGAGGGACCAACAGGAACACCAGAAGTTCTCAGCTATACCTCTCTCAGGGAAGTAAAGATCAGTGAAAATTTGAGACACACAAGTGTTGCACAGCTAGCTTTGTCTCTGTCACTCTGTGGAGTCCTAGTTATGCCCTCCAAACATCATGTGTCCTCCATGTGCCTTGCCTCAGAATGGGTCTTGCCTCAGCACGTGTGTCCAGTCAGCCCGAGTCTGAGGAAGCAGCAAGAAACTGCAGTACATCACCAGAAGTTTTTTGGTGCAGTCCTGACAAATGCAGCTCAACTACACAATGTAAGGCAGACCAATAATGTGGGTCATTAGCAAAGACTCCATCATGTGTCCTTTCATAAGCTTGGTTTAGCAGAACATCCTCTGTCCTATGTTGGCTTCAGATAAACATTCCTTCACAAGTCTGCCTTAGTCTCACACCTGTGTCCACCTTAACAAAAGTTCCTTCACGTGTTTGCCCAAGCAAAACACCATCCAACTGACTTTCCAAAGAACCCTGAAGTTTTTACTTCATTTCTGCCACTCTCCTCCATTTCTACCCAGGCTACCCCAATACCCTATTTGAATCCACGATGACTCAAGACATTCATCCTTATTAAGCAAAGACAAGAAATAGAAATATAGACACCATCTTTCAGATAGTGAGCTGTTATTTGTACAATGAACTTTCTTCATGACACCTTACTGAATATAACTTTTCATTTCCTCTAGAATTCAGCCAAGTAGGTACAGTCAACCCAGCTCACTCACAGGAGAAAAAAGTAACTTTTCCCAGGTTTGCTCTCAAGTTTATGAAGCATATAGAGAAGATCCACAGAAACAGGAGGCTGGGAAGAGAGGCAAAGGCATAGCTTAGAGAAAGACTAGCGTGGGGTTACCAAGTGTTCCAGGACATGGCTATGGAATAAGATGGGACCATCACCTCTGGGATTCAGAGCCAGTTTCTGAAAATGTCGTGATATTTCTGTGCTGATTTATCAGACTCCAAGGCCAGGAAGGGCCAGGTAAAGCTTTTCTTCCATTTCAACACTGTAAAATTTGGTTTTTCTTCTCAAGGACTCCCCCTCCTTGCCCTGCAAGCTACACAGGAAGAAAAAGCTATGCAGGAAGTATGCAAGGTAAACAAAAAATATGCCCAAATCTCCTGTTCAAAGTGACAGCTGGGTCAAACAACACATGACATTGTCTCTGCCCTGAATATGCTTAAAATTACAGAGACAAGGATACACCGAGGCCAGTCACTTTTCTTCTTATCTATGATCCCAACTTCCATATCCATTCTAACCTTGCAAAAATAATTACAGAAGGTAAGCTGTGCATTCCATCAAGGACAACCTGGGAGGAGGCCATCTATAGCTGAGCTCTGACCCAAACACTAGAAACAATATTGCTTTGGTGGGAAAAGATTAAGGACCCTCATAAATCACTCTAATGACCCATTCGTTCACCTAGTTACTTAAAAGCATGTATTTTTAGAACACTATTGCCTGTCACATTTTAACCAACATTGAAAATGTTTCTCTCAACTCATATTTCTCCTGCCCAGCTACTTCTAGTGAGAAATTGACTTGTGTCATCTTGGAAGAGAAGGACAGAGGCAGGTGTGTGTACAAGGTGATCAGAGGGGAGAGCATCTTGAGAAATGAGGTTTAGGAGAGAGAAGGAACTGAGTGACTGAATGAAAACTAAGAGGGAGAGGAGTGGGGATGCTCAGAAGAAGGAAAATACTCAGGATGAGGGGCATGCTCAAGCTCTTTCCATGGTGTGTATAACATACCTTGGGAAAAAATTAACAATGGTTGGTGTTAGCATTCTGTCTAAACTCCAACCCCACAGTTACCTGGCAACAACAGGCATGCCTGACGCTATGAAAAGGGTTGCTTGCCCTCTCCTCACTCTCTTGCCCTCTTGCTCTCTTGCTCTCTTACGCTCTTACGCTCTACCCCCTTTATCCCTTCTCTTCCCATTCCCCTCCCCCATCTCTCCTAGTGCTCATAGCCGACCTCTACTCCTCTAAGTCTCTTCTCTTCTCTTCTCTTCTCTTCTCTTCTCTTCTCTTCTCTTCTCTTCTCTTCTCTCCTCCATAATCTTCTCTCTCTCTCTCTCTCTCCCTCCCTCCCTCTCTCTCCCTCTCTGTCTGTCTGTCTGTCTATCTGTCTTTCCTGCCCTTACTATCCTCTTAACTTCCTTCCCCATGTCCTGAATAAACTTTATCCAGTCGTGTGGCTGGTTCTTCGGGGGGGGGGAAGGGATGCCTCAGCATGTTTGCTCAGAGGGGCCCCTCTTCCCTCACACTTCCATAGAACATATCCCTACTCTCTTTATCTTTTTATAAACCCATCAGTTGGAAAGGCAATTTACTTGTGCTATGAGAGTCCATTCTACTGGTAATCTTAAGATCCTGGAGACCAAGCAATGCATGTGACAGTCAAGACTCCTCTCTTGCACCAGTGTCATCTGTGTCCATTTATTCTATATTGTATCAGAAGGAACTACAAGTGCATCAATTTACACTCTTTCCACTTTGGTCTTTGTGTCTCCATTTTGTCTTAACCAATATTGGAGATATGCTTCCAAACCCCTTTGTTTCCAAAACACAAACCATTCAGAACTTCAAGCTGAGTGTTATGTCACAGTTTCTCAGTCAAAGAAACTCCTGGTAGAGATGAAAGCTGGTCGTCTGAGAGAGAGAAGGGTCCTGTTAAACATAAAAGAAGCCATTTTTTAAAGCTAACTTCTTAATTATCTGTAACAATTCTTCCCTGGAATGTGGAGAAGGCTCTGTTTATAGCAACTGCTCTTTGGGCTTCTCCCTTGGCTCTCACATAGGAAATCTACCTGCTATGACAGCAGGTGTCATGCTAATTTAAGCCTGAAACCCCTACAGCTATGGACTTCAGAGAATTCTAAGTAATGCAATAATTAGTGTATGCTGATTGCCAGAAAGGAAATGAAAGGGATCACATCCTAATATGGATAAAATGAAGTGGCTAAGAATCAGTGGGAAACATGGGGTTACAGAGTTCTACTTCACAGAAGAGAACTTTCTCATATACAGAGTATTGCAAACATTTGAAATTCCACCTTCTCAGTTAAGGACCCCCAACACCAGGAGTGTGCAAACACTGGGTGATCCATAAATCATGGGTTTAGGGTAGTGAGCAACTAGTTATTTCTTAAGGGCTCTCTACATTTTAATATGCAGTTAGATTTTTATAAAATTTATACGGACTTCCTGCCCTCTCTAAAGCATGGCACACACTGAAAGAAACAATGCACACCCAGAAGTCAGGACCAACATCATAATAATTAATAGATAGATAACTAGCCCTGAACCTGGTTCCTCCTTCTCAAATAGAATTTGCTTGAAAGTTTGTCCCGAATTGGAACAACTAGAGAGATATAGACTAGGAAGTAAATGGCATTTGTCTGGATCAGGCGAGCTCAATTTACAGAAAGAGGAAACCCTGCCTCCCACTGCTTACAAGCAGTGAAGCAGGAAATTAGCAGCACTTGGGTGCATGGGAAGGGAACAGCCATGTTTTAGACCTTTGGCAAATAAGGATCCCGAGACCATGTGTCACTCCAGTTGGACAGTTTTAAGGCTGCTTTTTTTCACCATCTCACTGCTGTCCTTTTGAACCTTCATCTGAGAGAGATTATTGAACCAGCAAAGCAGTGAAGTGGAGAGTGAGTCTCCTAGTTTGCAACAAACTCATCTCTACATGCCAGAACTTTCTTTGATGGATATTTTACTGTGAAAAGGCTTCGGCTTATAATTTTACTGAAATTTTTTTTTTTAGCTATGTCATGTGTCTCTTGAGATAGGGAACATACTTCTGGGACTAACAGAAGCGCCTTCCACAAAGCTGTTTTTAGATACCTCATACTATCTATTTCTAATGAATACCTTCGAGGAAGAAGAGTCTACCCATGCCTTCGGGCTCACTCACAAACATGTGTTCTGTATCGCTTAACCGTCTTTCACTGTACTCACAGAATAGTTTGCGTGTGTGGGTGTTTTGCCTGCGTCTGTGTGCATGCTGTACCTGTGGCAGCCAATAGAGGACAATGGATTCCCTGAACTGGAATTACAGGTAGTTGTGAGCCCACACGGTGCTGAGCACTGAACTCAGACCCTCTAAAGGAGCAGCAAGTGCTCTCAACAGCTAAGCCCTCCTTCCAGCCTCAGTAAGGAGAACTTTGCCAAACCCCTTGAAGTTCACCTGCGTCTTTTCTGGAAACTCCCCCTCTCCCAAAGGGAATTGTGTCTACTTCATTGTTAATAGGTCTTCCATATCTCTAATTTTTATTATGTGAGCTAGTATGTGTACCTTCTTTGGAAATTTGAGGTTGACTCCCCACATATGAACATGTTAGAATCATGCAAATTTGGGGTATAATTATTGTTCATTCATTTTAATGACAACAAAATGAGTTTTCTTAACCTTGATTTTCAGGCAGATAATGCTCTTGTAATGGGCACTGTCCATATACTATAGGATCCTTATCAGTGTGTCAGGCCTTTGCTTACACATTTACCGACTCAGTCATAAAGCAATGTCTATAGTGGTTCTCAATCTCTGGATCCTTTTGGGCATTGTATGAACCTTTTACAGGTGTCACCTAAGAACATCAGAAAACACTGATATTATATTATGGCTCATAACAGTAGCAAAACTATAGTTATAAAGTAGCAATATATAGAAGGGGAGGGGGAGGGGCTAGGGGGATGTTGGCCCGGAAACCGGGAAAGGGAATAATATTTGAAATATAAATAAGAAATACTCAAGTAAAAAGAAAAAAATTTATAGCAGGGGTTACTACAACATGAGGAAATGCATTAAAGAATCACAGCTTCAGGAAGGTTGAGAACCACTGCTCTAGGCATTGCCAAATGTTCTCTGAAGCCCTTATTATTTCTCGGGAATCACAGCCATAGTGTTCCTTGTATGACTGATGATGGCACCATGACTTACCAACCCTATTGGTTGATAGGGGGCTGCTACTAGCTAGAGATTTTAACAAATGTTACTGTTTTGAATATTCTTACATTGTTATATCTCTGGATGTTCTATGCAAACCTATCACTAGAAATTATTATACAGCAGGGTCATGGCCTGTCAATGCACTGGGAAAAGGCAAGCTCAGTCTCTTTACAACTACAGCACAGTGGACACAAAATGTGAGGGTTTCCAACAAGCAACCAATGCTGGTTCTCCAGGAGGCAGCAGCAGGTGTTTTCTAATTCTGCTGCATTCAGCTTGTCCATTGGAGATGGTATAAGACCTCTCATGTCAAGAGCTCAGCCCCGTTTGATGGCTGCTTAATTTAATGCCAATCTAAATCCAGGCATTGGGAATTTCTGATCGAGAGGCCATAAATCAAGGGATCCATGACCTATTCCTTGGTTTGACAAATGTCTTCAAGTGGCTCACAAAGCTGTTGCAATGCATATGGTTTTTTAAAGGGTACATACGAGGAGCTGAGTGGAAGAGACAGAACCCAGGGTGCAACTCTCGTCATGAACTACTGTGTGCCCAGCTTCCCAGATGCTCCTCTTAGTGTACAGAGTCATGTATGAAGAGGCAGACTGATTCTGTACCATACACTATCCAATACGAAATCATAAACATTTTAAACATTATAAGGTTTCTTTTTTCAGCTATTCTTTTGTAAGACAGCTATGTGTTTCCTGAGAATAATTCTTGCTAATGAGAACATGACCCAGAAAAGCTGAAAGGTTGAGCACCTTCAATTTGCTAGTGATGATTAATTGATTCTTCTTTCCTTTTCTTCCAAAGACCAGGAGGTTGGGGTTAAAAATCTCAACCTTCTAGTATTTTTTTCCTCTATGACTAGCTTCTGCTTAAAAGCTTCCTAGGGATGGCCAGACACCCGCCATCTCATCATAGGGCAGTTCAAGATCTTCAAGATAGAAAAGTTTGCACTTTAGAGTCTAAGGATTCCAGGTAGCTGTATGTCAATAAAATGGTTGTGTAGACCCTCAGGCCGGTATGTGTTAACAGTGACATATGAGCCGCAGTGAATTCACATAACCCATCCTTAGAAAATGACAGTAGAGTGAAGATCATACCAAGAACCCCAGCAGTGAAAACATGGTAGAAAAGAAGTCAGCTTCCAGGCTGGTGATTTGGAAAGAGGTAAATCATTTAAATAAAGTTATTATAGATGGACAGAAGGTAAGTTTATCTCCACATCATTTTCCCTTGAATTATAGAGTTTATAAACCTTAATATTCGATTGCAAAATGGGTTGGGGGAGGTACACAATGAGCAAAGTGCTTGCTGAGTATTCTGGTTTCTGCCATGTTGATGTGCTAAGACATCCTGACCAAAGCAACTGTAAATGAGAAAGGGCTTATTTGGCTCACCATCTGGGTCACAGTCCATCATTATAAGGATATCAAGGTAGGAACTTAAAGCAGCAAGTGACATCCTCAGGCAAGAGAAGTTAGAGGATAAATGCATACAGGCCTGTTGCTCACTTACTCCCTTCTTACAGGTCCCAAGCCTAGGGAATGGTGTTACCCACAGTAGGCTGGGTCTCCTACATAAACTAACAATCAAGACAATAGACCTACCCATAGACCAGCCTGATAGAGAAAAATCCCTCTTTGAGACTCTTTTCCCAGATAATCTAGAGGGTGGCAAGCTGAAAATTAAAATGGGCCATTGCACTGTACAGGCATGAGGACCCAAGTTTGGATTTCTAGAATCCATATAAAAAGCCAGGCATGGAAGCATGTATCTGTACCCCAGCTTGGCAGAAACAGGAGATCCCTGGAGTGTGCTGGCCAGTCAGTCTAGCCAAATCAGCTGTATCAAGGTTTAATCAGAGACCCTGAACCAAAATAGCGTAGAGAATAATGAAGGAAGATACCCAACACTGACACACACACACACACACACACACACACACACACACACACACACAGAGTATACATGCACACACATATACATGCACACACATGCACACACATACACACACATATGAACATGTCCACACACATACACACACATATGAACATGTCCACACACATGTACACATATACACATATACACACATGCACATGCACAAGTGCGCACACATGGACATACATGGACACTCACATATGCACATATACACATGTACATATACACATATACATGCACATACACACATACACAGGTAGACATGCGCACACACACATACCACATGCACACATAAGATCTTAGAGAGTCCAAAATTATAGTTAGTTAAGGAATAGAATTGAAATTCCATTTAAAAAAACATGATGGAGAAAGAAAATCACACAGGCTTACTTGTTTAGGTAGCAATTTTGATTTAGCCAGTTAGCCTGTAATTATTGTATTGAATTTAATTAGATGTTATGGGACTGAGAAAGCAGAGACTGTTTGTACCAATTATGGAATTAGGTGTTTTAGCTTGCTGAAGAAATAAAATTTGCAATTGAGAAAATGAGTTAAGATGCACCATAAGAAAAACATGTTTAAAACTATGTATTTAAAATGTCTATTTAGATGTCTCAGTGGTAAAGAACATTAGCTGCTCTTCCAGAGGAACCAGGTTCAATTCCCAGAATCATATAGCAGCTAACAATTCTGTGTAACTCTAGATCTGATAGCCTCTTCTGGTCTCTGTGAGCACTGCAGTCACATGATGCACATGTATACATGCAGGTCACACACACACACACACACACACACACACACACACACACAATTTAAAAAATACCGATCTTGGACTGGAGAGATGGCTCAGCCGTTAAAGGCTAGGCTCACAACCAAAAAATACCGATCTTTAAAAATGAATATTTAACAATTTTGCAGCATGGTGCTTAGCAAGGAGCAGTCTATTCCAGGTGGGTAGTGCTTTCTCTGCCTTTCTTCCCTGTTGCCTAGGATGCTGTTTCAGATTCCAAGACACAGACTTCTGGTGTTCTCAAGAGGATGCTGAACTTAGAACCTGAGGTTTCCTTCAACCAAATGGCCAGCTTAACCTATCTATCTCCCAGACCCTGTTTTATTGTGCAAATCACAGTGATAACCATTCTAAAGATTAGAGCAAACATTAGCATAATCTGTAAGTGCCTCTATACAGCAGGACTTGTAAAGACCCTTTATGCAAATCACTCAATGATTAGCTCTCAGGGAAAGACAAGGAGTAGAAACAGCCCCCAAACATCCTCCAGACCCTACCTCCAGCTCATCTGCACTGGTCTTCTTGAGTTATACTCTCCAGCAATCAATATTCCCTAAGCACTAAACCCTAAAACACAACTTGAGTGTTCAAGTTGTGCCTGTTGGGTCCCTCGAATGTGGATATGTGGTAATGACAGCTGCAGGGATTCCTAGCTTCCTTGTATCCAAGCTAACTCATCTGGAAGTGCAAGGGAGACTCAGCTGACTCCATTGGCGGACTCCTGACCTGTCTCAACCACTTAACAGAAGTGCTGTTTTCCAGGAAATTGTAAGCATTTGGAAATTATTTCCTTAATTTTTTTTTAAATTTACAAAAGCAAATGTGGTGGTGAGCATTATTTTAGTGGAAGTTAAATAAACATAAGAACCAAAGTGAGGGAATTGAAAGTGGGGCTGATCCCATTCTAATCTGAACCTTGAAATCATACTAGCAGTGGGAGTAAACAAATTGCATAGTCCCGTCATCTACAAATCTACAAAGTTAACCGTAGGTCTCTAAGACTCCCATAAACCTTCAGATTTAAGTCAATTATCATTGGCATGCTCTGGTATGTAATGTTTGAAAGTTATTTTGTGAAACTATCTATCATGATAGCAGTTTAAACATGTGCCAATGACCTAGAGCTGGAGTTATAAGAGGTACAGAAGTGTCTGACACAGGTACTCTGAAGCTCCTCTGCAAGAACAGCAGGTGCCCTGAACCACTGAGCCGTCTCTTCAGCTAAATGGTGAGCACTTTTTAATAGTAGGTTGCAACACAGTTGATGGATCTGACTAGCTGCCCGATCCTTGGGATAGTTCAAACCATCCTCATTTGGGAAAAGCTTGGAAGCTTTGGAGGTGAAGGATCAAACAATTTACACACTCTTCCTTAACTGTGTCACTGTTTCTGGTCGTCACGTTAATGATGTGAATGTTGTGCCTCAGGCCATGAAAAGAAATGCCACATCTGCCTATATGGCACTGATGTGAGTGTTGATCACTTATCAAAGATAATAATAATAAGAGACTACAGAGCTGCAGCTTAAACTGTTGCCAAGATCAAGGTATGGCTAGCTAATTTATTACTCGGTTATCTAATTATGCCCACAAGTAGAAAAAAAATGTTCTCCTTCTATACATCATTCTGAAAGACTCCAATGTATGTATAACACCAAAGAATCAAGGACAAGAGTGTTTTTCTGAGTTCTCAAGATAACTCAAATCTCTTCTCAATTTACCTCTGCCTACCCCAAGCCAGAACTTCCCATTAAAATCGCTATGGGGTAAAAGAAAAGGTTAGTGTCTTGCAGGAAAGGGCAATAGAAACTTAGCTTTTTGCTTATTTCTGCCAGGCTTCAGCATCATAGGCATGGTTAAAATAGCAACTGAAAGGAAATGAGTTTCCAACAGCCCTGTCTCCCCCAGTTTACACATCAGCCATAAATCAGGCAACCTGGCTTCCACTCCTGGAACTGGGAAGAGTAGAAGATACAGTGAATTGAAGAAGTAATAAGAGAGGCAGAGAGGGTCAAATTCTGCAATAAAGAAAGGATAGCCAAATAGGCAGGTCCAAGGTCATCTTGGGAGCTGGGAAAATAAGATGAGTTTCCTTAGCCAGGCTGGGTATGGAAGTCAGATAAGAACTTAGTCAGAAGCCAGAGATGCTCAGAGAATCTGGAAGTGTGTGACCTGACCAAAGGCAGGGCAGGGCTGAAGGTGACTTGTCTTTGCAGGACTGTGACCTCCTCTTGACTATTCACTTTTCTTATCAGTCAAAGCAATTGGGTTGGTGGCTGTGGTCTTGCTTCCAATTCTATGTATGAACACAAACATGTGAGTTCTATATATTATTTTAAAATGCTACCAAGTACCACCCTTTTCATTTACTTTTTTTAAATCCCTTTCAAGTGTGAGATACATGTTTACTTTGCTGTTTCTACAAAGGAATGGTGGGCTACAGTTGGGCCACAGACTGTTGTTTGCTGACCCACGGTGGGTGGGCTATGCATAACCACTCCTTGCAACTTCACTTCTGTTTGCTTCCTTATGTGTGATTCATGCACTTACAAATGGATACTTAGGCTGGGTGTGGTGGCACAGTCTTCAATCCCAGCACTTGGGAGGCAGAAGCAGGTGGATCTATGAGTTTGAGGTCAGCCTGGTCTATATCGTGAGTTCCAGGATAGCCTGGGCTATAAGGAGAATCTCTCTCTCTCTCTCTCTCTCTCTCTCTCTCTCTCTCTCTCTCTCTCTCTCTTTCTCTCTCTCTCTCTCCCTCCCTCCCTCAACAAACAACAGCAACAACAAAGAATACTTAGGAAGTGGTTGTAAAGGAACAATTCAAAGATTTGATCTATAAAATGCACATTTACAAACAAGTACCGAGGGTAAAAAATAACAATTGCCATGACTCACATAGATGATAGTATCCCATAGGAACTGTTTTTAACATTAAAATCTGTATCATTAGGCATTTACAGAGCATAAAGTATTATTGCCTCCAGTTTTGGTAAGAGAACTGGGGTTATCTGTTGCTTAGACATAAGAATATCTCAGAGCTATAGTTAGTATTTTCTGAAAGTTGACCAACAAAATCACAAGATATGTCCTAGACTGACAGGTATGTATAGTCCTTATTTCTCTCACTAAGCGGGGCATTTGCCTATTCCATTGGATAATTACTAGGCTAATTATCAAGTATGGTCCAAGACCCTGCTGACTTCAGAATGCAATAGTTGGCATATGACTAATTCTCCTTTTCTGAGGTTTACAATTTTTTGAGTTACAAAGCCTGTCAGGTCCTATGGATGTTGGATAATGCATATTTTCACTGCATTTTCTACTTTTAAGTATGAACATGCCTTCATAAATGGTAGTGTGATCTATGAAAATCTAGCTTACTGGTCAGGAGTCTTGGGTTCTATCCAGCTTCTTACTAATTAATTCAGATTAAAAAAAAAACATGTTACTTCCAAAAGCCAGACATCACACTTGTAATTCTAGGATTGTAGACACTGGGACATGATAATCTTTGGGATTCTCTGCCCAACTGGTTGACCTGAACCTAGAGTTAGTTCTAGGCCAGGGAGAAATTCTGTCTCAAAAAGCAAGATATACAGTATCCTGAGGAATAGCACCTGAGGTTAACCTTTGTCCTATACACATATACGCACGCATGCGAGCATACACACACACACACACACACACACACACACACACACACACCTCTTCCTTCTACCTGAATCTCAGCTTCCTCTTAGGGATTGTAATTGCCAATGCTCTTTGTGTCAAGTAAGAATCACATACCATGGGTCAGAGCACAGGTTAGCCAGGGAAGGCAGAAGCTGCAGACACGGGGAAGCACGGGTCTCGATTTTTGCCAGGTGGACACACATCCCTTAAATAGAGTTATTTTTTAGCAAAGCAAGACATAATCCCATGTGTACTGACTTAAAGTTAAGAAAATGAAAAACACAACCAGTGAAGCAGGACACTATACTAACAACTGTATGGCAGCTACAAGCCTCACCTGAGAGATGGATGGGCTGTAATATTGTTTACACACTTGCTCCACTTGTGTGAGTCATGGCATGTTCTACTTATTATATATATGTATGTGGTGTTCATGTACACCTGTTCACATGAGTGGGCCCATGTGTGTATGTGGGGGGGTGTATGTGCATATGTGTGGATGTAGAAACCTAAAGTTAAGGTGGGGGTATCTTTCTCTACCACTCTCCACTTTATTTATTGAGTCAAGGTGTCTCACCAATCCCAGAGATTTTGGATTCCATCTATCTAGCTGACTAGCTTTTCCTGTGATCTTGTCTCTGCTTCCTAATTGATGAGATATATAACTTCCTGAGGACTAGCATCTGAGGTTACCCTTTGTTGTGCATGACTGATTTTACATGGTTCTGTGGATCCAAGCTCTCGTCCTCCGGCTTGTGTGGCAGGTGATTTATCCACTGAGACATCTCTCCAGCTGGACCTACTACCCTTCTTGAAACCCTTGCGGAGCTGACATTTCAGGCTGTCAGCCCTGAGAGTAGGCTAAAAGTTCAGTTATCTCTTCATTCTTTATGTCCTTTATTGCTAACTAGATGAGAAGGTTGTTGAGAGCCCTGGAGAGTGGAAAATTAGCTCTGAGTCTCTGTAACAACCATCATAGAACCTTCAACACAGCCAGGGCTGATGAAAACATTTGATTTCTGTACTTGTGGATTATACACAGCTCTGATATATCAGAAAACTTAAAAGTCTTGATTCCTTGGGTTCTCCTTAATCAGTGGGAGGCACTGTGGGAAAATTCCCCCAAAAGGAGGTTTGGAATCCTGCCTATTTGAGCAGGAAGGTCATCTCTTTTGCTTAAAACAATGTGACCAACGTCACCTTATCTGTCAGATGAAAGGATACACTCAAATCATCTGTAGACTGACAGCACTACATTGCATAGGACAGATGTTGGCAGTTACAGATTCTCTTTTTCATATCTGTAGTCAAGGGAAGAAAAGGAGTCTTACAGGAAATAATACAGAAAGTAATAAAGTACAAAGAAAGAGTTTTAGTATCTGCATATGAACACTTCAGTCATAGTGTGGTTTCCCAAGATTATTTTATATGGAACGTACTAAATTCCTGAAACAAACTCTATTAAAAAAGAGTGTTCTTAATTGAGTATTCCTCAAAACACTTGTGTTAGAAATATCTGCTCAAAGCTTGGGAAAATATCTTTCAACATGTTACACTGCCAATCCTAGGCTTCTGTATATTTTTTCCTTTTCTTATTTTTATTGCATATTTTTAATTTACATTTCCAATGTTATTCCCTTTCCCAGTTTCCCATCCCTAAGCCCCCTATCCCATCCTCCTCTCCCTCCTTTTATAAGGGTGCTCCCTCTCCCCAGCCACCCCCATTCCTGCCTCCCTGCCCTGACATTCCCCTATACTAGGGGTCCAGCCTTGGCAGGACCAAGGGCTTCTCCTCTCTTTGGTGCCCAATAGACCATCCTCTGCTACATATGCAGCTGGAGCCATAGGTCTGTCCATGCATACTCTTTGAATGGTGGTTTAGTCCCTGGGAGCTCTAGTTGGTTGATATTGTTGTTCTTATGGGGTTGCAAGCTCCTTTAATTCTTTCTCTAACCATTGGGTTACCCCATTCTCAGTTCAATGGTTTGCTGCTAGCAGTTGCCTCTGTCACGCTCAGGCTGAGCCTCTCAGGAGAAGGCTATATCATGTTCCTGTCAGCATGTACCTTTTTGGCTTCCTCAATATTATTTAGGTTTGGTATATATATGCTGGATCCCCAGGTGGGGCAGGCTCTGAATGGCCATTCCTTCAGTCTCTGCCCCAACTTTGTCTCCCTATCTCCTTCTATGAATAAATTTTCCCCCTTTTAAGAAGGACTGAAGCAACTGCACTTTGGTTGTCCTTCTTCTTGAGCTTCATGTAGTCTGTGGATTGTATTTTGGGTAATCCGAGCTTTTGGCTTAATATCCACTTATTAGTGGGTACATACCATGTATGTTTTTTTGTGATTGGGTTACCTCACTCATGATGATACTTTCTATTTCCATGCATTTGCCTCTGAGTTTCATGAAGTCATTAAATGAGACTTAGTGCCACCAGGTCCTCCCCTCCCCTCTGCCGCTTCCTTATCAAACAGAGCTGCTTTGCTGTCTTCAAACTGAGTAGGGTATCAGTCCTCCCACACTAGTATTTGCCATTCCAAGAGGAACAGAAGTTAGAGGTGATGCCAGAGCAGAGTCCTGCCATGTCCCTCTGAGCTCCATGGACACAGCACAGGTTAATGTGTTAGTTTTCCCACTTGCATATGTAAGTCCTAAATATCCCACCAAGCTCCTGGAATTATTTAATAAATACTAGACAATACAGGATGTATCTAATGAGCCCATGCCTCAGATCATATTTGAGACTATCTGAAACAGGCAGAGTGCTCTGCAGGATCATCTCTGTGTAAACACTGCGTTCTGATTGCCAAGTTCACCTTCGCTATGGGGTGGAAAATGCTAAGGGAAGAGATAATCCATCCCGACGATCTCCATTTTCCAGTAACTGCTTTCTGTGTGGTAATCTGCACGTTCATTCATGATATCATTAGTAACTGGTTCATTCATGGTGAGCTACAAATTCATTCTTGGTTTTACACATGTCATGCTTTGTCATTTTGGAAAAGGAAATTACACATTTAGCACAGTTCTGGCTGTGACGATGAGAGAAGGGAAGCAGGCCATGACCCTACAACCATGAGGGAAAACAGTGGTGGCTGGAAGATGCTTTTAATAACTTGTTAAATGATAAGTACAGGTTTTACCAGCCTCGTTGTCTCTTATATAACTACAGAGTATTGTCTGTGTACACTCACAGCAGTCTTACACAATACATAAACAGAGGTGTAGGATTATGTTCCTAATAACACCTCCAAGTACAGAAATAAGAGAGAGCCTGGGTTTAACTTCCAGCGTAGCACACTCTATGGTGGCAACAAGTCACATCATGATGTTTCCCCAGATTCCTCCTCTCTACCTGAACTAGACAGTCTTCAGTTGATTCTCAGTGTCTGAGTCAGTGCTAGAAACTTCCAATGACCATGTCTGTGTGCTGTTCAGGATACACTAACATTCTATTTGGAAATATTAATCAAACATTTTGGAAGAAGATGAAATTAATGGGCTTCCAAAAATGCACCCTGAAAATTACCCCAGTATAGGTGATATGTGGTGGCAGGAAAAGCCTCTTCTCTTTGGAAAGTGATGGAGGCTGCCAATAACCTTGAAGTACAAATTCATGAGGTAGTGAATATGAGTTATTTATGGTTTTATATAAGTAAAATCCATATTTGATCTTGTAGAAAATGCTTCTCTAATTCTGAATTGGGGGACGAAGTCAACTGTGGGCATATTCACCCAAGTATTTGTTTGTGTGTTAACTTCATTGTCTCACACTACACAGGTTGAACACAGGATATATTGCCTTCCTTCTGATCTCAGAAAGGCTGGGCTTCCAGGATTTATGAATTATTCAAGCCTAGAGGATCAGTGATAAATAACTCTAAATGTTCAGTAGTAACACTGGCAAGATATAAATGCCGAGTTCATTGTGGAATTGCTATCTGAGTTATCCAACCATCACTCGTAAAGGCACATACATCAGAAGTCTGCACTCTCCTCTGTCGTGCTATTTTATTCACATAGTGTCCCATTTACAGCTATTACCCAGTCATTCAAATGGATTGTAAAGGCATCTTTTAGCAGCCATTCAACACTGATAGGAACAATGAGTGTTCCTCTGGAGAAAGAAGATCTTTTTAAAAATCAATTTGAGGTTAAATATTTAACAATTTTATAAAGATACTAATTAAATATGAGGACACAGAATCCAGAGATAGGTAAAACATGTGTTTCCCTGAAAGACTATGTAGGGGATCCAGTTGTGTTTTTAGGAAGTAAAATGAAGGAATAAATGTGTTTTGTCCACCCAGTGGCCTAAATACACAACAGTGTCTTTAGTGAGGATAACCCAGTATTTCTGGAGGTAAATGTAATCACTTGAGACACCACCACTTTCAGAAATACTCAAATGCAGTCAAGAAAATGATCATCAGGTTGAACTAGATAGGGGAATGGGGAAGAATTACCATCCTAATAATCCAAGAGATTTGTTTACCTTGAAAATGACCACCAGTAGCCAAAGGCTTCAGGCTCAATGGCTGTCAAAGCTAGCTGAGCCTCAGGAAGAGTGAGTGTGCCAACACCCACACAGGCATGGAGGAATAACCTGGCTGCATTTAAAACCAACCAATCCAGCTTCTGTCCGTGTCAGCACTGACCCTGAAAGCTACACAATTTTAGGAGCTTCCACAGGTGATGGCTTTGCTTCCTCAAACAACAAGCTAAACAACAAATCTGGTTTCCCCTCCAGAAACCCGCTATCCCACCCCACCCCCTGCTTCTATGAGGGTGCTCCCTCACTCACCCATGCACTCCCTCTCACCTCCTCCCCCTGACATTCCCCTACACTAGGGCATGAGCCTTGACAGGGTCAAGGGCCTCTCCTCCCATCGATGTCTGACAAGGCCATTTAAAATGTAAATTAAAAATGCAATAAAAAAAGAATATATAAAAAAAACCCAAATCTGATAAGCACTTTGAGTTAGCCATTCCTAGGGTTTTGGACCTTGGTTTCTTGATGTCAGGTACTCACATGACTCCCTAGCTTCACGTCTGGTTTCTACTTAGAAGGGACATACGTTGGCTTATCAAGCGAGCTTGGTCATTTATTTCCTAGAAATTATCCATTGGAAGCTCATGTAGAGATCAGCAAGATGGCTCAGTGAGAAGGCGCTTTCTGCCAAGCTAGATGACCTGCGTTTGATCTCTGGGACCCATGTGGTGAAGGAGAGAACTGACTCCTACAAGCTTTTCTCTGACTCTCAGAAGTGCACCATGGTACATGCTCCTCACTAAATAAATAAATATATAAATACATAAATAAATACATAAATAAATAATTTAATGTAATTTCAAATGCTAAAAAACAGAAAAGTAATTTTTAGAAGTACAACAGGTGATGAACTTTTGAGGAACCCTGCTTACCTCTACTAGGGGAGCATTCTGAGAGTCCCTTGAAACCATGGCCTAAAACTTAATGAAATCCTAGGTTGACAAACCAGATCTCTGTATCTTTTACTTTTAAAAAAAGTAATGAACAGAATGCAGTGGGTATATATAAACTTGTGAGCCCAGAAAAATATCTGAAAGTACAAGGCACAATCTGGGCCACTTCTAAACAAACATCAACCCTGTAATCACTAACAGTATGGGGGGGAAAACTTATCTTCAGACACACTAGAAAAATTACTCATTGGAACAGGAACAAAAACAAAATTTTTCAAAACCTGCTAGCTAGGCTATCAATGATAGGAGGTAGAAACAGGCCTAGATATAGCCTTAATTAGTCTATAATTTGCATGTTGATTAAGTTATATGATCCATAGTACCTTTCATTGGCCAGAATCACATACACTCTTTACTGGAAGCCAATCTGATTTGTCATTTAATGATATGGGACTCAGTCTAGTCAATGCAAAGGCCTTCTAGAAATTCTCTCAGGTATCAACCTTCACCTCACTATTTGAAAGTAAGTAAGAAACTCTACAATGAACAATACTACCATAAGGAAAAGCTATATGCCTACATCCTCATATATAGGACAGTCCCCGAACCTGCACTGAGCCATTGCGTATTCAAGAAATCTCTGTTGTAGAAAACCCATGTGACGGGAGAATCTTTTGTTAAGAGCTTGCCAGCATGACCCTGACATCAAAAGGGAGCTAGCATGGCTCATTCTCACTGGACGACAGTCTGATACTCTATGGGAAGCAGAGGCGAGTCAGTGAATTGTGTGGGTTGGCAACAGAGATCACACAATACAGCCAAGCAGAATAGAAAGTGCCTGGAATTCTGGGAGTAGCTCAGGGATAAGGCATAGCTGGAGCTGATCCCTTCATTGGGATGTCAAGAAAGACCATCGACAGAAAAAGTACTCTGGAGGAGTTTCCTGGAGCTGCACCTGTGCTTGTCTGAAGACAGGTTAGAAGCTGAGCTCTTGACTAGCCAGACTTCTTGGAAGGCACAGTGCGGCAGGGGCTCTGAAACAAAGTATGTGAACTGCATATCTAATCTGGAGTCTAGATATTCACTCCAAAGGTACTATGGAGCTGGAATGAATGAATAATCCATCTAGACAAGCAGTTTTCAACCTGCGGGTCATGACCCCTTTGCAGGTCGAACAACCCTTGAAGGGGTTGCCTAAGACTATCAGAAAACACAGAAACTTGCATCACGATTCATAACAGTGGAAGACTTACAATTATGAAGTAGTAACAAAAATAACACAACACAAGGAACTGTATTAAAGAGTCATAGCATTAGGAAGGTTGAGAACCACTGCTCTAAACTGCTTTTTTTGTTGTTGTTTTGGTTTGGTTTTGTTACTTTTGTTTAGTTTTGGACCAGGTTACAGGAGTCAGTGAGGAATCCTTGTAGAGCAAACAATTCACAGATTTCACCTTTCTGTCTGCTCATCGACTTCAATTTTCAAAACCAAACAGTCTCCAAAAGTCTTAGGAATGGTAAGCAAGGGCAAATTAAAACCTCTGTTTTGCCAAATAGCACTGAAAGAGATAGTGTCTCCTCTTCAGTGAAAGCCTGTTCTCTGAAAATCCTTTGAACAGTATCTGGATCCCATTTAAGTGTTCTTTTTCTCCTTTAAGTATGTGGTGTGTGTGTGTGTGTGTGTGTGTGTGTGTGTGTGTGTGTGTGTGTGTGTGTGTGTATTAGGGTGGGTGTCTTGGGGTCAGAGGATAACTTTGTGGAGTTGGTTCTCTCCTTTTACTCTTACGTGGGTCCAGAGGACAGAATCCAAGTAGCCAGGTTTGTTGTGGCAAGTGTCTTTGCCAGCTGAGCTATCTCACCAGCTCCACTTAAGTGTTGCTTGGAAGCTTTTATGTAGAGGCTCCTGATGATTGATTGAGTACAGAGGAAGGAGACAGACAGAGAGCAGGGAAGGGAGTGTTGGGTATGAGCAGACATGTGTTTGGAAGATATCTACTTGATTCTTTCCAATGAGCTTTAGTTCATTAGCAGGCTCTCCCAGGAAATCAGTAATACTGCATTGGTGTCTCTGCTCCCATCTGCATCCTGAATGAAGCTGGGCAGATGCAGTGTGCACTTATTACATTGTTGTCTTGAAAGGAATAGTGAAAATATGAAATACTGATCCACCAGCCTCACACCACAAGGAAAGATCTCATCATGTCCCCTTCTTGAGGAACTGTCGACATTTTTCAAGTTTTAAAGTTGTGATCATTTTTTATAATTGTTTAAAGTAAGAACTGACTGTACATCCCAGCTCATTGGTTTGTAGACAGAAATAGAGAAATGAAGCCATAGTCAAAATACAGTGTGGAGAACAAAAAGCCACATACCTGCAAAATCTAAAAGGAGAAGAAAAACTGAATTAGGGGATGAGCTTAATATATTTGCTAATTCTTTTTTCCAGACTGTGGGTCAAGACCTAGAAATCGCAGAGTCACAAACTGAACATGCTTTCTGTGAAGACGCTAATGCCCCGAGGGCCATCTGCAAGCTCCTTTTGAATTGGGCAATAATCCAACTGAAGGGAAGGGAGGACTTAATGACTGCAGGAAGAGGAAAGGCAAGTTTCCAAGAGCAAAGATGTGTTTCTTGTATTTATATAACCGAACCACACTGAATAGTTGATTCTTCTTTTCTAGTGACCTAAATTCTGGGAGGCTGCACACATTGGTCACCATCTTAGATTGGGTTCCCCAGAATCAGACACTGAAATAGGTTGTAAATACAGTTAGTTTGCTGGAGAGAAAGAAGAGAAATGAGTGACGGGGTTGGAAAAAGCCAAGAAAGCAAAGCTACATTTTTCCCCATAGGGATGAGGGGGGCTACACTGTAGACCTCACCTTGAATTGCTCCAGTAGCAGAACGGATCGACCGTTTCTCTTTAGTTACCAGTTAACAGATGCTCCCAGGTTGTTTCCTTCTATGGTATTTCTGTACTCTCCTTAGAAGGTGACATCACACAACCAGAAGCTGACGGTGCCTTATGTATATGGGGAAAATATTACAGCTCTCTGTCAGAGATCTTGGGGATTGCCCTTCAGCTATTTATTTAGCTGTCCTAATAAAATTTAAGGGTGTCAGTAAGAAATTGAACCCACTAGAAGCAATAGACATTTCAAGTCACATGAGCTTTCACTTTCTGTTATTATCACATTCATTCATTATGGTCCATCTTATCAGATAAACTCTGACAGTATCTTTTCAAAAAAAATATAGCAATCCACTTATTCTAAGAATATTAGTCGCATGCTGCTTAGTCCCGGTTGTCAACTTGATTGGATTAAAGAACACATAGGCCATCCACATTTCACATTGCTGGGTCTGTCTGTTACAGCATGTCCAGAGAGGATTAAATACAAGGGAAAACCTATTATAAATTTGGGAGGTGCCATTCAATAGGCTTCTGTGTTCCTTCAAAAACCTCAATAATTAGTTCTTTGAGACAGGACCTCATAGGACTAATGCTCAAATTTTCCAGAGTATTCACTGACAGAAAGAAAATAAATCAGACTCTCATGTTTACATTTAGTATAGACATGTTTAGACTCCAAACATTCCCTCGGCTGCTTGTCTGAAATAAATCTCTGACCACATACAATAACACTTGATAGCATTTGCTTGTGTGTTCTGTAGAAGGTCACAACAGGAGAGGGCATCACAACAAAAGTAACATCTTAGAAATGCATGTGTTCAAGAAAAGAATTTATTGAAGTGCACATCACAGCAAGGTTTAGTTCCGTAGGTTTACCAGCAGGAAAGACGGCCTAAAACAGGACCGTGAATGGGGTGATGACTAAGTATGAAGCAGCTCACAGAAACTCAGGAATGAGGGGTTATGACACTTGGGAGCATTTTACACCATGCAAGGGAGTTTCTAGAAACACTTTTAAGATAAAACACCGTGTTTTAATTTTATGAATTTATTATCAGGTAACTAACTTTGTGACTCTCCCCCACTCCCCTCTCTACTGCAGGTAGCCGTTTCTTTGCACGATGTAAATTTCCTGGCTTAGAAAAGGAAAACAAGTTGCTTACTGAGTCCTCTGGGGTACTGCGAGCTGCCCTAAGCAGCCTGCTCTCCTCTCTGGACCTCCATTCTCCCCTCACCTTCATCAGACTTGCAGATCCTGAACCATACAGCCCAAGGATACCCATCAGAAGCCTGCCACAACACAACCATGGAGGTTAAACCCCCCAATACCTACTACAATAGAAACATCCAGGGACCAAAGCCATTCAGATGGCTAAAGGCTCTTGAAAGAATACTGTAGCCTTTAATTTTTCAAATATTACTTTTAGTAAGGGTTCTTAAATGTTTTAACCTCCCTTCTAGTTCACCACCCACCAGAGGTAGTAGAAAAAGAAAGGTTATTAGGATATGGGGGAAGTGGACCTGTTTAGAGATTATTCTTTGGAGCGATTTCAATTGCTTAACTGTCAGGATAGCAGGAGTCTAGTGCAGTAGTATCAGGATAGCAAACTCAAATCGGCAGCAGTGGCATGTCCCAGCAGAAACAGCCAGGCCTCCACTGAATCAGCAGGAGTCAGCAGCAAGAGCAGCAGGAATACCAGGAGAGGTGCTTCTCTCAAGTAAATGAAGATCAGCGAAGATGTGAGACCAATGAAGCATTGTAAAGCTAGCTAGCTATGCAAGCCTCCATCACTGTCCATAGGGTCCTATTTATACTCCCTCCACACATCACATGTCCTCCCTGGATCTTACCTCACCACATGAATCTGTCTTAGCAAAATTCCACATGAGTTTGTGTCTGCTGACATCATTCTGCCAATTAGCCCAACTTCATGGAAGCTTCCAGAAGCTGCCAGAATATCATCAGGGGTTATTTGGTGCATTTGTCTCTATAGTGTCAGATGGAGCTTAGCAATCGAATGTAAGGTGAACCAATACAATCATGTCATTCTTCATCAAACGTCCTTTCACATGCTTGCTTTAGCAAAACACCCTTTCACCTGTGTTTGCTTCAGCAAAATGTTCCTTCACGTGCCTGCTTTAGTGAAATATCTTTTCACCCAGGAAAACACTCCTTTGTTTATCTGCCCCAGCAAGACTCCATCTGGCAAAGCTGACTTTCCATTTCAGAACACAATCAACTAAAGCCATGACAATATGCCAACCTTAGAGTACAGCTACGGTAGTACAGCAAGCCCTGGACTTCCTAACATAAATGAGGCTCAATAGAGTGACCTTAAATCCAGTCTTATAAAGATGATAGAGGTCTTTAAATAGGAAACAAATAAATCACTTAAAGAAATACAGGAAAATGCAATCAAACACGGAGATGTTTAAAAAGAGAAAACATAAATCCACTAAAGATACGCAGGAAAATACAATTAAACAGGTGAAAGAAATAACTGTACAAGACCTGAAATTGGAAATAAAAGCAATAAAGAAAACACAAACTGGGAGAATCCTGGAGATGGAATACCTATGGAAGAGAACAGGGACAACAGATGCAAGCCTCACTAACAGAACACAGGGGATGGGAGAGATGATCTCAGGCATAGATGATACAATAGAAGAAACTAATACATCAGTCAAAGAAAATGTTAAATCTAAAAAATTCCGACACAAAACATCCAGAAAATCTTGGATATCATGAAAAGAATAATAGGAATAGAAGAAGGTGAAAGGTCCCAGCTCTAAGGCCCAGAAAATATTTTCAACCAAATTATAGAAAAAAAATCCAACCTAAAGGAAGAGATGCCTAGAAACATAGAAGAAGCTTACAGAACACCAATTGGACTGGACCAGAAAAGAAAATCCTCCCACCACATACTAATCAAAACACCAAACGCACAAAACAAAGAAAGAAAATTAAAAGCAGCAAGGGAAAAAAGGACAGATAACATACAAAGGCAGACCTATCAGAATTACACCCAACTTCTCAACAGAGACTCTAAAAGCTGGAAGAGCCTGGACAGATATCTTGCAACCTCTAAAAATCCCTCAGATGCCAATCTAGACTACTATACCCAGCAAAACTCTCAATTACCATAGATGGAGAAAGCAAGATATTTCAAGACAAATCCAAGTTCAAAAAATATCTATCTATAAATCCAGAAAATAATAGAAGGAAAACAACCACACACACACACACACACACACACACACACACACACACACACACCGCACAAACACCACCAACATCAAAATGAAAGGAATTAACAGTCATTGGTGATTAATATCTCTCAGCATCAATGGACTCAATTCCCCAGTAAAAATACACAGGCCAAGAGAACGAAAGCAAAAGCAGAATCAGTCAATCTGCTGCAAACAAGAATAGCTCAACAATAAAGTTAGCCATTATCTCAGAGTAAAGGACTGGAAAAAGTTTTCCAGGCAAACAGACCCAAGAAGCAAGCTGGAATGGCCAATCTAATATCTAATAAAATAAGACTTTTAACCAAAATTAATTTAAAAAGGGAGGGAAGGAAACTTCATATTTATCAAAGGAAAAGTCTACCAAGATTACATCTCAATTATGAATATCTATATCCCAAACACAGGGCACCTATATTTGTAAAAGAAATATTGCTAAGGCATAAATTGCACATCGATTCCTACACATTAATAGTGGAAGACTTCAATTCCTCACTCTCAGCACTTGAGAGGTCATCCGGACAAAAACTAAACAGAGAAATAATGAAACTAACAGACATTATGGATCAAATGGACTTAACATACATCTATGGAATATTTCACGCAGACCCAAAAGAATATACCTTCTTTTCTCAGCACCTCATGGATCCTTCTCAAAAATTGTCCATATAGTCATTCACAATGCAAACCTCAACAGATACTAAAAATTGAAATAATGTTTTGTATCTTGTCACACCACCATGGATTAAAGCTGGACTTCAACAACAGAAACACCAAACAGCCTACATTCTTGAGGAAATTGACCAACTCTCTACTTAACGTTCTCTAAGTCAGGGAAGAAATAAAGAAAGAAATGAAAGACTTTCAAGAATTCAATGAAAATGAAAGCATAACATGCCCACATTTATGGGTCACAATGAAAGCAGTGCTAAGAGGTAAGTTCACAGCACTAAATACGTCTATGAAGACATGAGAGTTCTCATTCCAGCAATGTAAAAGTATGCCTGAAAGCTCTAGATAAAAAGAAGCAAGAACACCAAAGAGGATACAGGAAATAATCAAAATCAGGGCTGAAATCAATGTTAGAAATAAAGAAAACAATACAAAGAATCAACAAAACGAAGAGCGGTCATTTGAGAAAATCAACAAGATAGACAAGCCAACCCTTAGGACAGAGAAACAGTATTCCTACAAACAAAAATTTTCAGAAATGAAAAGGGAGAAATAACAACTAACACTGAGGAAATTCAAAGAATCATTAGGTCTTACTTCAAAAGCCTGAATTCCACAAAATTGGAAAATCTTAATTAAATGTGTGGTTTTCTAGACAGATACCACTTACCAAAGTTAAATCAAGGTCAGGTAAACTATTTAAACAGCCCTATAAACCCTAAATAAATAAAAGCAGTCATTAAAAGTCTCCCAACCAAAAACCCTAGGGCCAGATGGTTTTAATATAGAATTCTACCAGATTTCAAAGAGCTAATACTAATACTTCTCAAACTATTCTACAAAATAGAAACAAAATGAACACTGCTAAGATCAATCCATGAAACCACAGTCATCCTGCTACCTAAACCACACAAAGACCCAACAAAGAAAGAGAACTTCAGACTGATTTCTCTTATGAACATTGATGCAAAAATAAAATACTTGCAAACTGAATCCAGGAACACATCAAAAACATCATCTACCATGATCAAGTAGGCTTCATCCAACAAATACAGGGATGGTTCAATATAGAAAAATCCATCAATGTAATCTACCATATAAACAACCTGAAAGAAAAAAAATTGCATGATCATCTCATTAGATGCTCAAAAAGCCTTTGACAAAATCCAACACTACTTCATGTTAAAAGTATTAGAGAGACTAGGGATTCCAAGCACATGTCTAAATGTAATCAAAGCAATATACAGCAAGTCAATAGCCAACATAAAAGCAAATGGAGAAAAACTTAAAGCAATTCTACTAAAATCAGGGACAAGACAAGACTACCCACTCCTCTAGTACTTGAAGTTCTAGCTGGAGCAATAAAACAACTGGAGGAGCTCAAGGCGACATAAATCGGAAAGGAAGAAGTTAAAGCAACTCTGTTTGCAGATGATATGATAGTATACACAAGCAGCCCCAAACATTCTATCAGAAAACTCCTACAACAGAAAAACACCTTCAGCAAAGTGGCTGGATACAAAATTAACTCGAAAAAATCTGTATCTCTCCTTTATGCAGATGACAAATATATTGAGAAAGAAATTAGGGAAACAACACCCGTAACACAAATAATACAACATACCATGATGTAACTCTAACCAAGCAAGTGAAAGATCTGTATAACAAGAACTTCAAGTCCCTGAAGAAAGAAATTGAAGATATCAGAAGATGGAAAGATCTCTGCTATTCATGGATATGCAAGATAGTGAAAATGGCCACCTTAACCAAAAGCAATCTACAAATTCAATGCAATACCCAGGAAAATAGCAACAAAAACTGTTATAGACCTTGAAAGTGCAATTTTCAACTTCATATGGAAACAAAATACTCAAGATAGCCAAACAATCCTGAACAATAAAAGAACTTCAGGAGGACTCACCATCCCTGATCTCAAGCAGTACTACAGAGCAGTAGTGATAAAAACTGCATGGTATTGATATAGAAACAGATACATTGATAAATGGAATCAAATAGAAGAACCAGAGATAAACCCTCATACCTATGGACACTTGATTTTTGAAAAGAAGGCAAAATCATACAGTGGAAAAAGAATTTTCAGCAAATGGTGCTGGTCTTACTAGATCTCTACATGTAGAAGAATGAAAATAGATCCATATTTATTACCCTTCATAAAACTCAAGTCCACATGGATCAAGGACCTCAAAATAAAACCAAATACACTAAATCTTATAGAAGAGAATGTGGGAAATAGCCTTGAACACATCAGTACAGGAGATAATTTTCTGAACAGAAGACCAATGGTTCAGGCTCTAAGACCAACAATTGATAAATGGGACCTCATGAAGTTGAAAAGCTTCTACAAGTGAAAGGACACTGTAAGCAGGACAAAATGGCAGCCTGCAGATTGGGAAAGAGTCTTTACAAACCCTAGATCTGACAGAGGGCCAATACCGAAAATTTATAAAGATGTTAAATACCAATAACCCAAATTACGCAATTAAAAATGGGGTACAGGGGTAAAGAGAGAATTCTCAACAGAGGAATAGTGACTATCTGAGAAGCACTTAAAGAAATATTCAAAGTCCTTAGTCATCAGGGAAATGAAAATCAAAACAACTCTGAGGTTCAATATCGGTCAGAATGGGTAAGATCAAAAACTCAATGGATGACACATGCTGTCAAGAATGTGGAGCAAGGGGAACATTACTCCATTGCAGGCAGGGGCGCAAACTTATGCAACCACTTTGGAAATAGTCATATGAAACAAATGGAGGAGGGAATTTCACAGGAGAGGATATGGGGAAGGGAATTGGAGGATCAGGATCAAGTGTGGAGAGAGACAGGCGATATGGCCAGATGTCTGCAATTGACAACTGATGGGGGTGGGGAGGTGGGGAGGTGGGGAGGTGGGGATCATCTCCAGGATGTGACCGACACCAGGGAAAGGGAGGCACCCAAGAATCAATGGGGGTGACCTTAGCTGTGACTCACAGCATTGGTGATATGGAACCCAAAGAGGCCTCCTCCCGTACCCAGGCAGGAACCGCAGTGAATACCACCCCACCCACAAAACTTTTGAGCCAAAATTTACTCTAACTACAAGCAATGTAGAGTTGGGGATGGAGCAGAGACTGGCCAACCAATAATGGGCCCAACTTGAGACACATCTCATGGGTAAGCCCTGACACTGTTAATGATACTCTGTTATGTTTACAGATGAGTCTATCATGGCTGTTCTCAAGAGGCTCCACCAGCAGCTGACTCAGACAGATGAAGACACCTACAGCCAAACAGGGGATGAAACCTGGGGACTTGAATGACCATGAGGGAGAATTGTAGACCCCAAAGGGGATAGGAACTCCACAGGGAGACCAACAGAGTCAACTAACCTGGACCCTTGGGGCTGTCAGAGATTGAACCACCAACCAAAGAGCATACATGGGCTGGACCTAGGCCTTCCCATATGTAGCAGATGTGCAGCTTGGTCTTCATGTGGACCTGAACAACTGGAATGGAGGCTACTCTAAAATCTTTTCGTGAGACATATTCTTCTAGGTAGGCTGCCTTGTCTAGCCTCAGTGGGAGAGGATGTGCCAAGTTCTACAGAGACTTGATGTGCGCAAGGGTGAGAGGACACCCAGGGCCCCCCAGCCCTCTCAGAGGAGAAGGGGAGGAGTATGGGGGAGGATTGTAGGAGGGTGTGAGCAGGAATGGGGGTTAGTGAACAGGACGTAAGCAAATAAGTAAAAAAAAGGAAAAGAAAAAATACAAATAAAACAAAACAAAAAACCTATTATCTGGCATTGCATCTTACTAAGATCAGTCAAATCTTTCTCCTTTTAAAAAATTCCTCAAAGGTTTTACTTATTTTAAAGTTAGTAGACAGAGTAATTGGTTTATTTGGAACATCTTTATCAATATGGTTCCCTTCCTCTCCACTCAAAATTGCTTTTATTTAAATGCATTTTTACTTACATTTTAAACATTATCCCATTTCCCGGGTTTCCTCTCCAGAAACCAGCTATTCCCCCCTCCCTTGCTTCTATGAGAGTGATCCCTCACCTGCCTACCCTCTCCCTCCCACCCCCTGGTCGGACATTCCCCTATACTGGGATATGGAGCCTTGACAAGACCCAGGGCCTCTCCTTCCATTGATGCCCAACAAAGCCATCATCTGCTACATATGCAGAGGGAGCCATAGGTCCATTCCTGTGTTCTCTTGGGTTGGTGCTTTCGTCCTGGGAGCTTTGGGGGGTCTGGTTGGTTGATGTTGTGTTGTTCTTATGGGGTTGTAAACCCCTTTAGCTACTTCAGTTCTTTCTCTAACTCCTCTATTGGGGACCCTGTTCTCAGTTCAATGGTTGGCTGTGAGTATCTGCCTCTGTATTTGTCAGGCTCTGGCAGAATCTCTCAGGAGACAGCTATATCAGGCTCCTGTCAGCATGCACTTCTTGGCATCCGCAATATTGTGTGGGTTTCGTGTCTGTATATGGGATGGATCCCCAGGTGAGGCAGTCGCTCCATTCTTTGTCTTCATATTTCCTCCTGTGAGTATTTTTGTTTCCCCTTCTAAGAAGGTCTGAAGCATCTGCACTTTGGTTGTCCTTGAGCTTCATGTGGTCTGTGGATTGTATCTTGAGTATTCTGAGCTTTGGGCTATATCCACTTATCAGTAAGTTTATACCAAGTGTGTTCTTTTGTGATTGGGTTACCTCACTTAGGATGATATTTTCAAGTTCCACCCATTTGCCTATGAATTTCATGAAGTCATTGTTCTTAATAGGTGAGCAGTATTCTGTTGTGTAAATGCACCACATTTTCTGTATCAATTCCATTGTTGAATGATATCTGGGTTCTTTCCAACTTCTAGCTATTAATAAATAAGTCTGCTATGAACATAGTGGATGATGTGTCCTTGTTATATATTGGTACATCTTTTGGGTATATGCCCAGGAATGGTATAGTCAGGTCCTCAGGTAGTACTATGTCCAATTTTCAGAGGATACTCCAGACTGATTTCCAGAGTGTCTGTACCAGCTTGCAATTCCATCAATAATCGAGAAGTGTTCCTCTTTCTCCACATCCTTGCCAGCATCTGTTGTTTTTTATCTTAGCCATTCTGACTAGTGTGAGGTGAAATCTCAGGGTTGTTTTGATTTGATTTCCCTGATGACTAAGTATGTTGAACATTTCTTTAGGTGCTTCTCAGCCACTCAGAATTTTTGTTTAGCTCTGTACCCCATTTTAAATGGATTATTTGATTTTCTGGAGTATGACTTCCTGAGTTCATTATATATATTAGATATTAGCCCTCTATTAGATGTAGGATTAGTAAAGACCTATTCCCAATCTGTTGATTGCTATTTTGTCCTAGTAACAATGTTGTTTGCAATTATAGAAGCTTATAGAAGCTTTGCAATTTTATGAGGTTCCATTTGTTGATTCTTGATCTTAAAGCACAGGCCACTGATGTTCTGTTCAGGAAAATTTCCCCTGTGCCCATGTGTTCAAGGCTTTTGCCCACTTTCTCTTCTATTAGTCAAAATTGTTCTTTTAGACAGAGTAATTATCATAACATAATGAAATTTGACTTTTAAAATAATAGCTATTTCTAGGTAAAGTGTATAATTCTAAATAAAGAAAAAGTGAATATGTAAAAATAGTTTATGACTTGATATACTGTATTGTAGAGTGAGTAGAGAAAAATGGAGCCTGTAAAAACAGCAAAGGAAGTATTACAATCTATATCATACGTCCATATTCAAAGAGTGCATGACTAGATTCTAAATACTAGGTGAATTTAAACTTGCTTCCTCCTCTTCCTCTTCCTCTTCCTCCTCTTCCTCCTCTTCCTCTTCCTTCTCTTCTTCTTCCTCTTCCTCCTCCTCCTCCTCCTCCTCCTCCTCCTCCTCCACCACCACCACCACCACTACTACTTTTATTTTTTAAAGACTTATTTATGTATGGGAGGATACTGTAGCTGTCTTCAGACACACCAGACGAGGGCATTGGATCTCATTACAGATGGTTGTGAGCCCCCATGTGATTGCTGGTAATTGAACTCAGGACCTCTGGAGGAGTAGCTGGTTCTCTTAACCACTGGCCATCTCTCCAATCCCCTTATGTTAGCTTCTTAATTGAGTAAATGTATCAGAGTTTTTGCTACTCAAAGTTCTATATTCATAAAATTATGTTCTATTCACGAACTTCTATTTAGAGAGGTATGGTGGTCATACTTTTAATCCCAGCACTCCAAAAGCAGAAGCAGGGAGACAGGGAGAACTCTATGAATTTGAGTTTAGTCTACCCAATAAAAGTAAGTGTCAGGCCATCAAAGAGTGCATAGGAAACTCTGTTAAACACACACACACACACACACACACACACACACACACACACACACACACATACATACACTAAGGGAACCATCTAATGACAACTTAACAAATTCAACTTTAACACAGACATGTAGAAATACAAGTTAGTCAAATATATTTCAGGTATAGTATAGTCTAAGAGCCTGAACAGCGAGAGAGAGAGACAGAGAGAGACAGAGAGAGACAGAGAGAGAGAGGGGGGGGGGAGACAGACAGACAGACAGACAGACTAGGATTAGTATTTGGGAATAGTGTCTCCAAATATGTGAGCATTCATAGAAGAAACAATTCAGTTCTAAGGTGGACAGGAAAATTTGAAGTTGCTTCTGTGGAGCAAGCCTCAAATCCAAGTAAAAACTATTATGATTATCAAAATCATAATAGTTATTCCCATAACTATTATGCCACTGTTGCAACAGTACTCACAATTTGTCAGGTTATTTTTGTAGCATTCAGGGTACATTTTTAGATAAGGGCACTGATGTCTTTTCTCCCCCTAGCCTGCATAGAATCTCTTGACATTATGAGATCTAGCCTACTAGGAAAGTGAAGACCATTGGACTTTCCTGACCAATAATTGTCAGGGAAGTGTCCCATGCTTGGCACTGAGATTTTCATTTAATGACATGTCTTTTGAAAGCAGTGTTGTCTGCCAATTTTCTCCTGTCATTTATACAAGCAATGTTACCTACCTCAGATCAAGCCAGTTAGCATAGTTTTGGAGGTTCCACTCCTACAGTAATAGCTATTATGACTGCCAAGGCATCTGTGAGGGATTACTTTCCTTGGGTGATATGGCTACTGAAAGACTGCCCATGCTGTAATGGATTTCCCTACACACATGTGTATCTGATCAACACTAATTGGACTCGGGGTTATTAATAATAGTTATTTATAAAAAGGATATGAGGGTATGGTGGATGTGTGCTGAGAGTTCTTCAGGGAAGTAGAAGAGAACAGTAGAGTGTGGAGTAGATCAAAATACATTGTAGACATGTTTGAAATTTTTGAAGAGTAAGAATTTTGATTGTAAAACCAAGATCACTGTCAATTAACAATTTAAAAAACACAGAGGAAAAAAAAGAAAGCCTAATTAACTTCAAGCTTCTCTGGAAGCCAAAGCATATGAAAAGGTCTGCATTTGAAAGACTGTGATATGGCATTCTATGATAGAGAAGCAGTGTAGAAAAGTCAAAAAAATCATATATGAAAACTTATTGTATCATAGCAGTGTTATCTCAGTCTGTGGGATGAAAACTAGTGTTTTTAATAGTGCCAGCATATTGGATAGTCATTTGGAAAACAATGAAATTCGATATTCCGTCATACTGCAGTAAACTACAAATGAATCAAGATTACAAATGAACAACACAAAACCATAAAAGCTTGGAGGAAAACAGTCATTTTCCTCAGGGACAAGAACTCATTGTGAACAAAGTTTCTATGAAGGGAACCCAGGTCTGGTAAAACAGTGTTATACAGAAGTATCTAAGTGCAAAGTTGGTTTTAGATGACAAAAAAAAAAAAAAGGTTGGTGAAATGAATCAGTGAGCTAAGGTATCTGTAGCCAAGGCTGATGACCTGAGTTCAGTCCAGAGGAGTGGAAGGAGAGAACTTACTCCTTCAAGATATCCTCTGACCTTCCCACATGTGTGCATGCTCATACACACACACACACACACACACACACACACACACACACACACACACATGCACACACACACACAAATAAATGTAATATTTAAAATCACAAATAAAAACTCTGAATTTCTGAGGGAAAATATTTGTAATTAGCAATGGCCTAATTATTAACACAAAATACTCAAAATATTTAAAATTAAATGTATTAGATAAATTGCCAAAACCTCGAGTGGATAGTTGACAATTCATTCAATGAATATTTGCTTGTTTTTCTTACATTAAAAAATACAAACTAGAATTATATCGGACTATACCCACTGACTGGCAGAGAAATAGAAATTTGACTACACATACTCAGGCAAAGAAGACATTAACATAACACTCAAGGGAGTCCAATGTGATACCAGTCCTGTGAAAGATTACCTAACGAACCAATATGCAGATCCCACTTCAAGGGATTACTGAGATTCTATGGTAGAAAATTACACTCACAACGCCATGCTTCACTTGTAATGGTGAAGGATAGGAAATAACCCAAACACCCACAAGGGAGAGACCTACACTATAGTACATCTATCAGGAAGAATTCTGGAACACTGGGAAAATCCACAAGACTTCCAAGCTCGGCCTATTGTTTGGCTGTGGGTCTCTTGCATGTTTTCATTAGCTGTTGGGTGAGGCCTCTCAAAAGACAGTAACGTTAAGGTCTTGTCTGCAAGCATAGCAGAGTATCATTAAAAGTGTCAGAGGCTGTCTGTCTCCCATGGCATGAGTTTTGTGTTTGGCCAGTCATTGGTTGTCTATTCCCCCAATCTCTGCTCCATATTTATCCTTGCACATCTTGTAGACAAGGTAAATTTTGGGTTGAAGGTTTTGTGGGTGGCTTGGTATCCTCTTCCCTCCACCAGAAGTCTAGCGTGGCTACAGGATGTGGTCACTTCAGGCTCCATATTCCTGCGGCTATGAGTCTCAGCTAGGGGTACCCCTACATCCTCCCAGGAGCCTTCCCTGTCCCAGTGTCCCACCCCATCCCAGAGATGCCCCCTCCCTACTACTTTCTCTTTTTTCTCCCAGCCCTTTTACTTCCAGCCCCTGTTCTCTCCATACCTGATCCCCATCCCAGCTCCCCTCCCCTTCCCCACTCAGCTCCCTCTTTCCATTCACCTCTGATATCCATTTCATTTCTCTTTCTGAGTGAGATTCAAGCATCCTTCCTAGGTGGAGCTCATAGAGTCTGTGGAAGAGTGTTGGGGAGAATTGAGAGAGCCTGGGGCTTCAAGGATATCACAAGAAGATCTACAGACCCAGCTAATGTGGGGTCATGGGGCTCACAGAGATTGAACCACCAACCAAAGAGCATGCATGGACTGGACCTCAGCCTTCTACATATACATAGCAGATGTGCAGCTTGGTCTTCATATGGGGTCCCCAGCAATTGGAGTGGGGACTATCTCTGACTTGAACTCTGTTGCCTGCCTTTGGAAACTTTTCCCCTGGCTGGGCAGCCTTGTCTGGTATTAGTGAGATAGGATGCACTTAGTCCTAATGAGACTTGATATGCCAGGATAGGTTGGAACACAGGGAGGCAGAGCTCCTCTCTTCTGAGAAGGCGAGGGGAAGTTGGGGAGTGAGGGTGGGACTAGGAAGAGAGGAGAAATGGGTGCTGCAATCTGGATGTAAAGTGAGTAAATAAATAAATTAGTGGGAAAAAACCTGGGAAATCTTCAAGGTAAAATATTAGGTAAAAAGAAGAAAAAAAAAGCAAAAACAAACAAATGAAAAGGCCATACTTGAGGCAAACACCAAAGAAGGAATGAGGGAAACATATACATCAAATAAAAGAAAGGATCAGATATCCATATTGATAGCTGCATTATTGTTCTTTTAAAGAAATTAGAAGAGAAAGCCATGTTTTTGGAGGAAGGTGACAATCAGCGTATATAAAAAGTGACAGAAAAATCATCAGTTTTCAACTACATGATGGTTCTGATCAAGTCAAGCAAAAATTCCTAATGGATCATTACATTGTGAATAGTTTAGGAGCAAAACAAGATAGTTTGAGAAAGTCAAAATACTTTTCCATAGATTAGTTAGTGAAAGTTTTTGCTCTTTTTCCAGGGAAGGGCTCATGTGTGTGCCTAGCTAGGTTATTGGGCTGTGTTGGCTCCACATTTTATGACTCCCTCTTGCTCGGGTTGAGTCACTGTAGGAACATTGGTTCATCTGGAGTACGAGGAAGGAAGCCAGCATAGCCTCTTTTTGGTCCATGTTCTTCACTATGCATTCTGAAGCAGTGTTCTGAAGATGTCTTCATTGGATGCTCACATATAAAATTTATCATAGAGAAAGCAATGGATCAGTCAAAGGAAGAGATAGAAAGATACTCATGAATGTCTGTTAAGGAAGACTGCAAGTTAAAAACATTCTGTGCTTTCAAAAGTTCCCAAGAGAACTAAATGGCTAGCGGGGCACAAATTTCTTTTAAAATTATGTGTACACAGGGCTGGGGATATGGTCCAGTGGTTAAGAGCACTTGCTACTAATGCAGAGGACTTGGTTTTGATTTCCAGGACTGATCTCAGACAGCTCACAACCACTTGTAACTCAACTCCCGGGGGTCATGATGCCACCTGACTTGCTCAGACATCTGTGTACAGAGAAGCAGGCACAAACATATACACATTTCACATTTGAAGTTGTCACAGAAAGGGTAGTACACTTAAATGAACCGCTAAGAGGACCAAGCAACTGAGTAAATTGCCCTGACCTGAGGTTAGCAACATATTCTGGGGCACAATACAAACCAACAACAAAAAGGATGTCAATCAGATGTTATCAAATTTCAAGTTTCTGTGTTTCAAAGGACACCGTCCAAAAAGCAAAATAACAATCTACAAACTGGGAGAAAATAATTTAAGTCTCGCATCTCAAAGAGGATGTCTAACTAAAATATACAGAAACCAGTTGCAAACCAAAGTTAGAAGCTGAATGAAACTGAAAAATAAATAAGCAAAGAGATTGGCTGTGTATTGTTCCACACATAAAACAAATCCTCCAAAGAATTACTCTTGAATGGCAGCTGGGAAGGCACTGAGAAACAAGTGCAAGCTACAAGCTCTTCCTGTACAAAGAGGAGCAGCCAGCTTTCCAGACCAAAGAGGCAGAGTCCAGGGGACTCCCTGGAGTGAGCCCTTGATAGGACACTGCAGGACTGATGCCCAAACCTGTGCAGAGAAAACTCTTATTAAGCAGTTATTAAGCCACTTAATGAGTGAAGAATAGATGTGTTCCTATTGTCATATGCCAGGACAAAAGGTCTTCAATTAATTTTATATTTGCGTCTTTCCTCTTCCTAGAGAATAGCTCTGGTTCCTACCTTCATAAGCATATTTAATCATTTGTTTAAGCAACATGTCTGAAGATGGAAGTCATTGTTAGGAGCGTGCCTACAAAATGGCATTTTTCAATGGTAAGCTCAGAACTTGACAATGAAAAATTCTCATTTATTTTCATTGGGTGTTTTACTGTCAAAAATAAAAATTTCAGAAAGTAAGAAAAATGTTCTGGGAAGGATTTGGATCCAAGGCTCCAGCACAGGACAACAATACTCTTATTTCTTATTATGCCCAGGCCCAACTCCATCATGCTGAATTGACATGGACAAGACCAGGCTGTGAAAACATTACAGTGTCTATAAATCTTGGTAGCTGGTCCTCTTCACACTGACAGCAGTATACCCCTAGGACAGACACAGACATGCTTCAGCAGGGATAAGCGATAGAAATGTGGCAACACTCAGAACTGTGCCCAGCACAGCCATCCTCCACAGACGACATCAAATAATTCACATGGAACAGATGTTGCTACTTATTTGAGAACACTTACTGCACATCCTCCCTCATAACCTGCCTTCAGGGTAAAACTATATTAGGAACCAGAGCTAATCCCCCTGCCAATTAGAACTGTCTGGAGGAGCTGGATTCCTAGCTCTGTTCAGCATCATAGAACTCTTAAAAAACGTTTTGAGATGAGCTTTCCTAGAAGGCTCAAGTCACCACAGCTCTGGTGGCTGACTTAGAAAACTCATCCAATTCCTTTTCCTCCCTTAGTTAATTTTCCTTCAAAATATATAGGCTAATTTGAAAACGTAAACTGAGTTAGAATTTAGCTCTTTTTTTTTTTTAGTATAGAATAGAGTTTATTCAGGGTATGGGGAGGGGACCCAAGGTGGTAGTAGGGGCCGAGAAAGGGAGGGAGGGAGGGAGGGAGGGAGGGGGAGAGAGAGAGAGAGAGAGAGAGAGAGAGAGAGAGAGAGAGAGAGAGAGAGAGGAGAAGAGAAGTAGAGGCTAGCCATGAGCACGTGGAGGGAGGGAGGGAATGAGAAGAGGGGGGAGCAGGAAGGGAAGAGTAAGAGCAAGAAGAATTTAGCTCTTAAAATATACTATACAGAGACTAGAGAAATGGCTCGGTGTTAACTATTGGGTTAAGCATTGGGCTTTGGTTTCCAGAATTGCATGGCATCTTACAAGCACATATAACTTGTAACTGACTCCCTCTTCTGACCTCTGACACCAGGTATATACGCGCTGTGTGTATACATAAATGTAGGCAAAATACCATGCATAAAAATGAATCCCAAGAGTACACTATAATATATTTTAAGGAGACAAAATATCAGAATAAACCAACCATAATAAAAATAAAATATAAGTAAACATCTCTCTGGTTATATTTATAAGAATGGAATCGAAGACCCAGACATAAATCCATCTATCTATGGACACCTGATTTATGATAAAGAAGTCAGAAATATGCATTGGGAGAAAAAGGCATCTTTAGTAAATGGTGCTGGTTTAACTGGATGTTGACTTGTAGAAGACTGTAATTAGATCCATATATGCTACACTGAACAAAACTCAAGTTCAAGTGGATCAAAGCCTTCAACATAAAACTAGACATACTGAACTGTTAGAAGAGAAAGTGGGGAATAGCCTTAAATACCTAGGCACAGGCGACAACTTCCTGAACTGAACACCAGTAGTGCAGGAATTAAGATTGACGATTAATAAATGGGACCTCATAAAATTGAAAATCTTCTGTATGACAAAGGACACTGTCAACAGGACAAAATAGCAACCAACAGATTGGGAAAAGATTTTCAACAACTCCACATCTGACAGAGAGCTAATATTCAAAAAACATAAAGAACTCAAGAAATTAAGTATCAACAAACCAAACAATCCAATTAAAAAATGAGATACGGAGCTAAACAGAATTCGAGGACTACGAAATGTCTGAGAAACACTTAAAGAAGTATTCAATATCCTTAGCCATCAGGGAAATGCAAATCAAAACTACTTTGAGATTCTACCTTATATCTGTCAGAATGGCTAAGACCAAAAACACAAGTGACAGCTCATTTTGTGGAGCAAGGCGGAGTGAACATTCCTCTCTTACTGGCCGAAGTACAAACTCAGACAGACACTATGGAAATCAATATGGTTGTTCCTCAGAAAACTGAGAATTGATCTACTTCAAGATCCAACTATACCTTTCTTGGGCATATACCCAAAAGACACCACATCTGAACACAAGGGCACTTGCTCAACTATGATCATAGCAGCTTTATTCATAATAGCCAGAAACTGGAAACAACTTAGATGTCCCCTGATTGAAGAATGAATTAAGAAAATCTTGCATATTTATACAATGGAGCATTACTTAGCTGTTAGAAAAAAATGACATGAAATTTGGAGGCAAATTGATGGAAACTAGAAAAAGTCATCCTGAACAATGCAGCCCAGACCCAGAAAGACAAACATGATATATACCCACTTATAAATGAATATTAGCTCTTAAATAAAGGATAATCACACTACAATCTACAGATCCAGAGAAGTTAGATAAACAGGAGAGGTTTGGGGTTGGGGGAAACATGGATCTCCCCAGGCAGGGGAAATAGGATAGATTTTGTGGGTGGACTTGAGGCAAGTGGGGATAGGATTGATCAGGTAGGGGAGAAAGGGATGGAAGGAAAGTAAACAGAGAGAGTGACAGAGATAGGTAGGCATTCAGGGTGTGATATGGAAGCCTGGTGCAGCGGAGACTTCCTGGAACCTATGAGGGTGACCCTAGTAATAGAAAATACAGAGCCTGAACCAGCCATTTTCTGAAACCAGGCTGGGCTACCAGAGGTGGGACGAGACACCAACCCAGCCACATAATCTATGACCCACGACTTTACCTACAAGACGTGCTGGGACAGTCATTGGCTCAGAGCTTGTGAGAGTGGCCTACCAATGACTGGTCTAACTTGAGGCCCATACCACAAGAAGGAATCCATGCCAGATATTACCTAGATGACCAGGATTTGGAAGTTGGATGGCTGAGAGACCAAGGGTAGAACTAAGTAAGACTGAACCCAAAAGTCAACGAAACGCTTCCTTAATGGCCCAATAGTCCTCAGAGAGGGTATATGCCTAGTCTTGTTGCATCTTGTTATGCATCTATGTTATGTTTGCTAAATGTCCCCGAGAGGCCTATTTTCTGAAGTGAAATTGAGGAACAGTAGAGGGAAAAGGGGAGGTGGTGGGACATATGGAGGAAGAGATGGAGGGAGGCTGCAGTTGGGATGTATTGTAAGAGAGAAGGTAAATAAATAAAATAAACTGTAGAAGAACTTTCTAAACTTAAAAATGAGAAGAATAATAATATATTTAAATATATAAAATTTAAATAGAACAACTAATTTAAGGGCACCAGTGGTAAACAAATGGTAAGCATTAAATTAGGAAAATATTTCCATAAACTCTAGTTTACTACTCTATTGGTCAATGGAAAACTCAAATAGAAAAAACTGCCCACAATGAAATAAAAATATCAAATATAAAGAGAAAACTTCAACAAATGAAAAGTTAAAAAGGAAAAGTCAAAGAAACTCAAGGTACCATTTATTCACTCTTTAAATTTAAAATTATCTCAATATCTTAAAAGCTATAAATTGTACAGTAGTCATTAAGTGGGGTTACCCATCTTAATATTCTACCTATGTTAAATAATTCCACCTTCATAGTAACCTACGACATTAACTGTTGCTGTCAACATCACACTTAATCAATGAAGGAGGTGTAATGCACTTCTGCCCACTGTCACATAACTACACAATTAGAACATCATGATCGCAGATAGTGCATTTCAGAACCATTCCTTCTGCCACTTAGCAACCATTACTCTAGTTGAAGGAAGGCTGGGGTGTTCCAGTTGTATTTGTTCATGGCTGGCTAGAGGTCCACATGTGCAATTTCTGTTGAACACATTGTATGTATCTGTCAAGAGCTCCCAGCAGCTGTGGCTGCTTGTGTAAGACCTGCATAAGATCAAGCCAGTCAGCATTCCAGCATGGAAAGGGGAGGGGTTCTTGAGCCTCCACCTCCACTAGAGGTGTTAGTGACAGCTATCAGCTTAAGGGAGGGGAGTTAGTTTCCTTTAAGAGTTAGGCCAATGTTATGTTGATATCCTGCAGTAGATGACCCCCAATATATAAGCATCACTAATTGGACTTGGGTTATAATAAAAGAGATGACATCAAGTGGAGACAAACCGAGCAAACTCCAGAGGATTTGGAATGGGGAAGTGGAAGATATATAGACGTGGAGGATAATAGAAATTTATCATATGCATAGATGAGATTCTAGAACCATAAAAAAACTTAAAAATGAAAAACTAAAAGAGTCTTGGCAGTTGTATTTTTTAACCCATATTTTGCTATTTTGACTTCTAGGAATCTATCTAAAAGTACCTCAATTGAAATTGACTTAAAGAAAGAAGCTCATGTCTTCCTCATCTATAATCATAAGAGGAAACTAGGGAACATGCCAAGTATAAAAGTTTAATGTTAATTATATTTTTTAGGTAAAGATATACTTGGCATAAAAAATGAGTCACAGTTAAGATGTTCATGATCTGGAGATATTTATTTATTTAAAGATTTCTAGATTGTTCTCTCTCTCTCTGTGGTGTGGTGTGTGTGTGTGTGTGTGTGTGTGTGTGTGTGTGTGTGTGTATGCGTGTACACACATGACTGTAGCACCCATAGAGGCCGTAAGAGGGAATCAGATTCCCTGGAGCTGGAATTACTGGTGCTTGTGAGCTAACATATGTGTGCTGGGAACCAATCTTGGTCATCTGTAAGAGCAACAAGCACAGTTAACCATTGAGCATCTCTCCAGCCCTCCTCAAGCCACAGCTATTGGTAATGGCATTTATTATCAAGAAGCATAGCAAAGTCCCTGCCTTGGCAGAGCAGAGCTAACCTTACTCTGTGGCAGGCAGCCAGCACATTAAGCAAATAGATTATACACAAATCAGAGGTGTGGTTGAGAAGGGCAATCGAAGAACAGTGTGATAGGGACTGGGGGATGCTGGGTTGGTACATGCAGCTTGCTATCAAAATCAAGTACCAAAACCTTACTGAGACTGTGAGATTTGAGCAAAGACTCAGAGGAGGTGGAATTTACTAAGTGAATACCAAAGGGAGGATATTTTAGGTAAAGAGAACAGCCAATGAAAGAGAAGCTGAGGTTCAACACTAGATGCTCTCAGGACTATGTGAAACCTTGACATCCATGAAGCTGGACCGCTGTGGCTCTTATGGCCCTCTTCCTTTCTATATAGGCCTTAGTTTGCAGACATGAATCACACCAAGCCCTACATTGTGTGGCCTTTAACAGCCTCCAGAGCAGGAATCACCTGATTAGCTATGGAATCACTGAGCAAACACCCTAGGCTGCCTACTTTCGGGCAGGATAATTTGAGGTCTTCACTGCCTGCTGGAGGATATTTCTCAAATATTGGCTAGAGCACAGGAAACCCCGGAAATGCTTGTTCAAGTGCAGATTCTGAGTCAGTAGGTGTGGGGTGAGTCTTGGCATTCTCTAACAAATTCCTAGGGAAAGCCAATGCAGTGGACCCTGAGGCCATACCTTAAATACCAAGGATATAGGGTTATTTCTGTGGGATTGGTACCACCTCCTCACAGCAAACACATCATCTACCACTTTCCTGGGGGTCAGTGACTCATTTCCTCTCCTCCACATAGTGCTACTTCCGAATTACCCATAAAATAAACCAGTTCCGTTCACTGAATCTGAAGATGTGGTTCTGGGAGAGACCTCATCATAGAAATATGTTTTTGAGCTCATTGAAATCAGTGGATTCTGCTGCCTGTGCCATAATAGATGGGAAAGGAAAAGAGTTTTCATAGTAGATGAAAAGGAAAAGAGTTGGGAGGAAAAGAACATACGAAACTGCTGTAGGATTTCAGGTTTATCATCAGAATAAAATTAAAAACCCTTAAAGGTCTTGAGAGGAGGATGGCATACTGAGATACATTAATAATTTTTTCCTGGGCACTGCTGGAAGGGTTAAGGACAGATGCAATGAGATCAATCAGAGGTCAGGGCAGACACAGGGCACTGATGATAGAGGACCATTGTCAGGGGTTGGAAGGCATCAGATTTGTGAACTTGAAAAAGGACTCAGATTCTACATATATTTAATTGAAACAATGGCATGGAGAGTTAAATTACAGCAGCTGGGGAAAAATGGTGATATTGGGAAATGTAAATGACCACATGTATGGGTCATGTGCAAAGTCCAAGCAAGCAATTAGATGGTAAGTACGAATGAAAGAAAGAGTCAAAGAACTCAGCCCTAGACTGGGTCAATCATATGAAACCAGAAGTCCACTCTTAAAGACAAGAGTACCCATGCCCACGTCCAGAGATCTCAAGTCCTGGTAATTGTGTTTACTGTCACCAGCCTGACTTTAGCATTATGTCTGTTGAATTAAAGACCCAGGGAACATTCAGCCTCCATGTCTTTCTATGTCCTGATGGTCTTGCCACTTGGGACAGTATGAAATGAAGAGTTGTGACAACTCAAAACAAGACAATAAAGTTAAGCGAGAGTTCACAGAGCCCACTTTTTGATAGTTCTATCCTCTAAGGAGATAGAGTGGCCGGGACATGGTAACTTCAGATAGAAGCCTCCTTATCTTCCCACCTCTGCACACTGTACCCAGGATCTTCTCAAATGAGTCCCTGGAGACTGTCCAAGTTTACACTGTCACAGAAGGTCAAAGTAAAAGCACCATGGGAATTCTCTGGCCGGCTCTGTTCTTCTAATGCCCCCAACTCCAGTATAGATTACTAAACTTTTCTAACCCCATAAAAGAAAAACCAACTTAAGTCAGATGGGTGGGATTAACTCACACTGTAAGTTCTAAGGAAAGTTGCAATAGATCAGAGATGCATAGAAGAGGACCTGGCTCAGAGCAAGACAGAGTGTGAAGAAGCTTCCTTTGCACTATTTTTCTTTCATATGTAAAGGCTCAAAGTGATGGCTGACCAGATATCACAGGCACACTGAAATGCCTTCCCGATGCTCCCACACACAAAGAGGCATCTAAAGAGCAGAGAGGATATTTCTATGACAGCCCACCCAGCACACCCTCACTGAATTTAGGAAATTCACTCTTCCCCTGAGTTTCTTGGTGTGTGGATTGAAGGCTTTGGGCTGGATTCTCCCACATGAGGAAGATAGAAACCTAAGCTACCTCATCTGTCCTCAGTACCCTGAGATGGATCAGGGCATCTTTAACCTCTGCACTTCAGAATCAGTGAGCACCCCAGGTCAAGAATTATTGGATATGGTCATCTAGGAAGCCCGTTAAACCCTAGCATGTCAGGATTTGGGGGACAACTTTATAAAAAGGAAAACACCCACAGGAGTAATACATGTAAAGCAGCACAGAATCCCCAGCATCCCTGAGATGGAAAGGTCAGTGCTCTTGGGAAACCTATCAACTTGGTAGTACCCTACTATGATAATTCAGTGTGTGTGTGTGTATGTGTGTGTGTGTGTGTGTGTGTGTGTGTGTGTGTCTGTGTGTCTGAGAGAGAGAGAGAGAGAGAGAGAGAGAGAGAGAGAGAGAGACAGAGAGTGTGTGTGTGTGTGTGTGTTCACAGGTGTTTGTGTTCCTTTGTGTGCATCTATGTAAAGGCTAGAGGTCAAGCTCAAGTGCTGTTCTGTTGTCTACCTTGAACAGGGCCTCTCACTGCCTTAACACTCACCAAGTAAGAAAGAATGGCAGTGAGCCCTGGGGACTGGCCTATCTCTACCTCCCCAGTGCTAATACTATAAATGTGCCTTAAGATACCCATCATTTATGTGTCTTTGGGCATCAAACTCTGGCTTTCACGCTTGTGTGACAGGCACTTTGCTCACTGAGCTATCTTCTCAGTTCCATAAATGACAATAATTCTTTGTAGCTACAAGTCGCAGACTGCCAGATTACAAGTCCCCAGCACACATTTGCGAGGCAGAGGGATTTATACCTGCATCTTTCCTACCTCTCTCTAACATCTATTATCCTCATGCAAGAAACTAAATCCTCTTTGGTTTAATTTAACGCCTTTCTGCTGTGTGGATCCTCTGCGAGCCTTGGCTTTAGAAGTCTCACTCTGGACTCTCTGCTTTCTGCCACCCCAGTGTCATCCATCCTCATTTTCATTGATGCTGTCTTGTGTGGTGGAAAGTTTCTCATCACCTGTGGAAATTGGCTCCTCATTCCTATCTGACTGATGGTGTTAGAGCATCCACCCACATTTATCTCTCTGTAATAATGTCAGAGCACTGGACACCACCCAGAGACAAAGATGCATTCATCCAACAGTTGGCTGAAGATTTAAAGTGGTAGAGGAAGTTCAATAGCATTTGAAGAATGAATCTCATATAGAAGTTTCAGAGGAGCAAGGTGGGCTTTTGGGAAGTCAGAACTTCTAAAGTTTCATAACTCCTAGAGAAGGATATGGGTTTACCTTTGTTATACAAGTAATCTGAGCCTATAATTTTTTTAAAAGAAACTAAAAGAAAGAACTTGAAGTATTTCCTTGGATACAGAGCATATGCCGTGTGTGTGTGTGTGTGTGTGTGTGTGTGTGTGTGTGTGTGTGTGTGTGTGTGTGTGTCTATGATACTGCAGTGGCAGGACATTCTATTGAGCTCCTTGCTCTCATTTCAAAGTAATCTATCTCTCTACATTCCTTATTCTTTGTAATGACAATGGGTTATCTTATCCATGAATGTCCTATAGTCTTTTATTCATTTATTTATTTCATGTGTATGGAAAGGCAAAGGACACTGTCATTAGGACAAAATGGCAACCAACAGATTGGGAAAAGATCTTTTCAAATCCTTCATCTGATGGAGGGCTAATATCTAATATATATGAAGAACTCAAGAAGTTAAACTCCAGAGAACCAAATAACCCTATTAAAAAATAGGGTATAGAGCTAAGCAAAGAATTCTCAACTGAGGAATACTGAATGGCTGAGAAGCACCTAAAGAAATGTTCAACATCCTTAGTCAACAGGGAAATGCAAATCACAATAACCGTGAGATTCCACCTCACACCAGTCAGAATGGCTAGGATCAAAAACTCAGGTAACAGCAGATGCTGGTGAGGATGTGAAGAAAGGAACTCTTCCATTGTTGGTGGAATTGCAAGCTGGTACAACCACCCTGGAAATCAGTCTGGAGGTTCCTCAGACAACTGGATGTAATATTACCTGTGGACCCAGCTGTACCACTCCTGGTCATATACCCAAAATATGCTCCAACATATAACAAGGACACATGCTCCACTATGTTCATAGCAGCCTTATTTATAATAGCCAGAAGCTGGAAAAAACCCAGATGTCCTTCAACAGAGGAATGGATGCAGAAAATGTGGTACGTCTACACAATGGACTACTACTCAGCTATTAAAAACAATGACTTCATGAAATTCATAGGCAAATAAATGGGACTTGAAAATATCCTGAGTGAGGTAACTCAATCACAAAAACAAAAGCAAAACAAAACAAAACAAAAACAAAAACAAACAAAAAAACCACATGGTATACCCTCACTGATAAGTGGATATTTGCTCCAAAGCTTGGATTACCCAAGATACAATCCACAGACCATATGAAGCTCAAGAAGAAGGATGACCAAAGTGCACTGCTTCAGACCTTCTTAGAAAGAGGAACAAAAATATTCATAGGAGAAAATACAGAGACAAATTTTGGAGCAGAAACTGAAGGAAAGGCCATCCAGAGGCTGCCCTGCCTGGGGATCCAGCCCATATACATACAACCACCAAACCCAGACTATATTGCTGATACCAAGAAGTTCATACTGACAGGAGCCTGATATAGCTGTCTCCTGAGAGGCTATACCAGAGCCTGACAAATACGGAGGTGGACGCTTGCAGCCAACCATTGAACTGGGAACGGGATCTCCACTGGAGGAGTTAGAGAAAGGATTGAAGAAGCTGAAGGGGTTTTCAACCCCATAAGAACAACAATACCAACCAACCAGAATTCCCAGGGACTAAACCACCATCCAAAGAGTACACATGGACAGACCCATGGCTCCAGCTGCATATGTAGCAGAGAATGTCCTTGTAAGGCTTGATCCCTCGGTGTAGGGGAATGTCAAGGTGGGGAGGCAGAAAGTGGGTGGCTGAGGGAACACCCTCAAAGAAGAGGGGGGAAGGGGAATGGGATAGGGAACTTATGGGCAGGAAACTGGGAAAGGGGTTAACATTTGAAATGTAAATTTAAAAATTTCCAATAAAAAAAGAATGTAATTAGGGATTACATTGGTTTAGTAAAGTGGCAGTTGTGGGTTCTCTTCCAAAATATACGGCTTCCCTAGCCATGGGTAGTCGTCATGGTTTATTTTTGTCGAGCAGGCCTTACATCCAATTAGCTGTTGGTTACTGTCAGTGAATGCACGCCATTACTGCACTCTTAGGCTTATCAATACTTTTCTGCTCATTGCTGTGTTTCATAGGCATCATAGCTGAGTAGGACTGTTGGTTGCTGTCCTCTTTCAGAAGCTTGCACGGTGCCTTCTAATACCACGAAAGCTTGTACTCAGGGAAGATGCCTTCAGGTCAGTTCGAGCTCAGTGGGCTCTGAGCCCTGTGCCTGATGTGCATGGTGTCTTAAGCAATAGGGACTATCTTCCACCTCTGGGGACAACCAAGAATAATAATAACAGTAGTTTGTAATGCTTTATAATCTCTTGAACAACCCTTATTAACAATTAAAAGGAGGGTATGTCATGCCTGGTGTTGAGATTTTCATTAGATGATCTTTGGGTCTTGGAAGAAGCATTGTCAGCTGAGATAGGAGGTATTCATTTACACTGTATATGTATACTTGTACGCAGACTAATGTGTATTAGAAGTATTTTTAGGTAGGTAGCTAATAGTGTGATTCCTATCATTTTCGGACATTCTTACTGCTGTTTTATTCTTCTGTATTCATTGTCTCCTCCGTCAGTGCCCTTCTGCTTCCTATTTCTCCAGTCAGATCGCTGTCACCAAGCTATTTTCCTCTCTTGCTCCCTTGCTGTCCCCACCACAGGCAGTGGTTCCATTTTACATTCCTGGCTTATGCAGTTACTCCAGAATATGTACTCACACCTGAAGATTTGAGTATAGAAGCCTCAGATGGGAGAGAACATGTACCATTTGTCTTTCTGGGTCTAGGTTACCTCACTTAATGTAATCTTTTCTAGTTCAATCCCCTTGTTTTTCTTTACAGCTGAATAGTATTTTGCGTATCACACGTTCATTACGTGTTAATCAATGGACGGACATTTAGATTGTTTCCATTTCCTCACTTTTGTGAGTAGAGCAGCTGTGTAGGTGGCTGAGCAAGTGTCTGTGGAGTTGGATGCTGAGCCCTGCGGGCAAAAGCCAAGGAGAGGTGCAGATGGCTCCTATGATAGATTTGTTTTTAGCCTCTTGACAATTTTCTATAATGGTGTCCAGAGCAGCTTGACGAGTTTTCAGTCCCACAAACAGTGCATGAAGATTTCGTTTTCCTCACATCCCTTGCAACACATCCCGATGCAACATCAGCTGTTTTGTTGATCTTTGACATTCTGAGTAGAGTAAGACAAACTCTCACTTTTGGTTTTCTTTTCCTGAATTGCTAGAGATGATAAGTTATGGAGATATTTCATAGTCATCATCATTGTTGTCGTCGTCTTCTCCTCCTCCTCATTCTCTTTCTCTTTCTCCTTCTTTTTCTTTAGGTCTCAGGCCTATTTTTTGTTTTATTGGAATAGGCCATTTGTTTTACCTTTTTTTATTTGTTTTTTTTGAGTTCTTTATATAGTTTGGATATTAATCCTTTGCCAGACATATATCACTGGCCAAGATTATCTCCCATTTTGTGGCCTTCCTCTTCATCCAAATGTTGTTTCTTTATGTGTACAGAAACATTATAGTTTTATGAAACTTCAGTTGTCAATTGTTATTTTTAGTGCTTGGGCAAATGGAGTTCTATTCTGGAAGTTCTTTCCTACACTTGCATCATGAAAATGCTGCCTGTGTTTTCTTCTGGCAGTTTCAGTGTTTCTGGTTTCATGCCTAGGTCTTTGATCCATCTGGAGTCAGTTTTCAATGCAAGGTGATAAAATCAGGTCTAATTTCCTTGTTCTGCATTTAGACATTCTGTTTTCCCTACACCTTTTGTTAAAGATGCTTTCTTTTCTACACCATGTTTTAGGCATCTCTTTCAAATATTAAATGGCTGAAACTATATGCATGCAATTCATGTTTGGATCCTTAATTTTGTTATATTAGTCTACATGTTTGCTTTTGTGTTGTTTTGTTTTTATTATTATGGCTCTGAAAATGGTAATCCCTCCATTGCTCTTTTTAATGCTCAGGATTGTATTTTGCTCTCTGAAGTATTTTATGATTCCATATGAGTTTTAGGATAGCTTTCTCAATTCCTATGAAGAAGGAAATGGTAATTTTAATTGAGATTTTATTGACTCTGTAAATAGTTTTTGGTAAATGGTTCATGGTATTAATTCTGCCAATCTATGAGCATAGGCTGACTTTCTATTTTCTAGTGTTTTTCTCTACATTTTTCTTTGGAACTTTAAAGCTTTGATTGTAGAAATCCTTCACTTCCTTTGTTAAATTTATTTCTAAATATTTTATTTTATGTGGGAGTCTTGTGAACAAGAGTGTGTTCATAATCTCTTTCTCTCTTTCTGTGTGTGTTTCTTGGTAGTGCATAGAAAGGCTATTGATTTGTGCAAGGTGATTTTGCATCCTGCCACACTGATAACTTTGTTCATCATTTCTAGAAGTTTTCTGATAGAATTTTGGGGATCCCTAATGTACAATATAATGTCATATGCAAATAGGGATAGTATGACTTTCTCTCTTCCTATTTGTATCCCTTTAATTTCTTTCTCTTACATTATTTCTTTTACTAATACCTTGAGCATAATTTTGAAAAGGAATGGGGACAACAGACAATTCTCATTTGTGACTTTGGTTCAATTGCTTCATGTTTTCTGGGTTTCTCATACATAGCTTTTATTCTGTTAAGACATGTTCCCTCTAGTCCTACATTCTCTAGGACTTTTAACACAAAAGCATGTTCTATTTTGTCTCTAATAGATGCTTCTTCTGCATCTATTGAGATGATCATATGAATTTTTTGTCTTTAAATCCATGTATGTGGATTATTCCATTCATTGACTTACATATGTTGAATCATGCCTGCCCTTCAGGGATAAAGTTAACTCAGTATCAGTGAATAAGATTTTGATATATGTATTTATTCTGCTTACCTGTATTTTATTGAGCATTTTGAATCTATGTTCATTAATGATATTTGCATGTAGGTTTTGTTTTATTTTTGCTGTTATTGTTGTTGTTCTTTACTAGGTTTTGATATCAAAGTGATATCGGCTTCATAGAATGAGTTTGGGAGTGAATGCTCCCTCAGTTTCTATTTATTGAAGAGTTGAAGAATTGAAGGTAGATCTTTGAAAGAATTCTACTGTGAATCCATCTGGCCTTGGTATTCATTCATTCATTCATTCATTCATTCATAGTTGGGGAATTTATTATTATTTCTATCTTCTCACGTGTATGAGGGTCTATGTAGATTGTTGACTTCTCTGTTTACTTTTGGTGTTTTGATTGAATCTAGAAATTTACCTCCCTCTTTTTTTTAGGTTTTATAATTTATAGTTTTTATAATGTTGTGAATTTGTTTTGGGTCTGTTGTAATGCTTCTCTGTTCATTTTTTATTCTGTTAATTTTTGTCCTTCTTTTTCTTGTTTGTTGGGCCAAGCGTCTGTCAGTCTTGCTTCTCATCCCAAAGAACCAGCTCTTAGATCTGCTGATCCTCTACATTATTTTCTTTGTTTCTATTTTAGTAATTTATACTGATTTTTATTATTTATTACTGTCATCTGGATTTGAACTTAGGTTTTCGGAATTGTTGAGTTGCATAATGAAGTAATTTATTTGTGAATTCTCTGATATTTTTAATGTAGTCCCTTAAAGATATAAATTTCCCTCTTAGGACTGCTTTCAATGTTTCCAAGAGGTTTTTCTGGGCTGTATTTTATTCTCATTTAGTCTATTTGTTTGTGCTCTCAGTAGTACCTTGTGTTTTCAGTAACTGTGATTTTTTTCTCTCCATATTCTCTTGGCTATTGTGCTCATTTCTCTCCTCAGCCTGAAATATTGTTTCTTATATTTTCTTTATATTTGGGTTATTAAATATAAACATTTAGACAATATCATGGAAAGTCTTTTCCCTTCGATTATGGCAGATTGTTTTATTGGGTATATTAGAATAAGTTGGATAATCACGGTCTTTCAGGGTTTTGAAAGCAAGTCCAGGCCCTTCTGTCTTTCAAACTTTCCACTGAGAAATTAGCTGCTATTCTATTAGATTTGTGTGTGTGTGTGTGTGTGTGTGTGTGTGTCTTCTATTTTTTTCCTCTTGCACTTTTCAACATACTTTGTTCTGTATACTTAGTGTTTTTAACTATGATATGTTGTTGGGATTTTCCTTTTCTGGTTTTGTCTAGTCGATGTTCTGTGTGCTTCTCGTATTGGTATGGTTATGTCTTTCTTTAATTTGAGGAAGTGTCCTTCTAATGTTGTTGAGTGTATGGTCTATGCCATTGATTTGGGAATTCTTCTCTCTCATCTATGCCTATAATTCAAAGGTCTAGTCTTTTTATGGTGTCCTATATTTCCCACATGTTACTTTTCTATGTTTTAAAAACATTTCAATTTCTTTGCTTATTTTGTCTAAATCTCCATTCTTACCTTTGAGTCCTGATAGTCTATCTCCTCCTGATTCACTCTACTTGTAAGGTTTTCCTTGCTGGGTTGTTGGGCATTTTAATTGTTTTCATCTTAGCTTGAGTCTTCTTCAACGTTTCTATCTCTTTACTGAATTCTATTTTCACGTTCTGAGTTGCCTTCATCATTTCCATCAATCCTCAGGTCATATCCTCCTGGGCATCGTCCAGGCATTTCTTCTCCTTAAATCCTTTCTCTTTAACTTCATTGAGCTGTTTCTTTGTGTCTACTTTAGATTCCTTAGAGTTTTTGCTGAAGTTTGTGACTATTCTTTTAAATTATGTGTCCTGTGGTTCTTCTAGAAAATTCTTTTTGGTAAAAACTTCTATAGGACTGGTAGGTTTAGGAAAGGAAATACTGACTTGTTCTTTTATATTGTTTCATCTTTGTGATGAGATTTGGGTAATGTGAACTTTTGTTAGTTCTGTGTCTGAACTAACTGTGAGGAGGATGAAGCCAAAGTGAGGAGATTTGGGCAAGTTGGAAATGGCTTAGGTAGAATAAAGAAAGTCAGGTCGATGAAGGAAGCTGACCTGGTGAACATCCGGTTCCAAGCTTGGATAAAGATCTGGATAGAGAGAGGTTGGATGTAGTCTAGGAGGAGTCTATGTGTAGGATAAGGAAGACAGGGATGGTGCTGGCAGAAACCTAAATAGTGGCTATGGCACAGGTAGGGGTGACCAGACTCGGCCAGTGTACAGGATGTGGGGCCAGGCCTGGACCAGTCTAGTTGGGATGCAGGAAGAGGAGGGTCACACTGACCCCTTTCATATGATTTGTTGATCTTGACCCTAGGTCCTCATGTTTGCAAGATAAGCACTTAACTGATGGAACCATCTCTCAGTCTCACTATGCTCTAGCAAGTACTGTTTGGTGATGTTTAGAGTACAATTTGCATTTCACAGGCCTCTGTAGCAGAAAAGAGCCACCTATATACACATTTGCAAACAAAGGTATTTCTGTCTAAACCTGGTCATTACTGTCACATTGTTCTTAAAAACAATTTCAGCAATTTATATACTTTGGGGTATTTTGATAAGCCATGAAGAAAAGCTTCCGACTCTTCTCTCATAGAAAATTTCAGATGGCAGGGACTAGATCCATTGAGCTCTTCCTGTCTGTTCTCCCTGCTCCACAGACTCTCTCCTAACTTTAAAACCTTTTGTGAGAAAGACAGGCTGTACTCAGGCAGAAAAAAGATCGTGAAGTCAGTTTCTGTGAAAAACAACCCTGTAGAGTGAAATTAGATTAGAGAATGTCTGAAATTGCTCACAAAGTACATTGCATATAGTTTTATATAACAAATGTGCATATCCAGTTCTATGTAAATTTGATTAAGTGTATGGTGATATGCAATGCAAACCAAGCGATCACAAAGAATGGAATTTTGCATCACTATATTCTCAAAAGCCAGTCACTTATTTGGCTCAAGGAGATGCTGGCTTCCTCTACACAAAAGAGAAACAAACCGAGAAAGAAATTAGGGAAACAACACCCTTCATAATAGACCCAAATAATATAAAGTACCTCGGTGTGACTTTAACCAAGCAAGTAAAAGATCTGTACAATAAGAACTTCAAGACTCTGAAGAAAGAAATTGAAGAAGACCTCAGAAGATGGAAAGATCTCCCATGCTCATGGATTGGCAGGATTAATATAGTAAAAATGGCCATTTTACCAAAAGCGATCTATAGATTCAATGCAATCCCCATCAAAATACCAATCCATTTCTTCAAAGAGTTAGACAGAACAATTTGCAAATTCATCTGGAATAACAAAAAAGCCAGGATAGCTAAAGCTATCCTCAACAATAAAAGGACTTCAGGGGGAATCACTATCCCTGAACTCAAGCAGTATTACAGAGCAATAGTGATAAAAACTGCATGGTATTGGTACAGAGACAGACAGATAGACCAATGGAACAGAATTGAAGACCCAGAAATGAACCCACACACCTATGGGCACTTGATTTTTGACAAAGGAGCCAAAACCATCCAATGGAAAAAAGATAGCATTTTCAGCAAATGGTGCTGGTTCAACTGGAGGTCAATATGTAGAAGAATGCAGATCGATCCATGCTTATCACCCTGTACAAAGCTGAAGTCCAAGTGGATCAAGGACCTCCATATCAAACCAGATACACTCAAACTAATAGAAGAAAAACTAGGGCAGCATCTGGAACACATGGGCACTGGAAAAAATTTCCTGAACAAAACACCAATGGCTTATGCTCTAAGATCAAGAATAAACAAATGGGATCTCATAAAACTACAAAGCTTCTGTAAGGCAAAGGACACTGTGGTTAGGACAAAACGGCAACCAACAGATTGGGAAAAGATCTTTACCAATCCTACAACAGATAGAGGCCTTATATCCAAAATATACAAAGAACTCAAGAAGTTAGACCACAGGGAGACAAATAACCCTATTAAAAAATGGGGTTCAGAGCTAAACAAAGAATTCACAGCTGAGGAATGCCGAATGGCTGAGAAACACCTAAAGAAATGTTCAACATCTTTAGTCATAAGGGAAATGCAAATCAAAACAACCCTGAGATTTCACCTCACACCAGTGAGAATGGCTAAGATCAAAAACTCAGGTGACAGCAAATGCTGGCGAGGATGTGGAGAAAGAGGAACACTCCTCCATTGTTGGTGGGGTTGCAGACTGGTACAACCATTCTGGAAATCAGTCTGAAGGTTCCTCAGAAAATTGGACATTGAACTGCCTGAGGATCCAGCTATACCTCTCTTGGGCATGTACCCAAAAGATGCCCCAACATATAAAAAAGACACGTGCTCCACTATGTTCATAGCAGCCTTATTTATAATAGCCAGAAGCTGGAAAGAACCCAGATGCCCTTCAACAGAGGAATGGATACAGAAAATGTGGTACATCTACACAATGGAATATTACTCAGCTATCAAAAACAATTACTTTATGAAATTCGTAGGCAAATGGTTGGAACTGGAAAACATCATCCTGAGTGAGGTAACCCAATCACAGAAAAACACACATGGTATGCACTCATTGATAAGTGGCTATTAGCCCAAATGCTTGAATTACCCTAGATGCCTAGAACAAATGAAACTCAAGACGGATGATCAAAATGTGAATGCTTCACTATTTCTTTAAAAGGGGAACAAGAATACCCTTGGGAGGGAATAGAGAGGCAAAGATTAAAACAGAGACAGAAGGAACACCCATTCAGAGTCTGCCCCACATGTGGCCCACACATATACAGCCACCCAATTAGACAAGATGGATGAAGCAAAGAAGTGCAGACTGACAGGAGCCGGATGTAGATCTCTCCTGAGAGACACAGCCAGAATACAGCAAATACAGAGGCGAATGCCAGCAGCAAACCACTGAAATGAGAATAGGACCCCCATTGAAGGAATCAGAGAAAGAACTGGAAGACCTTGAAGGGGCATGAGACCCCTTATGAACAACAATGCCAAGCAACCAGAGCCTCCAGGGACTAAGCCACTACCTAAAGATTATATATGGACTGCCCCTGGGCTCCAACCTCATAGGTAGCAATGAATATCCTAGTAAGAGCACCAGTGGAAGGGGAAGCCCTTGGTCCTGCTAAGACTGAACCCCCAGTGAACTAGATTGTTGAGGGGAGGGCGGCAATGGGGGGAGGATCGGGAGGGGAACACCCATAAAGAAGGGGAGGGGGAGGGATTAGGGGGATGTTTGCCCGGAAACCGGGAAAGGGAATAACACTCGAAATGTAAATAAGGAATACTCAAGTTAATAAAAATAAAAAATAAAAAAAAAGAAGAGCTAAAAAGTTTAGAGTTACTGCGACAATTATATTCCCGATTAAATTTACAATTGTTGTAATCTAGATGCCCAAATGAAACAGAATCAGAGCAAATAGGTCAAATGGACTTTCCTAAGAGGCAAATTGCAGAAGTGAGTTGTATTAAAGAGATCGCTTGAGCACTGGTTGCTTTTTTCCAGATGGCCTGGGTTCAATTCCTAACACTCACATTGCTGTTCGCAACTGTCTGTACCTCCTGTTCCAGGGGATCTAACACCGTCATGGGGACAGACATATAGGTAAACACCAATGTACGGAAAATTAAAAAAAAACCAAAAACATTGGGGTTTGGGGATTTAGTTCAGTGGTAGAAAGCTTGCCTAGCAAGCACAAGGCCCTGGGTTTGGTCCTCAGCTCTGGGGGAAAAAAACCCATTGAAAGTAAACCAAAAAAAGAGCTGGGAAGGTCCAGAGATCTGATACAGGAATGGCCATTGTACCTTGCACTTAAGGACAAAGAGAAGAAATCTGTATAGCCAGGATAAGCCTCTTTGGTGGCTGACAGAAAGAGTTTTATAGCTGTAGCTACAGTAAGCACAGCGAACCAGGGAATGAGAAAAGACACTCTGACCTTTGACAGATAACCACCTACAAATGTGGCCAGAAGCCTGCTGGCACAGGAGCTGGGACAATGCAGTAAGCAGGCAAATGTCAGGCTGCAGGAGCAGAGAGTGAGCCAGGCAAATGTAGTCTGGAACAAAAGCAGACTGAATGGATTGTCCAGGAGTTGGTGGCACGGGCTCAAATATTCTCCGTGTCTTTCCTTGTCTGCCAGTCGAGTTCAACTAAATTCAAGGAGCTTTCGATGAGATTCCATAGCACGGAGAGGGTCCTGCTAGAATGCTCAGGGTAGTTGCGTGCTGCCCGGAGCACACAGAAAATAAAGGCTGGAAGGACCTATGAGTGTTTTTATATTCAACCGAGGGATCGGGCAAAGTATTTGTAAGGTTCATGCTGGGATCTATTTCTTAAGGTGTGTGACCTCCCATCTTCATATCTCTTCTGTGCTGTCGGATAAATAAAAGCAAGAGAAGCTTGGGTATGAGGTAGCTCTGGACTTGGGCCCTTATTTATGAGACAGGAAGAGTGGGTTAGACTGGAGACTTTCCAGTCTGGCCAGTTGACAGAAGCTCCGGAGATCCCACCAGCCATACACACTCTCAGGTCTTCAAGATCAGATTCAGAGCTCAGAACACTCAGAACATTCACCGAGAAGCCCTCACCTAGCTGATGCTAGCATGAAGCTAGGCTCAGAACTGTACTCCATACCTATTAAGACCCACCCCACACCCTAGCTACAAAATACAAGACAATGGGGGAATGTTGGAAAAACAGCCTAAAGAATGACGGTTCCATTATCTGGCAAAAGTTTCTCCCTGACCACTCCTTTATTTTTGTGTTAAAACATGGTTTCAGACCAGTGTGGGTAAGCAGAAATACAGCATGTATTTTTAACGTGTTTTTCTTTCTTTAAATTAGAAGCTGAAGTTTGGGGCAGCAAACTACTGTCCAATGCTTTTACGCTATCATTAAGAATGCTGTTTTGTGTCAGTAATCCTTTACTTTTAACTGTATTTTTAAAAAATTCTCCATCTCTGTCTGTTTCTGTCTTTGTCTCTGTCTCTGTCTGTCTCTCTGTCTCTCTGTTTCTCTCTCTCTCTCTCTCTCTCTCTCTCTCTCTCTCTGTGTGTGTGTGTGTGTGTATGTGTGTGTAGTGTATTTTACTTTTTTGTCAATTTGACACAAGCTAGGGTCATGTGACAGAATAAAAATTTCAATTGAATATACCTCCATCACCCTGGCTTATGAGTAAATCAGTGGTCATTTTCTTTATTAATGATAAAGCCCAAAAGCTGAGATTACCAAAGATACAATCCACAGGCCACATGAAGCTCAAGAAGAAGGACAATCAAAGTGCTAATGCTTCAGTCCTTCTTAGAAGGGGGAACAAAAATATTCATAGGAGGAAATACAGAGACAGAAGTTTGGAGCAGAGACTGGAGGAAAGACCATCCAGAGAGATGGCCCCACCTGGGGATCCAGCCCATATACATACAGCCACCAAACCCAGACAATATTGCTGATGCCAAGAAGTGCATGCTGACATGAGCCTCATATAGCTGTCTCCTGAGAGGCTCAGCCAGAGCATGACAAATACAGAGGCGGACCCTTGCAGCCAACCATTGAACTGAGAACGAGGTCCCCATTGGAGGAGTTACAAAAAGGATTGAAGGAGCTGAAGGGGCTTGCAACCTCATAAGAACAATAGCAACCAACCAGACTTCCCAGGGACTAAATCACCATCCAAAGAGTACAGGTAGACAGACCCATGGCTCCAGCAGCATATGTAGCAGAGGATGGCCTTGTGGGACACCAATGGGAGGAGAAGCCCTTGCTTCTGCCAAGGCTCAATTCCCCAGTGTAGGGGAATGTCAGGGCCAGAAGGCAGGAAGGGGTAGGTGGATGGGTCGGGGAACACCCTCACAGAAGAAGGGGGGATGAGATAGGGGGCTTATGGATGGGAAACTGGGAAAGGGGATAACATTTGAAATGTAAATAAAAAATATCCAATAAAAAATTCTGTCTGCCTCTATGTCTCTCTGCCTCTGTCTTCTCTGACTCTGTCTATCTCTCTCTGTCTCTGTCTCTCTCTGCCTCTCTCTCACTCACTCTGTGTGTGTATGTGTGTGCGTGTGTGTGTGTGTGTGTGTGTGTGTGTATGTGTGTGTGTGTGTGTGTGTGTGTATGTGTGTGTGTGTGTAGTGTATTTTACTTTTTTGTCAGTTTGACACATGCCAGGGTCATGTGACAAAATAAAAATTGCAGTTGAACATACCTCCATCACAGTGGCCTGTAAGCAAGTCTGTGGTCACTTTCTAGATTAATGATAGATGCAGGAGGTGGCAGTGTCACTCGAGCAGATGGGCAGGAAAGGGAAGTGGATGTAAGTCTGGGAGCATGTCATTAGGCATCAGTCCTCCATGGTGCCTGCTTCAATCCCAGCCTCCAGGTGGCTAACCTGGCTTCCCTTAGTGATAGACTGGGAGTTGGGCCATATAAGACAAGTAAACTCTGTCATCCTCAAGCTACTTTTGGTTATGTGTGCATCTCAGCTATCAAAAACTGATGAAGGTAAGAAGCCAGAGGCATCTTATTCCTTGGAGCTAGAGTTAGAGGAGTTTGTGAGCCACCCAGTGTTGGTGCTGAGAATCAGACTCATGTCCTGTGCAAGAGCAGCAAATGTTCTTAACTGCTGACCCATCCTTCTAGCCCCTTCCATCCCTGTCAAGCAATCATTTTCATTGCAAGTAATTATTTTATTCCCAACCATGTGAGAAGAAATAGTAAATTGCCTAGCACAAAGACCTGTGAAGTATTTACCCCCATTCCTCATTTCCTCAACTGTTAAATGATAGTGCTGATTTAAATTATTTAGAAGATTGGTATACTCTTAGAACCCCTGGCCCAAACTTGCCCAACATTAAATGCAGTGTAGCCTTTGCTGTCTGTCACTGCCCTTTAAAGGGTTTTCTGAGCTCACATCTACACCAAACAACCTTCTAAAGAGCAAACAGCTCCTTGATAGTTACTCGCATACACATGACTGTGAGTTATACCATGCAACAAAGTTATCGAATTTGGTGCAGAAGAGGTAGAGGAAGGATTGTAGGAACCAGAGGGAACAAGGACACTAGGAGGATACAGCCCACAGAAGTAACTAAGCCAGGCTCGCTCACATGGAGCTCACAAAGACTGAAGCAGCAACCGTGAAGACTAACTGCATGGGGCTGTGCTAGGCCTCCTGCATACATGTCTGGTTTTCGGTTTGGGGTTTTGTGGGACTTCTAACAGTGGGAGTGGGGATGTCTCTCACTCTTTTGCCTGCCCATGGGACCTATTTCTTCCTACTAGGTTGCCTCATCCAGCCTTGATATGAGGGTTTATGCCTAGTTTTATTTCATCTTGTTATGTCGTGTTGTGTTTGGTTAATTTCACCGGGATACCTGATCTTTTCTGAAGGGAAACAGAGAGACAGTAGATCTGGGAGAGGAGTGAGCAGGAGGGGAGCACTGTGAGTAGAGGCTTCAGTTGGGGTGTAATGTATGAGAGAAGAATAAAGAAAACAACTTGAGAAAACCTTTGTGAGTTGGCCATCCCAGCATCCCTCACGTTGGTTGGCCATGTAACCAAAAGGGTGCCTTCTTGTCAAGTGACTTGATTTTTCATGACATGAAGATGATTTCCTTCCAGACAAGCTGTATTTCCTTCTAAATTATCTGCACTAAAACTGAACCATACAGAGCAAGCAAGTGCTAGAATGAAATCATAGCAAGTACAATTACACTCACGATTGCATAATGGCACTCAAGATGTGGCAACCATGTGACTCTCAACTGGAAAGTAGATGCATTTTCTACATCTATAATCATCGGCAGTCTCTGTGACAGATACATTCAAGTCTTTGTCAAGAGAAACGTGAATTCTTCCAGTCAAGAACCCAGAAGGTAAAGAGAGCTGAGTAATCTTATTATATCAAAGTCAGCACCTATGTGATAGTTTACATAAAACTCACATAAAGCTCAGTTATAATGTATGGTTGTTTCTTTATAGTAACTGTTTTTTCAATAATGTAACTTTATTAACCACATAATACACATGACTGAATTATGGTTAATTTTAAATTAAAAATCAAATTTTCATTGTATCATTACTCTTATGTGTAGAAACATCAAGGAAATCCACTAGCCCAGTTACCCGAAGAGTTGGCTTCCTGTGCATGAGGATGCACGCAGGGAGCGAATCTTTAAGAGCCCTTCCTGAATATGTAGTGCAGACCAACGTTCTGCTTCCTTCTCAGTCCCACTATCAATGTGTCTCAGAATGTACAGACTCCGAGTTGTTCAATTGATATTTTATTCAATCCTGATCTTACATGCATTGGCCTCTAAGTGTGATTTGGGCCTGTCTGGACAAAAAAACTTTACCCTAAAGACTCTTCCAGATCTAAAATGGCTGTGTCATAGAAAAACCTGTCATTCCACACAGAAATGAGAAAAGCATAAAGTGAAAATATTACTCTGAGGAATTATACCTTATTGTCAAAAGGTAAGTACAAGTAATATGCATTCTGCAAAGCCAGGATGAGAAGTATGTGATGGAGGACAGTTAAAGCAGAAAATTAGCTCAGCAGGTGACATAAAAAGTGTTGTCTAGGCGATGAAGACCAACATTCTGCTTCCTTCTATGTCCCTCTCAGTAGATGATACCAGACTACACGACATGTGGTCAAGGGGATCATATCTAAGAGATACTACAAGCTCTGTGTCTTGACTCCTTTAAATTAATGTTGAGGGGCTGTAGATGGCCCTACAGTGGAAAGCACTGGTTCCTCTTCCCAAGGACCCATGTTCAACCCCCAGCACCCATATGGAGGTTTATAACTGTAACTCTAGTTCCAGGAGAGCCAACACCCACTTTGGGTTTCCTCTGGCACTGCATGCATGTGTGATGCTCAGGTGTACATGGCAAACAAAACATCCATACACATAAAAGAAAAGTAATCATATTAATATTTTAAAATTCATATTGAAATTTCATCCTCAGGGCACCCATACTGGTGGTGTAGTCTTCGATGTGTAATTGGACCATGAGAGATCTGCCCTTGTAATAACACCTTCCTAAAACCTTTCCTCCACTGCCATCCTGTCCGTTTGCCATGTGAGAACTGGAGTTCCCTCATCTGATGCATGTATACTCCAGTTCTCTCATGGAAATAGCATAAAGCCCTCCCACACTCCAGAGTCCTCTGGCATGTTCCCTTCACATGCTCAGCCTTTGGAAATGTGGGAAGTTATGCTCTTTCCCTTATAATTTAAACAGCCTCAAATATTCTTTATTCTTAGCAACCCAGAAGACTCAGACCAAGAGTCAGAAGATACTACAAGCACCATTCACATCCACTCCTTTTGTCCTGGTGCTTTTGATATAAACAAATGTACATTTTCTCGCCACTACTACTGCTTCTAATTGTATTTGTTATATTTATTTATATTATGTCTATGAATGTTTTGGCTGCATGCATCCGTGCATGTGAGTAGTGCCTACAGAGGTCAGAATAGGGCTGTGGATTCCATGGACTTACAGGTGGTTGTAAGCCTCTACGAACAGGCTAGAAGCTCAACCGGGGTCCTCTGCAAAAGCAACAAGTGTTCTTAACTCTGAGCCATCTTTCTCTCTAGACCCATGCTGAGCCATCTCTCCAAGTCTGCTAATAATTTCTAAACCAACTCACTTTCCTGCCACAGACCATTTTTAAATCCACTTTGATCCAGATAGCAACTAGTTTCATCCTTTTCAGTTGCATCTCCTACTGTCCAGGAGAGGTTGTATGAGAATCAACAGCAGGCAGAGGTATTTGAGCCCTGGCTACCCTTTAGGCGAGATCACCAGGCAGGCTGTGTTCAGCTGCACAGTCTGAGGATCTGCTTTCTCATCAGAAGGATGAAGATATCAATAGTCTTGGCGAACGGCCTTCATTTGGTCCTTTCATACAACAAAGGCAGAAACAAGATGTGGGTGAGATACTAATTAGCTGTGTGTGTGTGTGTGTGTGTGTGTGTGTGTGTGTGTGTAGTACCTGGGAGCAGAGATAAAGGGTGAGTGGGAGGACAGAGCATGGGAAAGTGGCAGGATAGTGGTGCTCCTGAGATGGCTGCTGCAGATTGTGACACTGGTCTGTGACACTGGCCTGGCTATGACACCCTGGGATCCCCAGATATACCTGGCTGCTCTAAAGGGTGAGGATTCCTTGCAGTTGTACAGAATCTGCCAATCTTTGATGAATGAGGAGCGCCGAGGAAGTCACCTGACATTGGAAAGACTGAAGCAGCACTCTGAAGATGACGGTGCCGATCTGAGGGAACGGGCTATGGAACATGGTCACAGACTATGGCACACTGCAGCTGGAACTGCGCTCACAGGAAAGCTGGTGGCGGTGGGACTCATGGGGCTCTGGAGACACCTTAGGCACCTCCTGAGCCAGCATGAAGAATTGGGTGGTAAAATGCAAGGCACTTGACCCTGTAGTGAAGTTAGGGTGAATTAATGTGAATGATTTAATGACTTCATTTTATGTCCTAGCCATATTGTTAGTAATATATAATGATTATACAACAATAACTAAATGATCGTACATTAACCATCCAGCTAGTTAATGATTGTTGCTGCAGTTTTTCTTTTATTTCTAACCACGATGTCATATACACTATACATTCAAGTTGGTGCCAACAAGTGGCCTCTTAGAGACATTGAATTACAGTTTGAAGAGCCACTTGTTTCCCACAACAGGAAGCCCAGGAAATTATTTCTTAATTGCCTTCACTTGGACTCTGATGGTATCAAGGAAAGAATTCATTTTGATTGGATCATGAGTATAAGTTTGTGTGTGTGTGTGTGTGTGTGTGTGTGTGTGCTTGTGTATGTGTGAAAATGCATAAATGCATCAGTGTATAGGTGAGGAAGCCAGAGGTCAATGTCAGGTGTCTTCTTGATCACTTCCCACATCATCTTTTGACACGGGATCCCTCACTGAATATGGAACTTGCTGATTAAGCTAGACTGGCTGGCTGCCAAGGTTCAAGCATACTCCTATCTGTGCCTAAGCTCAGTTTTGAGCTTACGGGTGTATACCGCCTGTACTGGCTGTTTTGTGTGTCAACTTGACACAAGCTGAAGTTATCACAGAAAAAGGAGCCTCCGTTGTGGAAATGTCTTCATGAGACCCAGCTGTAAGGCATTTTCTCAACTAGTGATCAAGGAGGAAGGACCCAGCCCATTGTGGGTGGTGCTATCCCTGGGCTGGTGGTCTTGGGTTCTATAAGAGAGTAAGCTGAGCAAGCCAGGGGAAGCAAGCCAGTAAGCAACATCCCTCCATGGCCTGTGTATCAGCTCCTGCTTCCTGACCTGCTGGAGTTCCAGTCCTGACTTCCTTCCATGAACAGCAATGTGGAAGTGTAAGCTGAATAACCCTTTTCTCCCCAACTTGCTTCTTGGTTATGATGTTTGTGCAGAGATAAAAACTTTGACTGAGACACCACCACATTGAGATAGTACACAAGTTCTGGGGATTCATACTCAGTCCCACATGTTTGTGCAGCAAGTCCTTCACTGACTGAGCCATCTCCCTAGCTCTGGATGCATATTCTTTTACCTTGTTTTCCCAAAAACCTACCCAGAGTTCCAACACCCCTGGGCACTCGCTAAATGCTGCTTCACTTGGCTTGGTTGTCTTTGCTGCTACTGCCTCCTCCCCCAAAAGACATTAACAAGCTGGATAGTCCAGGCAGTTGTGTGCTCCTGTGTTTCATGAAAACATTCAGAAATGCAACTATTAGGCTCTGCCAGTTTCACAAAGCTGCCTAAACACAGCGCTCCTCTGAGAGTCAAATACCAGAAATAACCATATAATTGATCATTTCCCCAAATGCATCCTGGGCCATCATTTCAGCTTATAGGAGAAATGTACTAGGAGATAATTAGAACACTTGCTTCCTGCCTCATATTTCTCAGAAATAGTTTATGATCTAAAATAGAAGTCATCATGCCTATTAGGTGGGCTGGCTTCTGCTGCTAATTTACTGTTTGAACAGAAGCTTATATCATTGTTAAGTACTTATTTTCTTTCTTTCAATGAAAGGATGGCTTATCTGCATTTAAAGTATGGAGTATGAGCCGTAAAGAAGTTAAACAACTTGCCAACAATTGCACAACTTGTAGGGTGACTGCAGGCACTGTGCCTATAACCACATTTGGCTGTCACAGTTGGCTATTGATCATTGAAACAAATGATAAAGGTGTGGGCCTTGAAGCCTGGTTAGGGAGGCATCAGGGAGAGATACTTCGTCAGTACTATGGGCACCTCTGTTTTCATTGACCCCCATGCTAAAAATAGTACAAAAACCTGACATCCTGACAGTTTTACAAATTTGTTTGTATGTCTACTACAGAGAGGTGACAGATTGGGAGAGGGCAAGACACGGAGTCAAGAAGATTATTTGAAAGGATCTCACTAAGTCCAGGCAAGAAAGAGCTGAGTGCTAAAATGAATGCAGAGAGGCGTTGGCTTTGATCCTGCTGTCTTCAGGACCTACGGGTAATACCTATCTACAGACATATAATAGTCACTTTCAATGGAAAGTTGTATTTTTGCTTTTGTTTGTTGTTGTTTTTACTTCTGAGAGCTTCTGTTGGATTAGCTGAGAGCCAGAAAGAACCACAGCTGATGAATGGGACATGGGACAAGTTCCCATGCTGTGCAAACTATTGTTTTTAACAGATGATTGTCCTAGGTGGCTGGGAAATCAACCAGTGGATAAAGTATTTTCCATGCAAACATGAGGACCTGTGTCTGGATTCCCACTACCCATATAGAAGCCATGTTCTGTAGTGTGTGCCTACAATCCCAGCATTGAGAAGGAAGGATAGGTAAATGTTAGGGGCTTGCTGGCCAACCAGTTGAGCTGATACAGTGAGTTCTGGGTTCAGTAAGAGATCTAGCTTCAAAAAGTTAAAGCAGAAAATAATAGAAGAGACCTTCCCATCCATCTCTGTCTCCACATGTACATTTATATACTAATATATATACATTTATATATATATACATATATATACACATTCAACTACACTCAAATTCATGTACACATTTCACACAAAAACATGCACACATACACACACTAAAAAAAAAGAAAAAATAAAAATGGCCAAAGCTATTGAAAAAAATTGCTCAACACCATAATTATCAACAAGTTGTCAACAGAAGCCTATCGCCTTGTTACATCGTCTATTATCAGAAAGAACAATGATAAGTGCTAAGAAAGACATGGAGAAATACACACTTTACATGGCCACTGAGAAAACAGCCACTTGGGAAAACAGCAGGGAGGGTCACCAGAATAGGAGAGTGTGTCATCCAGCATTTCCATTCTGGAGCTATGTAAAGAATTCAAATCAGTATATTAAAGAGATACCTGTACTCCTGTGTTCATGGGAGCAGTCTCTCACTCACAATAGCCTATAATTACAGTTCCAGGGGATCCAACACTTTCTCCTGGTAACACACACACACACACACACACACACACACACGCACGCACACACACACAAGCATATGCGCACACACACAGAGTTAAAAATCAAAATAAATCTTAAAAGAAATAGACTATGCTACATCTGTAGAATAAAAGAGTAATTAGCATAAGAACCAAATTCTGTCAATGTTGGCCAGATGAGTAGATAAGTGAAGGCATTGTATAGAGTGAAGTAAGCCAGACCCAAGAAAGAGAGAGCAGAAAGCTTGTCGTCAGATGCTAAAGGGACCATGGAAGAGGAAGAATGGAGAACAGATGTTGCACTAAGGGTAAGATGCTTCAGGACTGCAGGGATACATTTTAGTAAAGTGTGATGTTGCAAGATGACCACAGTAACAATGTGACATTCAAGATTGTTAAAAGGACATATTTTTAATATTCTTCCCACAGAAATTATAAGTGAATAGGATAAAGAATGTGCTAATTAGCTTGACTAGTGTACTTAGATCAAAATGCCCTAATGGTATCCATAAATATCTGTAATAGTGACAAGTAAAAACTTTCAAAAAGATGATTGCAGACAGTTCTAGAATATTAAGAACAAGTGGTCTAGGTCAAAGTTCATTATACACGCCATACCTAGATTAGCTAGTTTCTACTGTAACCAGTGCCATGATTCTTGCTTTGTAAGAAGATCCAGGGAATGGAGGAAAGAAGAGAACAGGAAGAGAGGTGGAGGGGTGTGTGTGTGTGTGTGTGTGTGTGTGTGTGTGTGTGTGTGTGTGTGTGTGTTTGTAGGGGAGGGGATAGAAGAGAGTGATGAATAAAGGGAATAGAGTCAAAAACAGCTATAAAGTGGAAAGAATGGAAGGCATTCTTGAACAAAGTTATGTACTGAATAATTTCTAATGAAAACTTTCTCAGTACTTTTTAAATAAATAATTTCTTGGAGGAGTGGAGGAACCAGGAAGCTGTAAGAGAGAAGAATAGATAAAAATTTAAAAGCAGTGCTTATTGTTTCCTGCATATGTGGTATGTTTGAGTATACATATGCATAGCATATGCATTCAATGTCGCAGAAGCAAGAAGAGGGTATAGGATTCCCCAGGACTGGAGTTACAAGTGTTAGATGCCTTGTGAGCTCTGGGAACTGAACCTGAGTGCTTTGCAAGAACAGCAAGTGCTCTAAGCCACAAAGCCAACTGTCCAGCTTCCGAAGTAGGCGATTTTCAAACTCTGTGATTTACACACAATTGGACAAAACAACTTATTTCTTCTCTACATAATGTGTAGATAATACTAAATACTTTTCATAAAATTTGAAAATTTGTCACTCTAGAGAGATACAAAAATCTTATTTGTTCTGTTTGGTTTTTTTTTTTGTCTTTAAGTTTAGAAAATTGTCAGCATATTTCTTTCTTTCTTTCTTTCTTTCTTTTTGATAACAAATTTGAGGCATTTATTTCCCATTAAAAAGAGTCACTCACACAACCATATGCATTCAAATGCCAGCCCAAGTTACTGTATCCAGCAAAACTTTCAATTAACTTAGGTGGAGAAACCAAGATATTCCATTACAAAACCAAATTTACGCAATATCTTTCTACAAATCCAGCCCTACAAAAGATAATAGATGGAAAACTCCAACACAAGGAGAGGAACTACACCATACAGAAAGCAAGAATATAGTTTCCTTGCAATGAAACCAAAAGAGAGACAAACAAACATAATTCCACCTCTAACAACAAAAATAACAGAAAGCGACAATCACTATTCCTTAATATCTCTCAATGTCAATGGACTCAATTCCCCAATAAAAAGACATAGACTAACAGACTGGATCTGTAAAGAAGACCCAGTATTTTGCTACATGCAGGAAACACACCTCAGAGACAAAGACAGACACTACCTCAGAGTAAGTGGCTGGAAAACAGCTTTCCAAGCATATTTCTTTAAGCTGGTTCTCTATCAGTTTAAAAAAATAGGAAAATAAAGAGCACACTCTGTGGAAGCATTGCTGTCCAGCATTCAATAGGGCTCTTCATATAGGCCCTGATAACCACCGTGTCAGATCCGGCAAGAGCATATTAAAAATCCAGCTCTGGCCCACACTCTGTCGGTGAGGCCCAGCTCTGGTCTGGACTCCACAATCCAGGTGATTCAATGACTGAGAATAAAAGTCTTGGAGATAGGTCAGCAATACTATATATTATATATTCTTATATATTAAGCTGGGCCTCCGGTAAAATAGTACAGTTTGGGTGATGTGTAGGCTAGGTCATCACTGAAAGAACAGTCCACACACCCAGTCTTCTCACAGATGAGAGATCTCAAGTAATAATTTGATATTGATTCTCATAGCAAAAGCCAAATAGATGTTGGTCACTATCTTGAAGTATATGTAACCAAAATTATCAATTTTATTGAAAAAAAGAGAATTAGTTTGGAAGACTTCATCCTATTGATCCAAGTCGTGTATTTATATATGTGTGTGTATACATTTGTACATATAAACACACATACACATATATACACATACACGATAAGTGGTAATAAGCTTTCATCATGAACCATTTATATAGTCATGCATGACCTTAGCCATTGACCACCATGGAGGTTAGAACTTGAACTCTACTTTGAAGACTGTGCTTGTCATTTAGTTCTCTTTCTTCTTCTTGTGAGTATGAAGCCAACACTTGACCTTTCTGTGTGAAACTTGGTTGAATATCTGGATTTTAGTTCAGAAAAGAAACAAGCAGCATATTCAAATACAAGGTGACTCCAGAGCCACAGAAACAGATAGGCAGGGATTAAGGAGAGTAGAGTGAACCCCAGTTAGTGGCTAGTTATGGGCCAGAAGTAAAAAAAAAAAAATCCAAGTGTTCTTAATATGACACTGAGCGTGAGTCAGCTATGTAAATGACACAACCCAGCAAGGCTCAATGACAGGGAAGATTTGGACCCACAGTGGCAGATTTTTTTGGCCATAGAGAGTCCAAGATTTCTTATGCTATTAGAATGCTGGTCGTAATTTTTTTTTAACAATACCATCACCAAGTAGCCACAATCATTAAGGGTTTCTTTTCTCTAGGCTCTGAAGATAAGAGTTGAAATAACTCAAGTGTCTGAACATGTAATTTGTAATACTATTTTTGGGGTTCTACATCTCTCAGAGATTTCCACCAAGACCTTTCTGGCCAGGTTTGTAAGAAAAGACAGAACTGCCACCTAATGAGTACTGGGCAGGCACGAGAGCAAGCCTGCCGGCACCAGCCCAAGGCTCTGTAAACAGATGGCCACAGGCACAAAACCATCAAGGCGATTGGCACCTTGTTGGGTACCAGGAGCAGGAAAGGGCCTGGAAAAGTCCTTCCCTGGCTGCCCTTCCCTCAGAAGCATATTGGGAACACAGGATGGGGAAGATGCCCGCTCACTGCCAAGTGGAGCTGAGCTGCCCTTTGAAATCCAGGCTGCTGCAGCTTCCCGGGGAGTCAAGCTGGTGCCTTTCAGTAACCAGAGTGGATCTTAAGGAAATGTGTGCCCATTTCATCTAGTGTGGAGAGAGCCCCTCAGATTCTATTTAAGCTGCCTCGTGGGATTCTGTCACAAGACAGTAGACCTCCGAAGATTTTCCTGGATGGTCAAGCATGTGGCACAACCTTTTCTGATTCAGAAATCTCACATTAGATGACAGAGGCACCATCACTGTGTTTTCCAAGAAGTATCACTGACGGGGTCATTATCCTAGCAATCTAATTTGTAGGGTCTTGCTAATGTGGAATTTCAAATTTCAACTTAATTTTTAAATAAACTTGATGTGTATATTTCTAAGACACGAGGAGATAGGTATAGACAATAAAGGTGATTATAGTGAAGCAGATAAGCATGTTTATCACCTCACGTGGTCATCCCTTGGTGTGTGTCGAGAACACAAACCCAGAATATATTAAGGATAATCTCCTCTTGTCATCACTCTGCCCCTGGATCCCAGATGAGGCTCATTCCATGGAACCTCCCTTTGTCTCCTTTCCCTCATGAGCCTTGCTTCCTCCTCCACTGTCCCTGCTTACCACTGCTTTTCTGACTTTCACTCTGTATTTGGTTTCTCTTCCAAGAGCTCGAGAGGGAACCCAGAGCGTCTCCTGTGGTCATTTTTCGCTCTGTCAATGAGCTATTCTCAAGCCCTGTGTGCTTTGGTTGAGATGTCTCATATGCATTGCATCCTGTGATACTCTTGTGTTTGGCGTCGCTTAATAAGTGATAACCTAAAAACCCATCCACGTTGTAACAAATGGCAGGATATCCCTTCAGAAAGTCAAACAAGATTTCCTGTTTATATACATCAGTTTCCTTCTTAAAAATCAGGAGCACTGGTTGCTCTTGCAGAGGACCCAGATTTGTTCCCAACATCCAAAGGATTGCTCATAAGCCCCTGTAACTCCAGGTTCAGGGGAATCACATGTCTCTTCTGGTCTCTGAGGGCACAAGGCACACTGGTGGCACACACACACACACACACACACACCACACACACATATATCTACATAGATAGATAGATAGATAGATAGATAGATAGATAGATATGGAAATCATCAATAATCAGAAACTAATCTTTTAATTGAAGATCCATATTTTTTGAAATATAAGGACTTGCTATATATTGCTTAATATTTCAAACCAATATCTTTAACTTGTTGGACTGTAATCACATAACCATTATATCACATTAAACACACACACACACACACACACACACACACACACACACACACACGCCATTTTAGGCTTTAAGTAGCTTGCTTAATCCACGGTAAATTTAAAGGTCTAATTTCTAGATTCTACCTACAAAAAAATCTGTCAACTGAATTTCACTAAAGAGAACCTCCACCAGGTCTTACTCTGATGGGGATGATATTACTCTAATATAATTATATTTACAGAGATATTAATCTCTTCTGCATTTTCAAACCAGTTCGACATAGTTGAGGGCTGCCTCTATTCTATTCTGTTAATTTAGTCAGTAACAAAGTCACAGGCAATGTACCTCCCTACCCCCTTGCTACAACTCTTCTCCTTTAAATACACGGGCTGTGTTGTTTCCTAAGGGTAAGACTTTGGAAGGAGAGAAACCTGATTGTCTCAAGTCTTGTACCATTGGATGATAAAAGTGACTGCTGTCTTTGCATCCTGACCCTTCTAGTGAGAAAGTAGCTAAGTTAAGAGTTTTTGATACCAACTGAACAAAATATTCTATAATAGTATTTCAGAATAGCAGATTAATAATTGATCACCTACACATATGCCTTCAGAAAAAAAATATATATAGCACATATTTTAGTGAAAGATGTTAACACTATAATCTGAGAACACATAAAAATATCAAATTTGTTTTTAAAATGAGATTTTTAAAAAGCTATCCCAAGATAAAATAGACATGCAGATAAAATACAATGTAAATAATTGAGGTGTCTACAAATGAGGTTTAGTTAATAAACAAAATCAATGAACTCTCTGAAATCTCACATTGAAAATTGTTGCCCTTGAAAATTAAGAAAAATAGATCAGTTCTTGTCATTTTTGTAACAGAGAAGTAATTTCTAAACCACTCCAGAGGAAACTCCCCCACTCTCACTTCTTATTAACACAAAGAATGACTCCTGTCTACTCTGTGGTGCCCTGGGCTCCTGGCCCTATTGCCTCTTTCAGCTTAGTTAGTGGTGTAAGAGATGCTGGCAGTCATCCACAGGCCTGGCTTTGCAAACCCTTCTCTTCTTAACATCAGGTTCTAAACTGTAGGTCTACTAAGGGATGCTTATATTTGACTCTCTGTGTTCTCCATTTTTTTTTGAAATTAAATACCCCTTTCTCCTCACCCCTGTGAACCTAGTAGAACCAGCGCATGAGTGCCAGGCTGCTTGTTTACGAGTCTGCCCTTTTATTTTCCCAACAATTTCCTGCACCTAGGACAAAAATCTCGGTCTACCATTTACAGAGCTAGAGGTGGGCTCACTTCAATATGAACTATCTGAAATCTCATTTTCATTTTCTTTGTGAGTCCCTTGTTGGGAGAGCTATCTGAACAAAATGAAAATCCTCTCAGAATACATACACATGAATTCACTGCAGGTGAATTTCTTCTTCTAGGGAAAGCCTACACCACATGGTACAACTCTATTGGTGCTGACACATAGCATGTAACTTAGCATTTAAACTCGAGTACCTCCAGCCAGGATCTTCTCTTCCAGCTCTGCCATCTGCTTCTTATAAGCCCTTAAAGCTGCTTCTTTGAAGGAAGGTCGGATTCTCTTTGGCTTCATGACCTCTGGTGGCTCTACAGGGAGGTTTTGGCTTTCATCTTCTACTAATTCCATTTCAACTGCTGGCTCATTTAAGGTTTCCAGTTCTCCTTCACTAATGATGTCATCAGCCTGCCCATCATAACCCTCATCTTGTGGGGTCTCATAAGGAGTTTCATAGGAAGGGTGGTCGTACTCTTTAATGTGTTCATCTACTTCAGTCACACTAGTCCTGTTTTCTAGCTTAGCTAGGACCTGCTCCATCACTTCAACATAATCCGTCTCACTGTCAGCCACTGGTTCACAGTAGTCCTCCTCTTCCTCAGCTTTATAGTAATAGGGTTCTGTGTAGATATCAGAGTCAAGGGTGGTACTTGACTCATTTGCCGTGGACTGAGACAATGTCCGAAATCTCCCCATTAAGGAAGAGCCGCTGTCCTCACACCCACTGAGACTCTGTGTGCTCTTGTTCCACACCACTTCCAGGGCTGACTTCGCCCTCTGAAGAGTGGATCCAAATTTGGGGAACTTAAAGGTCTTGTCAGAAAGGTCAATGCTTAGCCGACTGTGCCAGGACTTGGGCTGGGCCGCCTCGGAATCATCGCTTTGCAATTCACTTTGACTTCGATACATCATGGATGGATGGCTTTGGTTGGGGTACAGGTCATTAGAGTTGGTTTTCTGATAAGAATCATACTGGCCAACCCACTGGCCTTGTGGTTCATTATCCAATCCAGGGCATGGAGAAGAGTTGTCATCCTGGGTTAAATCATAGCTCTCTGAGTCATCTTGCAGGTCACTGTGGCACTTGCCAAGGTCATCTAGGTCTTTGCTAGACATGTCCAACTGTTGGTCAGATAAACTGTTGGTGTCATAGTCAAAAGGTTCCTGGGTAGATGAATCTAAACCATCAGTTCCGTGCCCTGCTTGATTCCACTCCTTCCATGGAGACAGGTCCTCATGCAGTGAGAGCTGGGAACCACTATAATTGCTTCGGTCTCCAGATGCACACACCACACTGTTGCTCATACCACTGTCCACTGTTTCTGTATTCTCAATTTCACCCTGCCCTGGTACTGTAGGAATATTCCCATCTAAACCCTGGTCCTGAGGACTGTGGTACAAGGCAGTCATACCCTCCTGTTTCCTCTGCCAAAGCTCTCGGTCAGAAGAGGAAAGGAGGGAGCTCCCATTAGTTCTACAGAAAAACTGACTTTCAGAAAAATCCTCTGAGTAAGACTGACACAATTTGGAAAAATCTGATTCAGAGCGACTAAGTTTAGGAGTGAAGAAGTCACTCTGTGAATGCCAGAGTGGTGTGGCTTCCACATAGTGAGGTGTTGGCTTTTCTGATGCTGGCGGTTTGGATGGCCGTTTGTTGTAGTCCGACTTCTGTGACGTTCTGCTGTTAGCTGCTTTGTTCTTAGACCGAGCGCTGTGTGACTTTGAGCTGGACTTAGAAGAACTTCCCTTTGCTGGAGAGTCAGCATAGCTGCTTCTGCTAAGGTCTGACTCCAGCTCTCTGTCACTGTCATTGGGTGACAGCCAAGCATTCTTCTTGGCTTTGGGCTCTGGTGTGGATAACTTCATATCCATGCTTTCATATGTCTGAGAAGATGGTAATACCCCTTTCTCTTTCCGTTCTCTGATATCATAAGTTAGAATATCTGTGGAGATCGCAATGCCTGTGCCTTTGAGCTTGTATGATTTCTTTAAGACAGAATCCCTTTGCTGAGGGGTTTCAAAGTACACTAGGATGGGTCGAGGTTTTGCGTTTGGGCAATCCCTTTGTTGCCCTATCCTCTGAGCAAATTCAATTTTAATAGCATTCGGTACATCAGAGAAACCCATTTTATCTACAAGAATTTGGTACACCACACTTTCCACATATTCATGTCTTTCTTCAGGCACATTTAAAAATCTCAGGCTTACTTTACTCCCCATGTGACCCAAGTGTTTAATGTAATCGTGGATATCTCTAGTTTCCCTTCGAGCCTGGACAAATCCTGTCCGAAGCTGTTCAATCTCACTCTGGACAACCTCCACACTGCTGGAGATTTCATCGATAGAGTACTTGAGAGCATTTACATGGCCTCGGAGTTCAGAAAGTTCTGTTTCAATCTGACTTATACCCTGAAGCTCTTTAAAGATCATTTCCATGACATCATGGGTTTGGCTAATACAGCCAGAGGAGCTGAACCCTGGCTCCAAAACATTGGTCTTTGGGTTCCGAGCAGTTCTATCTAAAGATTTGCTTCTTATACCCCAGGTTTTCTTCACAGTGCTCAACTCCGAGTCTGAGGAGACACACTCTTGGCTCTTCTTCCATTTCCTCAGCTTCCGTAGAGCACCCAGTTTTAAGGTGTGGAGGGTGCGCTCCCCATCTGAGCTGCCCTCGGAGGGTGCCAAGCTGCTTGAGCTCTTCCTGTTACGCCTGACCGGCATGGTGTGGGTTGACTGAACCTGGTTTTCAGTGCTGCTCCTTAGCTCATTGAAGGATTCAGAGTACGAGCTCTCAATGGAAGACAGCTCCTGAAGCAGGTCCTCATCACTGTTGGTCACAGCTGTTTGCAGGCCATTGGCGATAGCAACTCGGTAACTGAATGTGGGTGACAGGGAGAAGTCTTTGTGACCTTCTTCGTCTTCTACGGAGAAGTTACGGGTGGATGAGCACTTTGCAATCTTTTTTACAGTGCTTTTCAGGGCATTGGACAATTTAGGGGGTTTGGTGTGGCCAGCAGTAGGGAAATCTTGATCTTTATTCTGCTGACGATTTTCTTTCTTTTTGGTTGTATTTCCCAATTTCTTTGTAAACATTCCTTTGCAAAGCTTATGTATATAAGCTAAAATCAAGCTCTTAAAGAGACTGGCCACCATGGAGAGCAATGAGTGTGAGCTTTTCTAATCCAGGGAAGTGAACAAGGCACTGGGATGGTAGTCTGTAAACCCAAGGCCAGCATCACTGTTCACCAGGGCCATCAATTATCAGGAGTGGGAAAGGAAGTGATGCTCCGCTGGGAGGTCAAGGTTCTGTGGACTCTACCAGCCCGGCTTTACCACTTTTCTGGAAGGGAGGTTTCATAGCTCTTTCATGTCCATGTAACTTCATGATGTATCTGAAAAGGAAGGAATGCTATAATGAGTACCAGAATTCAAGTCTACATTCTTCCAATTTCTAACATTTCCCAAGGTATTTGTGATATGTGATGTGTGCAAAATTGCAGAAGAGGGATGCATTTCTCAGAGTTTAAATCAAAATGCATTCATTGTGTGATACCCTTTCCTAAACTATTTATTACAATTGAAATGGTGACAGAATGTATCAGGATTGCTTTTAAAAAGTCAATAAAATGACAATTTGAATGTGGTCATGTTGCCATCTCCACTCTATATCTTTTTCTAAATTCACATTTATTAACAGAAGGAGATACATATATTCTTCCTACCCTAAACTTTCCAAATTTATCTTATTTATAGGATCCATGTTTGTTAAGACTTTTTCCATGCAGGCAAGACTTTTTACACTAGAATTAACTTCTTGCTTTTGTAGGAATTCAATAATTGAGCATCTTTTAAACACAGATGAAAATAATCAAAATTAATAATATTTCCAATGATGAATAATTGCTGAAATCAATGTAGACATCCAATTTGACAGTGAACAAATATGAGTTGAAACACGTTTTAAGATTAAGTTAAATCGAGCAGTGGAAAACAATAAAAGGAATAGTGCAGCTGCCTTAAAACTAGAGACACTAAAAGCAAAACGTAAAAGTCCATGGCTTGAAAGAGCATTGCTAGCTTGAACCACTGGTACAACCTCCTGGCAACATGGCTGAAAATTTATCCTTAGGGTTTATTAGAAACATCATCAGAACTGGATTCTCAAGCCACTAAATAAAATTGTTCCACAAATGGAATAAGCAAACAGATAATCAATAAGGGACAGGTCAAAGTTCTTCCTGAGATTTGTTCTTGAAGAGTGATTGACAGATAGCCATGACACCTTTATGACAGATTGCCTCTCAGACAACAGGAGGAAAAAAGTTTGCTTCCAAAGCCAGTGATTGCATGGCACACTGCCTTCTATATGGTAGACTCTCAGAAGATTTGTGGAATATTTTATCATTTGAAATATATCCCCAAATAACAATAACACTAAAGTCTATGCTCGTTTTGGAAGAATGCATTTGGGTAGATAAACAGCCTAGTGTAATTCACTAAAGGATACATCACGATCTTCATGTAGTGTTTGTGGAGTCTACTGCTTCTTCGCCTGCCTCCCTCCACTTGGAACAGTTCCAGCTTCACTTCAGTCAGGCACTGCTGGGACTTGGGAGTACTCTCTGTGGCAGAAAGCCAAGCTTCTCAAGGGAAGGGGTATGTGAATGAAGAAGGCAGGAGAACAGATGCAAAGAGAAGAGAGAGAGAGGCTAAAAATTCCCAAGCCTTAGAGGACTCCCACCTTGAGAGTTGCAGGTGCTCTTCTCTGGGATGATTTCTGACTCATTCGCAATTATGAGCTAGGACTTATTTTCCACTAGTAAATGGTGCGGAGAAGTTGACTCCCCGATGAAATGTGTTCAAAAACTTTATTACGCATGTCTGTGATCTCTCCTTATAAAGAAAAAGACGTAGGAGAATTAAGCTAGACTGGGACAAATGAATCATTTTCAATGAGTTTTGGAAAGAATGAAGTGTTCTACCAATTTCTTCAATCTAAAATATTAAGTTTACCAAGCCCACACACAGATGTCTGTACCTCGCTGGCATAAAAGCAGTAATTCTGTGACTGTGTCTGATGTTCTCACACCTGAACTATATGGCTTTCATTGTGTCACTGAGGGTGAGAATACTTGGAAGAAGCACCATTCCCTAGTCCTGTCCCACTAGAAATAACCCAAGAGCATGTGTCTATAACTGCCCTGTACTCTAACCATACAGAATAGCTTGGTTGCTACTGTCACCCCGCGTTAATCTTCACCTCAGTAGTGAATGCTCTGGGGACACAGACCTAATATAAAACTTTTTATATTATATTTTATAACCTACTAATGGATATAAAGCATGCATAAGGGAATGGGAGGTCGGGCTTGGTATGAGGAAGCAGGTCAATGTGGTGTATAATTTTGGTGACTATATGATGCCCTGACCCCTTCTGACTATCATTTCCTGGCAGTTCTGATACGGCCACCCTCCTTCTCCCTCAGCTCCCACCTCCGTGGTACCATGCCTTAACTCAGGGCTAGAAAGAGAGAGCAGAGTGAGCACAGACCGAATCTCCACTGGTTTTCACCGAGATGCTGGTGCCAGACAGTTTTCCTAGGGACAGAAAACCCTACTATATCTTCCCAATGCTAATATCTCTCTCTTTTTTTCAAACAAAAAATTTCTCTAAAACCAATACAATTAATATATGTAAATCTTACCACTGAAAACACCCCGACAGTCTCAGGAGCATATTGCCCCAACAATCTTATTCCAGGGACCGATCACTACATTTTTGATTCAGTATTGTGAGTTTTTCTAAGCTTTTCTTTCTACCCCAAGTTCCTTTGCCTTGCCCTTCCACCAGATCTCTCGTGAATATCTATAAAATGTCCGTGTTTCCTTAGGCCTAGCAAAGATCAGCTTCAGTCTGGTTACTCCTGGATTTTTGGCACTCAGTCCTCTGTACTCCTATAGTACTTGACTGTAGCTCCATTAAGTAAGCCTCACAATAACCATTTACATGAAATGTTTTACCTATGTATGTATCTGCTTTCCAATTTGACTGTGAACTGCTGAAAAGCAAGGGCCATTTAGCTTTAACTATTTACATGGCTGGCCACATCATATTTTCTCAATACCACATCAGCTAAATGAATGAATGCTTAAATGGGAGAACACACTTACTAATTCACTAACACACAAGTCAAATAATAAAGTCAAAGGAGGCAGAAAGAGCTGACCTTGACCCAAACAATCCAGAGAAAATGCACTGAGAAAGATGATCATGGTAGGTCATGCCTATAACACCAGGAAGGAAGGATAAGGCAGGATAATCACTGTCAGATGCCAGGCTGTGAAACATAGTGATTTCTAGCCAGGAAAACCTGGAACAAAGTGAGAATCTGTCTCAAAAATCCAAAGCACCTTGATGGCCTTAGAGCCACTGATTTGTCAACTGTCTGTGTCCAGTCTAAAATGTGTCACCTCTAAGGTCCAGTGAGCATTATGGAAGATGGAGTGACAGGAATGTATGGTGGGGACATCAGGAGAGCACTAAGAAATGCTGCCTTCTGAATGTGATATGGCTGTTGCAATCATGAACACAGTTCTGTTCCTTCTGTATAAAACTGTCATGAATACACACACACACACACACACACACACACACACACGTGCGTGTGTGTATGTAAAAAGGCTATGAGACAATGGGGATATGAAAACATTACACTGTACATAAGTAAGAAACCATCAAAATTTAAAAACAAAAAACAACCAATTTAATAATAAAAATTTTAAAAACCATTGGCCTGAAGACCAACTACCAGAGGCACACAGGCTATATTCCCAAAGATGAAAGAATGTCTCCTTGGCCTATGAAAAAATGCTTACCACAGGGACTAGTGGGTGGGGAAACTGAGCTAGGATCTTGACAGTCTTAAATGTAGTTAAGTTCCATTTGGTGACAAGGTACTCATTTCCAATAGCTTCCCACATTGTCCTGGATACACATTTCCTGCACGGTAATCCCAGTTTAAACACCCCCACTGTGTGATCCTGAGAAGGCAGCCAGCCTTCTCCTCTGCTTGAGCTTACCCACTTGGAATGCTGGGATAGAAACATAATCTCCTCCTGGGGAACTGTAAGGTTTAAATGAGCTAACACATGCAAAGGCCTTACAATAATGTGTGAACACAGAGCCCAGCCCAGCAAACCTTAGCTGTTGCTAGGACACAGAAAGGTAGTGACAAGAAATGAGAAGCAGCTAGATTACAGGGGTATCCAATGAGACCAAGACAGACGTGGGATGCTACTTCAGACCCCTTTTAAGTTGAAGAATGAGAGGAGAAGGATACAGACATTCTAGATAAGCAGATGGAAAGAAATCCTAGCACCTGTCTTCAACCGCATGTTTCACTCCTGAGATTTTACCTTCCCGGTTACTATGTCCGCCGACCCTCTTCCCCATTTCCTTTTGTCACAAAACCAGAACAGCCTCAAGAAAAGCACTGTTGAATTATCCATGAGACTCATTTGAGACACGTGACTGGGGTAGGAAAGAAAACTGACACGTAATGAGCATGTGTTATGCTCCAGAAACTTAAATTATCACAATAATCCACACTGAGACACTAAAGAGGCATAACTCTGCCTATCAACATGGATGAGAAAGGAAAAGATTCAAAGAGAAGAAAAGTAGCCAAAATATAGACAGTTGAGTAAAGTACATAGATAACCTGGCCCTTGGTCAGCTAATATAAACAGTACCTGTAGTGCTGACCCAGCCTCCTTTAAGATACATGCATGTATGTGTGTGTGTGTGTGTGTGTGTGTGTATGTATGTATGTATGTATGTATGTATGTATGTATGTATGTATGTATATATTCTCCATTCTTCAGTTTACTCCAAATAAAATGACATTCTGGTGAGGGGAAAAAACCAACAGAAATAGAGGAAAGTGGGGAGGGGTATAAAGAGCCAGCATGTAGTCATTTAATTCTCAATTACTGCTATTCAAGGGTTCCTACACTCTTGTCCTTTGTTACATTTAATTTCACAGCACACATTATATTACATAATGAAATTTGAGAGTAAGAATTAAGATTTAAGGAGGTAAATCTTTGGAGATTAAAACACTGGGCTGTCGCTGTGGGAGGTATTAATGATAATGTTTAATTATTATTTACTATATACCAGCCGCTATAAAACTTACCCTATTTTTCATCTCTATAATATCTGTGTGAAAGATGCTGAGATGTTGAGCTTTGGGAAATTTCTGCTAGATCAGGCAACTAATAAGCAACATCCCCCATGGCTCTGAGCTCCAGATTTGGATTAAGATGTGAAAATTCTAAAACTAGCCTTAATGAAATCATTTCTATTGGTTAACAAATTCAGTTTGTAAGAAAACTGTTCAGTGTGACTCAGGTCGGATAATCCGAGTGGACTCAAGAGTTGATTAACCTTTAAAAGACGTAGCAATTCACCGTTAGATCTTTACTTGACCTGAGTTAAAGCACTTTCCAGTCAAGACATGATCTTCTGATTCTTACCAAAAGCATGCAAGTCAGAGAGCTGAAAATTCAGAGTTAACTTTCATGGAGAAGAAAGGAAGCGAAGAGGCTGGGCTGGTCAAAATGCACACTAGCTCCCTCCCCAAACCCCACTGGACTTGGTCATGAGGTTTACTCAACTCTGACCTTGACCCCGGCCAAGGAGCCTGAGATTGTTACCTGATTTTCAGATGTTTTATTTACTATTCTATTATCTGCTTAATTCTGGACAGATATGTTGGCCTTACCCATCCATGATACTTCCTTTTAAAAATTTAATATGTATGTTAAATATATTAATTATATATGTAATTGAAATAATTTAAAATATAATGGCAATTTGCTTGCATGTATGTATGTGCACCATATGTATGAAGCACCTACAGAAGTCAGAAGAGGACACCGAAGTCCCTGGAACTAGAATTACAGTTACAGTACATACGAGCTGTCATATGGATGCTGGGAACCAAACCCTGATCCCCTACAAAAGCTGCAAGCACTCTTATCCATTGAACCAGCTCTCAGCCAACTGACTCTTCTTCTACACTGACTTCACCTCAGCCACAGTCCACTGAAATTAGGATTATAGTGAATCCCCTTAGCAACACAGCAAGAAAGTGTGCTTCCCTCTACAATAGCATCCCGATAATGAAGACCTTAGACTAAATGTTATGGTCACTTTAAAACATTTGTTTTTTTCTGGCTGAGGAGATAATCGGCCAGTAAAATTCTTTCTGTGCAAGCACTGCGGACCTGAGTTTGGTTCTCCAAAACCCCACAGGGGGGAAAAAAGCAGGCACATTGGTGAGTTCTTATAATTCCAAGCTAAAGCAGGGGAGAAAAGTGGACCCTCTCACTGGGGTTACTATCCAGAAAGCCTAACAATATTGCTCAGTTCTGGGTAAAAGGGAGAGATCTTGTTTTAAAAAAACAAGATAGTGACTGAAACATTCAAGACTGAACTCTGACCTCTACAGGCAGGTAGATCGACACACGTGCATGCTGATTTGCATATAGACACATCCACAAATGGCATAAAATTCCCACCATACATGGAAGCTCACAGCTGTAATCCTAGCACTTGAGAGTCTGGTACAGGAGGTTCATGGTGGTTTCAAAATCAGTCTGTGCTACTCTCTCAAATTTAGTTCTTCTAAACATAAATACTAGTGACATATAAACATAGTGTATCAATTTGACGATAAAGTTTGTGATGATTCGGAAAGTAGTTGACTCAAAGGTACTTCCTGTCTGGTGGGAAGGCAGAGTTGAGAAGAAGGAACTTTAACAATGTCCTTCTGAAAGAGAATGCCCCATGGACAGGTGGCGTTAGCCAAAATGCTGCTCAGGTAGCTTCGTAAATGGGGTCCTTGAAATAACTATGGAGGAGAGAACCAGAGTAGCTGAGGATGGGATGACGGGCCAGAATTACCAATAAAGAGCCACAGGGATTGAAAAGGGAGGAAGCAAAGATCAAAGATCAAATGTCCAATTATTCCAAAATGTTTTTACAGAACTGAGGAAGGTTTATATTTGTTTAGCAAATACTTTCATGAGAACTAGCCAAAGGACTATGTGTGAGATATGACAAAGCCACAGGGATGACCATTGTAAGAGCACAGGATACTGTGCTGTGGCTTTTGTCCATGTCCCCATGTGATACAGGCTGGGTCCCTCGAGTGATATATAGTAGATGGTCATTTGGCATATGGTCTTGAACGGAATTATGAGGCCTGGTTCCTTCCTCTCCCTCTTCTTAAAAATTATTATTATTCATTCATTCATTCATTCATTCATTGACATTGCAAATTCTGCTCCCTCCTGGTTCCCCCTCCTCATAGATTTTCTTTCCCCCATGCCCACTCCCTTTTGCCTCTGAGAAGGCAGTCCCCCTTCTTGAATCCCCCAACCCTGTTGCATCAAGTTTCTGGGGAGAGGATGTGCCTAATCCTTCCTTTATCTTTGTCCCCTGTGTTTCTCTTTATTCTCCTCATACAAAGTATCTTCTCATAGGTTCAAAGCTAAGAGGACAGCTGACATAGACTAAAATATCCCTAAGTTGTAAGCCAAAACAGACCTTTTCTCTTTGTAAATTTAACTACTTCAATTCTTTGGTTATAGTAAGAGAAACTCCAGTGACCCCCACAGTCTCACGTGTTTAGGAAAGCTGTTGGTTATTTTGTCTTTCTAAAAGAAGAGTCAGTACATTGCCGTCACTAACATGATCTAACAGGAACAGGCATGTAAGGCTGTGATAGTTTAAACACCAATGTCACATAATCTAGAATCACCTGGTAGAGAGACTCTCTGAGGACTGTCTAAATCAGGGTGTCTGTGAGGGGTTGTCTTGATGGCTAATTGGTTTACGCAGGTCAAACCACTGCGGGCCGCTCTTCTACCTAGGCGAGGGATGCTGAACTGCGTCGCAGTAGAGAAACCTAGCTAAGCACTAGATTTACCACGCAGCCATTCTCCCCATGCTCGTGAATGTGACGTGACTCTCTGCCTTAGGCTCCTGCCTTGATTTCTCTGCAGTGATGGACTGTAACTTGGGCTTTTATGCCAGATAAACGTTTTGTCCTCTAAGATTTTTGTCAGGGCATTTTATCACACCCACAAAAACGAAATTAGGACATTGAGTTATCCTAAATGAAGATTCGAAAGAAAAACCATACATTTACTTAACTATCACCCTGGGCTTCTGTGCTTGGCTTCCTACTGCTCCACTTACTGCCCCGTGTGTAACTCTGGATGCAGCCTGTTCTGTATGAAAAGTACGAATTTTAAATTTTAATGAATGTTGCATAGCACAGATCTTAAAGGCTTGCATAATTACATTGTCCACTCTTGGCTTCTGCTTCAGAGTATTAAGTCCACTGCAATTCTCTTCACACAGAAGAACTTCAGCTGATTCTGATTCTTGGATGAAAGCCAAATATTTATGCTTTAAAGCACTCAAGCAAAACTGGGTGTGCCGCTCATTACCAACATTTAAATTAGTGTCACTATACAAAGTGGCAATTTCATCATTTTCCCAAATTACAGGATGCTTTTAAGGTAAATCCCAAAAGACGCTACTTCAAAATGCCTAATAGCGAGACTTCCTTTAAAATTTTCAGTAAAGGCACCGGATTCGCTGTAAGACTGTTAATACAACTTCCTGATGAAGAATTCAGGCATCCAATTCAGATGTTTGGAAATCAGCAGTACTCTTAATTCTAGATTACTCAGGTAAACACGCAAAGTCTCTTCAACTCAAAACTAAAATACTTAGCCTCAGCCAGTTTCTGCCTCAGTGACCCCTGACTATAAGCAGAGCAGACAGTGCACTGAGAGACCACAACCCGATAATTTTCTAAACATCCCATATTTTCAAAGGCACGTGAGACTGTCTGCTGAGTGGATTCCTCTGGTTTTGAAGGAAGCATAAATAAGAGACATCCCTGGACACTTTCTGATTGCTGCAATGTTAGTGTCAGCCTCTGTCTTTCGGAGTCACTGCAGAGATGCCTGACATCACTTAGTTGGATCACTTGAACATCCCCTCAAGATTGTTACTCCTTTCTCTGACTTTCCTGAGTGCTGGTTGGTCCCCTAGGGCTCCTTCTGAGTCACTCTCTGAAAATGTTGCTTCCTGCCCTGGGTGTGTGCAGGGAGGGTGGGTCATTCTCTTTCCTTAGACAGACTTGAGGTAGTGACTAATAAGTGGGGGCTCATATGCCGGGTTCTTTTTCTTCAGTAAGAGAGAAACTCTGAATATCAACACTTCCTGTAGGATCGTTAAGACCTCTGCTGCAAACATTCTGCAGGACGGGTTTTCATCTACATAAGTCAAAAGATACCCTGTGCTTATCTGTTTCATAGTCCATTTCCCAGGGAATCGAACTGTAGAAAGTTGGTACCAAGGGAGCACTGAAGAGACGACTCTATACAAGATAGCATATATGTATAAGGAACTAGCAACTGATGCTTTGCAAAAACAGGCCCTGAAGTATATAGCAGAGGCAAAAATTACCATTCTTACAGCTATAGACTTCAAAGTTATATCAGCAGGAGGGAATTAAGCAGCACACACAGTATCTTGAATATCTGAAAGGCTCAAGGGAAGAAATGATTGGCACTGTGAGATAGAATGACTATTGTTGGAGTCTCTTAATACAGGGCAGAAAGACAATGATTAGCTAGAAGCAATTTCTTACTAATTAAAGGGTAATTCTAAAACTATCTATGTCAGCAAACAAATAAATTCTCACTTCTTGTAGCAGATACTGGAAAAGCTAAGCATCTAATAGAGGAATTTGTTGTTATGAAAGACAAGACTTCAGGTAAGGTTTAATTTCCAACTTGGGCCCGTTGGCCAGCCATCAGGTTCTTAATCATGGGGGGCAACATCTATGTTAATTCATTTTAACTTCCTAGACTTAAGGACAGCTATAATTATAGAGACTTTAGTCCAAGTTAATAACTTTCACTTAGTTATTGTTTCTGAATCCTCTAAAATACAAAATAATTCCATGTTAACATTCAGGGGTAGAAAACCCATTCTTGTTGAAGGCAACACAGAGGCATCTTCAAAGAGAGATATTTGTTCTCTTCCCATCAAGACTACCATGAATATTCCCTTGAGCCTGTACTCCAACAACTTGAGTAAAGTTTCAGCATAATTAGTCAACAATTCCCAGGGCCTGCAAACTGAGGCAACAGTGAAATAAGGAAGTTTTAGTGTCTCACCGACATGATTGCAAAAGAGAACTGGATTCAGTTGTTTCTCAATGAATGAAGATGGATGTAAGTTTAAATAGGAAACCATTTATCTCTATATTAGCATATATTACTTAATATATAGAAGCAAAAGAAATAATAGATGGTCAAGAACAGCCTTGGACTAGGGATATAGTTCGGTGGTAGAACACTTGCTTATCATGTGTGACAATATAGTTTCAATCCTCAACACTGAAATAATAAATAAATAAATAATAAAGCATAAAAAATAATAAATAAATAGCTTTTCTAATAAGATTTGTAGATGTTCATGCTATTGGCAAATAATCTACTCTTGGTACTGATCATATCCTGGGTCATTTGACTCCATATTTACAAAACGGGCTTGGATTTCTCACTCTCACAACTCCTAGAGATTGCTAATGGGCAAAAGAGAATAGCCATTCTGCCACAGTACACTTGCTGGCTGTGCTTCAGACACACCCCTACCAGTAAGATCTGTGTGTCCAGGAGTGTAGGGGAGTGCGCTTTAGTTATTCCTGTTGTGGAAAGAAGAGAATTGTGGCCAGGCATCATTAAGCATCTTTCTCAGCACCACAGCTCTAACAGTGATGACGCCTATTTCCAAGTACACGTTAAGACCCTACAAGGCCTGAAACTGGTATTAACCTCATAAAAAAAGTGATTCTAAAACGCCCACTTATCCATTTTATTAAATCATGAAGTACAAACATGATAATACAATGGTAAGGCTCTTCATATTGTACAATAGATGTTACCATGGCATTAAATTTTTAAATATTTTATTTTATGATTTTTAAATTTTTATTTTTTAATATTTATTTTCATTTTAATTATGTGTGTGTATGTGTATCTGTGTCTGTGAGTGTGTATGTGCATATGAGTACATGTACCTGTGGGGAACAGAAAAGGGTTTGAGAGCCTTGGTTGTACCTGTCTGATACAGGTGCTGGGACATGAATTCAGGTCGTCTGCAAGAGCAGGACGCACTGGCTCACCTCTCCTGCTCCAGCGTTTTTTATCTCTTTATATTATCATACAAAGTAATGAGGTTCACTGTGACATTTTCATGTACATGTATCATATTACTTCATTCTTATTCATACCCTCCCAGTCCAGCACTCTTGAAAGTTTATTACAAATGATTTGTCCAGTGAAGGCCCACTAACTCTCAGCTGAGCTGTGCCTGTGAATTTTCATCTTGAATAGACTGTCCAGTAGCCACTAGTGGCATTCTTAATCACTGGTCTGAAAGTTGGAAGTAGACAGGACACTTTTGTGAAACACATTTCATGACCAGACCTTCATCTGCTGGGTATATGTTTCCTGTCCTTCCTTTGTCCCAAGGGTTCAGGTACTTGGCACTTCTCTGGCCTATCGCATGGGGAAGAATAGAGTTGATGGCCTGCTGATAGCTGAGGTGCCCTAGGTCTGTTAATTTTCTGAGATACACATAAGACTTTGAGAGTAACAATACGTTGGCATGTGGGGCAGAAGGAGGATTAAGAACATGCTTCAATTTCAAAAAAGTAAGTTTTTAAAGTACAGAGAATTTGTTTCTGAGATGAAAAGGCAAGTGTCTACATGAGAGTCATCTACATCGCCGTTGTCATGTCTGCTGTGCTTTCAGATGAGTTCTGCTGTGACGAAGTGACCACTGTACCATTCCTCTGTTCACAAAGTGACACATGAACAGAAACAGAGTTTGGCTAAACTCTACAACACAGCTTTCCCTCTGAGTTCCTTATTGGCAAAAGGCAATGCATGTTTGCCACAACTCTGACATGACAGATCATGCTAGCTAAAAGTCAACTTGACACAAGTTAGAGCCACCAGAGAGGAGGGAACCTCAAATGAGAAAATGCTGTGGGCAAGCCCATAGGGCATTGTTTAATTAGTAATTTATTTGGGAGAGGCTAACCCATTGGACTTCTGGGCTGGTGATCCTGGGTTTTTTAAGAAAGAATGCTGAGCAAACCATGAGGAAGAACCCAGTAACCAACACTCCCCAATGACCTCCACATCAGCTCCTGCCTCCAGGTTCCTGCCCTGTTTGAGTTTCTGCCATGGGTTCCCTCAGTGGATTGTGATTGAGGGCAAGTAAGCCAAATAAAGCCTTTCCTTCCCCAGGCTACTACAGTCCTGGTACCATTGTAGTGTTTCTTATCAGGACCAAGGACACAAAGTGCCTGATGGTACAACCATGCTCCTGCTGTGGTCCAGACCTGTTCACCTATGGATTAATACAAGAAAGGTTATACTATTGCAAACTGATAAATTAACATAAAATTATTGAATTACAAGCCTATTTAGCCTGGTTTTGAAGAAGACAAATTGCCAGTTCTTCAGGGAATTTGATATCAGCGGTAACTTGGAGATATTTTACAATTCTTCACAGTTTAAGAATTAAGAAATGTCTCTAGAGCAACAACAACAGCAAAACTGCCTTACTGTCCAATACGCAATTGACTGTTTTGTATCAAACAGAACAAAAAAAAAAAAAAAGGGAAAAAAGAGTAGACTCTGCAAGGCATCATGAACTAAGCACAAATATTTTTACATTGTCCTAAGGATAAATCTGTAGTTTTGGGATTTTTTTTTTGTTTTTGTTTTTGTTTTTTTGTTTTTTTGTTTTGTTTTGTTTTGTTTTTCAGAGCTGGGGACTGAACCCAGGTCCTTGTGCTTACTAGGCAAGTGCTCTACCACTGAGCTAAATCTCCAACCCCAAATATGTAGTTTTAAGAACTAATGTGAGGAGTGGTCTTTTTAATTTAAAGCTGGGTATATTTAAGAACTTCTTAAGGTGGGATATTTTTTATCCCATTTTCATCTCTGAATTCTCTATTGAATTATTCTTTTGGGTAGAAACCAAGAAAGATTGCCTAGATCTTTTTCTAAGCAATTAAGCAATGCTCATCAATCAGACTCTGCAGACAGTTTTCAAGGTCGTAATTGAGGTCGTATAACCTTGCCTTTATTGATGGGTACACATCAAGCTCCAGCATTCAGATAATACTCAGATAATATCCGATCACAATTTGAAGAGAAGGTATTTAACAGATTCCAAAATATTGAGCAGTGTTTTGAGCACAGGACAGCTCAATTTACTTTCTGACGTTTCACTGAGACTATACCTGAAATCTTTATCTTCTTCTTCCCACGTGACTGTAAACTTCTGAATCCTTCATATGCTCGGTGCTTGATAGGCTTGTCAATGAAGAATGGCTAACTAGAGCTGATGAAGACAGATTTATGGGAGATCAAACTAGCGAAAAACCTAGATTTAAATGAAAATGATTTTAAAGTCACTAGCAATAAGAAGAGGTCAACACTTTAATTACTGGGCAACAGTTTTTCGTTGTGGCCTGTACTAGGATTGGGGATAGAGAGTGAGAGAAAGAACAGTAGTCTCGGTCTTCCATAAGATCAAATAATAGTCACGCAGAAAGAGGTTTTAATAAACAATGTGATCACACACACACACACACACACACACACACACACAGTATAATAAACAAAACCTGAACTGACTCATCGATTCCTACTCTATAAATTTCAGCTATATCAGTAGCCCTGACCCTTCCCTTATAGTCTCTTTCTTAACCTAAGCTAGCTTTTTTTTACCCACTTTGCTTGGAGAGGATGGATTTTCCATTCCTTCTAAACCATTCCTATATCAATATGAGCCTTTGTAGTACCCACTTTTGTATTTCCCTTTTATAACGGAGGTGAGAACTTTTAAGAGGAGGCTCTGTTTCCTTCCTTCTGTAGAACCTAACACAGCCTGCCAGGGCTTAAGTCAAAACACAAAGGCCTGCGCTAATAACTGGATGCCATTTCACCCCACAAGCATTTCCTCTGTCTGAATTTTTTTTCTGGCTGAGAATCATAATTTCATCTCTTGCCTGTTATTTAAAATATTAAAGTACATTTTGAGCAATATTTTATTGGTTATGTCAATAATAAAAGTTGACATGTTGTGTCTCATTAGAGTCATTTTAATCTACCGGGTTGACCTTTCCCTTCACCTGTACCCAAACATATAAGAATCTCACTGATTTGCAGACATTTCACTTCTTTTAAGAAATCTCACCTAGTGGTGAGCACAGGAGAAGGCAGACACAAGTGATAAAAATCCAAAGAAAGAAATGGTTGACAGAGACGCACTAAGAAAGCCAAGTTTTTAAGCTTCCATACAGGTCGGCCCGGTGGATTCCACATAGACACAATTGGTCTCACAGGAGTTATTCACCGCTCTATAGTTAGACCCCACCCCCAAGTTTTGTGTGTTGGATAAAACGAGAATCCTCAGAGACCAGAGATACTTTTCTCAGACAGAAAGGTACAGAGATCCCCTAAAATTAACCTAAGGCTTACAGCAAAAAGAGGAAATCTGAACACTGTCACTTCAGCTTGCTAGGGTCTCCGTTGTACAGGTGGTCACGTTTCACACCGGTGACTTTCTCCCATGATCCGTGACAGATCTGCCATATCTACTTCCTCCACCAACTGCTGAGTCCTCAGAACTGCTAGCACTCAGGAATATGGGAAGTGAAGGCTTTCAGCTGCTCTGGTTTCCCCTAAGTAGCACGCTCATTACGAATTGCTTTTCTGGGAAAATGATAGATTTGGCACGACTACAGTCTACTTCAAGGATGTGTGTGAACCCAGGTGTGAGTTCCTAGACAGAGCATTTTCCTCAGTGCCGGCGTCCAATCCATAGATGATAAATTACTTTCCAAAGGATAATCCTTCTATTAGCTCCCAGATGAAATAGAACTGCCACCCTCTCCCCCAAACATCCCTTATCACTTACAATGTATTATGAAACTAAAAATATCTGCTAATCAATTTCAGATATTTTACAATGTAGCACTAAGGAGAAGTCTTAAGAATTTTCTATGCCATCAAACTAATATTTACACATAGAGAGCTCAATATTATACATAACATACGAAGTCTTTTTTTCTTTTATGTCTTTACTATATGTGTATGTGCATGAGAACAACTTAAAGGAGTCAGTTATCTTCTAGACTGGGATCTTTGAGCTACCTTATGCTATTAGGCTTGGCAGCAAACCCCTGAAGCCACTAAGCCATATAGGCAGCCCTCCGGTCTTAACTTATTAATAGTAACCTCCCTACAAATACCTACTAAGTTTATCTTTCTTTGAAATCTCCTGTTGTGAATTAGTTAGAGGCTCACCAGGTTTGAATTCCTTCTTAGTTCACAATGTTCCTCCATTAAATTTCAAATTATCTTTATCACTAATTTTGACACATACGGTAATAACATTTTGCATTTGAGTATAAACAAGCATGGATTCTCAGTTCATTTTGATGTGGTATTAACCTTTTCTCCTGCAGACGTTTCAGTAATCTAGAAAGCGTGGCTGCTTGACAAGGTGTTTTTCTCAGACTCTGAGAAATTGAAAGACTGTGCTTAGAATTTTATAATTATGCGTAGAATTTTATAATTCTAAAAGGATTTGAAATTTGTCCCGTGTTTTGTGGATTTTTTTTTCTGCATTTTCAGAACTGCCTGTAAGAGAATCTGAAGGCCAACATGGTCAAGTGACTGGGAAACAAGTGCTCTGAAATTTAGACACAAGAAATATTTGAATGATGCATCAAGGTTTGTCCCAGTAGCTTCTGGTCCTGAATCTTCCTAACCACAATTCCCCACCTTTGAAGTTCAGATGAGGAGTGTAGGCCTCCCTTTTCTCAAACTCTTCAGTTGCATTTATTTATTTATTTATTTATTTATTTATTTATTTATTTATTTATTTATTACATTTATTCAGAAATAAAATTACTATTGGAAATTTCATGTATCCACAATCAGTACCACTGTCTTCTATTTTAGAATGAACATGTACTTGCAGAATCCCTTCCAAAAAATAAAAATGAAGCAGTGCTGAATGACTGCTGGGTGATTTACTGTAACTGTGGCTCTTGATGGACACACAGGGAGCTGAATGCTGAGGAAGATGCATCCTGAAATGAATGAACTAGGAAGGAGTTAGACTGCAGTCGACATCAGCTAAAGTGAGTGCGAGAAGATTTAGATCAGAGGTAGAGCATTCAGTACGGAATCAATCAGGAAACACAGAAACTCAAACAGAAAATGAAACGTAGAGCTTTGTCTCAGAAACCCCAACCAAGCAGAGGAAACAACCACCATTAGAAGTTGATGTGGGCCTCTAAGGTTACATGGTTATGACCTAGACAGAGCTAAGTACGCAAGTCCTTATCACACATCCACTTGCTACTTGTCACATGCTTGCACAGCTGAGGTGTTCAGCTGGTGTGCTCAGAAGCCCTTTGTTTACTCAGTGCTCCTGAAGTCAGGTGCTCCAGACAGTATGACTGGATGAGCATTGCTCTCCAGATGCTTCCTGTTCCCGAAGGCAGCTTACAGGGTTGACATTTCCCCCATCAGCTGTTACTCTACTGCCATTGAGATTTGCTGCTCCCATACTGTGAAAAGCAATGCAATTGCCTATTGGGACCTCAGGGCCATAGATTTTATCCCATGAAGGCTGCTCAAAGCTACTCTGATTTGTCCCAAATGCTGAGGTCACACCTATATCTTGGGTCACAGTAAAGGCTGAGTTCTGTCGCTGAATAAATTTCTTACTCTTACTCTATGTATTAGGTTCCTCCCCCCTTGACTGCTTTTTCTTGCTAGTAACTAATAATATCCAATGTAAATTAAATATGAAATCAAGCACATCTATGAGCAGACTATTATATATAAAAGTGTTTAAAAAGTAGGAAGACGATTGTGAATTCCAGCTCGTATTCATTGAACATTCATCATTTATTATTTTAATCATTTCTTATGAATACTCTGGGAACAATAATCTTTATGATGTCAAAACAAAACAATCAAAAAAACCCAAATGAACAAATTTCGCATAGACACTTGAATAGAAGGGGTTTGTAATGAAGACAGGCCCATTCTTATGAAAACTATAATGAATCCCTACAAGTTCGAACTTCAAGTCAAAACCACAGGAAAATCTAGTGATAAGATATTTGATTTGTTTATTAAATTAGATAGGTAGTTTACAGTCATGAAATTTTACAGTGGAGAAGTGTTTGGAATTTACAATAATCTGAGCAAGTGGGAGAGAGGTTAGGGGGAGAGTGAAAGAAAGTCAAGAGAGCAGGCTGGGACATGTTTGTAAAAGGGGTTTCTTGAAAAGCTAAATATTTTAAGCTTTATTTTATTTTTTCCCATTTTAAGCATTGCGTGCGTACGTGTGTGTGTGTGTGTGTGTGTGTGTGTGTGTGTGTGTGTGTGTACTGCATTTGTGTGCATATATGTTTTGAGTGTGGAAGTAACATGTTTCTCTGTATGTGGAAACCTCAGGGAGCTGTCCAGAAACATCTTTCTTTATTCTTCCACATTAGTGAATGAGGCAGGGTCTTCAATAAAACCCAGGCTTCACAAAGCTGAGTAGTCAGCTTGCCCTGGGGCATCCTGGTCTCCTCCTTGAAGTCTGGAATTACAGGTAAGCGTCCGCATCCAACCAGCGTTTATAGAGGTTCTGTGGATCTGAACTCCTATCTTAATTTTTCACTGAGTGCTTTGACCTCTGTGCCTTGTATCTGTCTTTTGAACTTTATTTTATATACACAGAGGTGTCCATGGAAACCTTTGAGGACAGTGATGTGTGTCATGACTTTTTTTTTAGGACAATTAACTTGGCAGGCACATGCAGAGCAGATGCTCAAAAGAGGTCTCACTGTAGACAGAAAGACTGGGAGATTGGGGCAATGCTCTAAGAAAAAAGTGATGAACGAGGACATGGACCAGGGTTGGTAACAGCAAATGAAGCATAACAGGGAAAATACACATGACGAGGGCATGTGAGCCATGAGGAAGAGCAGAGCCCCAAGGACAAGGAGTCTAGAGCCTCCAGAAATGAGGCAATCAGGAGGGAGAGTCACTCAGGGGAAGCTTCGGCAGTCTCTTGACTTCTAAAGGTGTTGTCAGGAAGGAGAAGTAGGGCGGCCACTTGTGAAATTTAGGTCACCCAGTCTAGAAGCAGGGGCTGCTTGAGTGAGGTTCAAGATGAAATGGACGCAGGCAGAGATCAAATGCAGTGACTCTAACGTGTGTGTAGCCAAGCAGGATATTTACCAGCTAACACTTGTGCCATTAATGTCCAGCAATTATCTTCCAATAATGTATTGGTGTGTTGCTGGATAACTACGCACACTGCCCCACCTCACATGCTACCTTCTAAGAACTGTATTTTATTTTTTTCCACACGTATAAAGTGATCTATGTGCTTTTGTGATCTGCCAGTCAACCTTCTATAAAACTGACAGAAAGCATGAATTGCCTCTAGATTTCAGGAGCTTTGCCAGCCAAGGTTGCCTCCTTAGCCATGAGACTCTGCAATGTGGTTTTCCTTGGGTATGTTTATTCATGGAGTATGTACACCCAGTGAGGAAGACTACACATAATATATATCTATTTCATTTTTAGGAGCAGCTTTCTATCACTGACTCTAAAAATTAGCTAGTAAAGTACCTCACCAGCATTTCTTATTTCTTGGTTTCATAATCCAGGCTCGTCATGACCTCACTGTATAACTGAGGCTGGCTTTGAAGTCTTCATCTTCCTGCCTCTACCACCCAAATGCTAGGATCACAGGCGTATACCACCACACCAGGCTTACCAAAAGAAGGACTTCAACATCCATCAAAGCTACAAAAAATGTGTTCTCACTCACAGATACAGGAGTTTCTCCAAAATACAGCTGGCCCTTTGTATGCACAGCTTCTGTTGTCCATAGACTCAACTGACTGCAAACCAAAGGCATTTCGACGTCTTGCCTGGAATGAACAGGCCAATTGATTTCCTGTCATTGTGCCCTAAGCAATCTTGTGTGCCCACAGTTTCTATAGTATCTATATTCCATCAGATCAGATTACAGAACTACATATTGTGACAGTTTTGGGGATATGATTAGTTTGTATGAAAATAGAACAGCATTTTACATAGGGGATTGAATACATGTAGATTTTGATGGTATTTGTTGGGACATTGAAACCATCCTCCTTGGACACCCACTGCATGTAATTTATTATATAATATATTTTATATATATTGTATATATTATGTATATATACACATAAACCCCAAGCCAAGGCAGAAGGATACTGCTTCCTTACTCCATCAGACAAACACAGACTAGTTACATGTTTTTCAGCCTATTTGGAAAATCCAGCTGTATCCAATAAACGCCACAGCTGCCTCCTCCAATGGAGTCCATCTTCTAGAGCCCAAACAATAGTGAGCGTTTAAAACTACTGACCTGTGGTCTTCTGAAGCAGCTATCCAGACAGATTCACAGATAAGAAAGGACAAAAAAAAGAAAACAACACCTGAAAATTACCTAGCTAGTGAAAAACGGATCCAAGATTTTTATAGTATATATTCCTGTTTCCTGCCGGACTCCTGTTGATGTGCGGCATTAGTCATCTAGGCATGCCTCGCTTGAAACTGCTGTGCTAGAGTTTTCATTGATAAATAGCATTGTTTTTTCAGTTTTTTAAAAATTATGTGCCAGTTAATAAGGGTACGATTCAAAACACATCTGAGCCTCTACCAGCATCCCTAAGGCTGTGTCCATGTTCCCTCTTGGAAACTGCCTTCACTGACCACATGTAAGTTATCAGCTTCTCTCACACATAAAACAATAGAGCTGGGGCTGGAGAAAAGCCTCAGTGTTAAGAGCACTTACTGCTCCTGCGAAGAACCCACGTTCAGCTCCCAGGACCCACATCAGTCTGATCACAACTACCTACAACTTCCGTTCCAGGGGACCTGATGCCTTCTTATGGCCTCTTCTTACATACATGTGGCACACCTAGAAACAAGTGGGTACATGTATACATGTAATTAAAAAAATAAAAAAAATTTCACACACACGCAGCCATCTCTGTCAACACTTGTACTCCTCTGTCTCTTGTGTGTGTGTGTGTGTGTGTGTGTGTGTGTGTGTGTGTGTGCGTGTGCGTATGTGTGGTGTGGTGTGTCTGGGAAAGCTATTCACAGAGGATATTGTTTCCAGTTATGAAATATGCTAAGCAAAATATTTTCATGCAAAACACTTTTTCTCTATTATAAAAAAAGGACAGATTGCACCCAGATTCTAAGATTCTAACTGCTAAGAAATAAATTGTTTTACCAAGAGCAGGATGAGAGCCAGTAGAGACTGACTGTGGGAAGTAGAGATGGCCATGATGGGGCTTCAGAATTCTCAGGGGAAAGAAATCATTTGAGAAGGCAACTCACACTGTGTGACTACCTTTAAACATAAACACTTTATGATTTATCGTATTGAGTTGATCTTGTAAACCAGTATTTATTTCTACAAAATATTTTTAACTCTCCGTGGAGGAAGATCAATATAAAACATGACCTGCATGCAGGCTATAATAATTTGGGCATGTGGAGGCTAACAGGTATACCATAACTAAAATATGCAGAGAGGCAGGAAGTGTGTATGTCACTGGGCTCACAACCAGCCTTACTACTAGGAGAGGCATCATGCCATGTGTCCTTACAGTGACTGAATTTCCTCCAGGAAACTTCTGCTGTAGGTGTTAGGGGATCTTCTCCCGTCTCCCTCACTACTTTTTATGTAACACCTCTTCTCATATTTATTTGTGATAGGGTAGCTCGTGCGAGCCATGACATGGTCATAGAGTTCAGAGAACAACTTGTGGGAATCAGTCCTTTCCTTCCCTTATGTGGGTTCCAGGGGTTAAACTCAAGTCCTCGGCCTTGTTGGCAAGCACTTGTACCTGCAGAGCCATCTCCATGGCTCCGTCTAACTCTTTTCTGACAGGCCAGAAGCGGAGCAAACACTGTGGTGGTATTCGTTATCTCTGGTGATTCCAGCACCAGGTATTCAGTCTTCTGCAGGCTCCAAAGCTGCAGGCTGAGAGGGCTATTAATAAACCCTCCTTTAAAAACAGCCGGAAAGGAATTAAAGCCTTTTTATCCAAACACAGATAACCGTGGGCCCAGAAATGATTTCCAACAATAGCAGAAGATACCAATTCAATCTTTTGGATGTGCAATTAGCACTTGAGGGATGGTGTTCTAAATGTCCATGACTGAGGAAGTTGATACTGGGCGGCAGCAACAAAACCGTCAGATAATAGCTCTCGATCTGGAAAGGTACATTCTAGAAACAAACTTAGCACGCACTTAGTATTCCCCAAATTCCTGCCTCGAAAGAAAGGATCCTACATATGTCATCCTCATGTGGCAAGATGATTCCAATACCTTTAGTAAGTTGGGGAAAGTTCTTGTGTGGTAAATGTTATGTGGATGAAAGAATATACATCAGAAGCCAAAGGTGTTAAAACCAGAACACAAAATACAGGAGTCCCATGCCTGTCAGAGCTCAGGGGGGTTGTGTGTACTATAGTCCCTGGGGAGGAAGAAGGAGGGGAAAGTATAGGAGCTTCCTGGGCAGATATTCAAAGACACTGGCTGGCCCTAAATGAGCAAAGACATCCAAGTGTTTCCTTCTCCTCTGACCCTATCATCAACGGCTCCCTGCCCTACACAAACATACTTAGAGTAATTTGTCTTTCCAAGAAGAACCTCTACACTTGCACCTGTCTGCAATGATCCATGGGCTTTTAAGCAACTCCTTCTGTTTGCCACATTCTTCATTGCTAGATACTAAAAGAAGACCAGCTTGAGGAGGTGCCGCGGGACCCAGGAAGAAACTGGTTGGTGTGGTTAATAAGAAGCACATGAAAAATGACCCCCCTGGGCCCGTCTAACACCTCTGATCATCTGCACGCACACTGGTTTGTCCAGGTGTATGGTGGTAAGCTCTTATGGAAGATGTTTCCAGATTTCTTTGATGAAAGTCCAGCAGGAAATAAGTGCTTAGAAAACAAACCTGGATCTTCTTTGCCCCCACCTCCCCAGAGCTAAGCCCATAATTCTGCTGAAATGAGTCCCAAAGAAACGCCACGCAGTTTGAAAACGAATCAACTTTTTTTTTAGTTTGGAAAGGCAGTTCTCACTTGCCTATGAGATTCAAATATTCTTTGTCCAATATGGCATCTGTGTATCTGTCTTAAAAATAAGCAACTATACAGTGCTCTGAAATTATTGTCACATTTCTGCTGGGATGCCTTATCTATAGATGGGTGACCTGCATGATACCACGTGTCAAAGTAGAAAAATACCCTATGCTTTTCACTCCCACCGATACACACTTCATCTTCTGTTCTTGTGGTCTTAACAGCTGCTTGTAGATATCCGCCCTATTCTAGTATATTCTGCCATACCAACAAGGACTTTATAGCAACTCATTACCTCATTTTGGTGTAAAGCCCAACTTAGTATTCCAGACTGCTGCCACTGGGCCAAAAAAACAAAAACAAAAACAAAAAACTCACTTTAAGTTTAAAAAAATACACACACAAAACAGAGTGATAATTTTCTATATAGTCAGAGGTGCAGAATTGATTTAAATCCCATTTGGCTCTAATCTGTAGCAGCTAATATATCATTTAAAAAGCAGAAACAGGAATTAAAAGTCAACGTCCAAAAGCTTTAGGATAAAACTGTCCACATTGGCATGCAGAAAATCTAGAAACTATTTCATATACACATACACAAGAGGTAGCTTTTCATTCACTTTTCTCCCTTCATTCTAGAAAAGCTCATTTAAATGCACGTGCATGCGTACAATTTGTTGTCAATTTCGGCCACTTTTGTGAAAGTATTGACGAGTCAAAAAAATGGCAAAATTCCTTCCTCAGGAAAATTCATTTATGAACTCCAACACACAGAAGCTTTTTAAAAACTCATGTTTCTGCACATTCTCCACCCACCTCTTTCGTTTCTTTCACGTTGTTCCTTAAAGCCTTCACGGGAAAGATGAAATCCAGCTTTGTCACATCACCTAGGTATGATTGTTGCTCGATCTTTCTCTTTATTATACAAGTATGTTGATGACGTAATTGCAGAAGTTCGTTCTACTCAAGTAGCTGGGTCTTGGATTTTTTTTTTTTAAGACTGCCTTATTCTATGCCGTGGAATAGTTGTAAAACAGAGCCAACCAATCTCACCTCTTGATAGTAAATCTTTGGGATCATCACCCCAAGGGACTGGTTCAGTCCTGGATAGGCAGAACCATCCCAAAGCTCAACTGGCCCCAGACCTGAAGCTCAGCCACACACACTTAGGCGACCCCCAACACCAGGCTTGGCTTTTAACCCTTTCCTAGAAGCGCTCAACTTTTATATCTCTTTTTGACTTTCATTTTCACCTGTCCCCAAACCTTAAGGGAGTAAAGAGAACCCTGACTTTTATCCCAATCTTATTTACTCCTATACAGTAATTCCCCTGAAAGTTGACTGCAAAGTAAGCAAACAGTTACCGTGCTACATTCAAAATAAAGTAAGGGTCGAGAAGAAGACCATGATTTCCAATAAAGCATCATTGATTATGAACCTAGAGAAGCTAGCTTTTACAGGGGCATCCCCTTTATGGATAGAACCGCACGGTGATTCAAAAGTGCAGAGAGAAAGGACCGTGGGGGTGGGAAACCGACAGAGGCTAAAATCTCATGCAGATGAAGCAGCTCCGCGAGGTAAAGAAAACATACCTGAGGGAATCTCCTTCTAAAAATGCACACAGGCCAGCTGGGTTGTTGCTCCCCTCCTTTGAGGGTAGATGTATTTTCCTTTCAGGAATCCCCCTGCAATTGTGTTCCTAGGCTCTTTTCCTTTATTCAGCCACAGATAGTTGCAGGAGGCGCGGGCAGCGTTCCTGCGCCCCGACTCAAGTGCAGCCGGGCATGCCTTTGCTCAGGAAACCGGCTTGCGCTGCTCTTATCAATTCTATCACGCTCCCTGGGCAGCCTCCAGAGCAATTTTACAACTTAGCTGCTGGCAGGAAGCTGCCTTTCACTCCTCTCCTTGCCAGATTCCTTGGGCGGCTCATTTCTCAGCCTTTTCTCTAAGAAGGCAAAATGGGATCGCTCTCCTTGTTGTCCTGGCTCACCCACAATTGACAGTGCAGAACAGCAGCTGAGTGTGTGCTGGGAACTTCACACAGCGGCTGCAGCCCGGGCTCCTCCGAATGCAGCAGCGACCTGAGCTCCCAGCCTCCTCCATTGGAGTCCAGGCTCCCTCTGCTGCGCCAGCTGCATAGAGCCACTCCAAGAGAAGGCTCCTCAGTCCCGGTCCCCAGGAGATGCTCTGCTGCCAGGTGTGGTCATCACCACTTACCGCACCTCCCTAGCAGGGTCACAGCTTCCTGCTGGGGAAATGAATGAATGTGGATCCCAGGTGTTGCCTGCATCCCGGGGTGGGGAGGTGGGGCTGCGGGGAGGGGAGGATCATAGGTGACCATCAAAAGGCCAATTTTGCTACTTGCATTAGTAAAGCAGATAATTATTAAATTAACTACGATATTTAATAATTATTATTTCAGATGATATTGGCTGTGTTTGGAATCATACAAAATCCACTGTCCAGTCTGACAACAAGAGACCCTTACCAGGACCCTGTTTTAGAGGGAGACAATATGCTGGCTCCTTCTCCCAGATCTTGTTTTGGGGTTTTGGTTTTTGGTTTGCTTTGTTTGTTCGTTCGTTTGTTTGTTTGTTTTTGTGAGTAGTTGTAAATATGGAGGTTGATTCCTTAGTAATTAGAACTAGATACACATACACTTATCAAAGTAGGCAATGGAGAAATATGAGGGCTCAAAGGATTTTCTCTCTCATGCAATAATGTCTTCCAGATCTGGCTGAGAATTGAATGGGGCTTGCTTTCCATTTTAGCTTAGCTGAGTAGAGGAGGTGGGGGGAGTAACCACTCCTACTTTCCATCAATTAAGCATTTTTTAATCCTCTAGCCCTCCTGTTGAAACAAATATAAAAAGTGCTGCATCTTAAAATAGAGCCTTAAAGAAGCTCAAGTCTGGGAATAATTTGTAGGCTTTAAGCTGCATCTGGCTCTCTGGCTTACTTATTTTCTTTTCTTTGCTGTGTAGAAAATGTGAGGGTGGGGCCGGGGCGATGTCAGCCCCTCCCCAAATAGCTTTGGCCATGTGAGCTGTGGGGATCCAAGTTCGGATCCCTGGTGTCTTTATGCAACCTCATTGCAGGGGAGGCAGAGACAGGAGCATCCCTGAAGCTCACCAACCAGCCAATCTAACTAGTTCCATGCTGAGTGAGAAATCTTACTTCAAACATAAGGTGGAGAGTGACAGAGAAAGACACCTGCCATCAGCCTCTGGTCCCCGAAAGCACACACGTAAGGACACAAATTTTCGTGGACCTAGACACAGATCACACGTGCACACCAGCATGAACACGCGTGCCCTCGAGCAATAATTAGATGATATTTTCCCAGCCTAGAAACCTAAGATAGAATCAGTGCAGGACGTGTGCCTCTGATTTATAAGCTATTATTTCAGCCCATGTAAGGATAGGTGTAGGGATGGCAATTTTAGAGATGACGCTCCCATCAACATGTGATATGCAGGGGCAGCAGCAGCAGCAAACAGACCCACTTAAGCCCATTTAAACAATTTTGGATCAAACTTGTATAAAAAGGCTCATTCCAGGGCTGAGGCAATGGCAGCCAATAAAGGGGTTGCCTTGCAAGTTTAAGACCCTGAGCACAGATGCCTAGAATCTACACAGAAGGCCCAGACAGGTGGTTTAGTCTTCTAAACCCAGCAAAGGCAAGCTGGAAGGCAGAGAGACAGGGGGTTATCTGGAGCTCGTTGGCCGATGGGCCTAATCTACTTGGTGAAGTTCCAGGCCACTGAGAGAACCTACCTCAAACAAAATTCAGAAATCATCTGAGGAATGGTACCCAAGGTTGTCCTCTGACTTCCACACATACGTACATACATACACGTAAACATTCACACGGATACACATATGCATTGTGCCTACCGTATATAACAACCCATCAATAACATTATACTATTCGAAAACAAATGCTCCCCAGTTTGACATAGTATTCCTGCCAGGGCTTGGCAGGTGGCCCTCTCTGTTCCTAGCTCTCAGCCTCACTGTTAGCTCCATAGTGGTGCAGCTTCCCCAACCTGCTGCTTAAGAGACTGCTAATGGACACGAGCAGCTGCTCAAGGTCTAATGAACCGCAGAAGGGGCAAACACTGGGGCATTGTATTCTCCGCCATCAGAACTCACCAGAGAGGCCGACAGGACAAAGCTCTGCTGCCCTCGGCTGTAAGCGCTTGAGAGCAACAAGGGAAAACTGGTGCGCTCTACCGGTCCATGACAGGGCAAAACCTGACTTTTTAATGGATGCTCATCCAAGCTCCACAAGGCATTGTTTTGAAGGGTGTCCTTCAGCACAAAGGAAACTGTCCATACGGCTTTTCTTTTGTGTACAGTAACCAAACCAAAATGCTGCAGTTAAGCTGAGCCAAGAGCTCTCAGCACCCAGCACGATGCAATGGATTCATGTCCTCAGCCCGTTGTGACACGATGCTGTTAAGTGTTTAAATCTGCAGAAGGAAGTGGGAGATGATGCTGACACTGTGTGGTCTACAGAGCATTCGTGTCGGTGCCGTGAAGAGCTCCCCAAAATACAACCACACTGCAACTTTACCCTGACAGGATGCCGCACCAGGGTGGTGACTGTCAGTTTTAGGTAGTGAGAAGAAATAGGATTGGAGGCTGCAGCAAACCTGGCCCATAAACCATAATCAAGGATCACGATGCTGGCCCTAGGTCAAAATGGAAGTGGTTCTGATATCTACCCATGGCAGTAGTCGTGTATTTGGAGGACACAGGTTGCTAATATACTATGGCATATATGGAAAGAGTAGTGGAACTCCATGACTTTATTGGTCTGCAGGGATACCAAACTCCCTAGCAGGACTTCCTCGGCTCTTACTGGGTAGTTTTTCCCTTTAAATAACATATAATAAGGATGAGAGGACAATGTGTATTCCAAGTCCGCAAAGTGCCTTTCAGGCCCTAGGGGGAGTTAAATTAAATACTACTGCAGGACAGAAAATGATTAGCTGCCAGCAGATCCCTTGCCACTTAACAGGTACTTAACCCCAAACTTACCAGAGGATTGATTCAGCAGTAGAGCTGTGTCTTCTCTCAAGTTTCTGGCACTAACTTTAGGAATAAAACCGTCGAGTTACCAACCACTCATCTCCTAAGGCATGCTGGTCCAAGTGGTTGGGGGTTTTTGTACGGATTTGGAAGGTAAAAGACAAGATGCCTAGTCATTAGTTACAACTAATTAGAAATGAAACCTCACTGAATCCAAAGGGAAAGGCATTCTGGGCTAACACTCTTCTCTCCTGGGTACTGGAATTATTTATTGATTGTGGAACAAGAGACTGAACTACAGCCGTCACACCTGATAGACAGGGGCTCTGCCTGGAACTGTACCTCTAAGGCAAGGAAGGACCTGGAACATTGTCCAGGTTATTTATGAACTTGAGATCCTCCTGTTTCAGCTTCCCAAAATCTTGGGATTATAAGCACGGGGCACACTGCTTAGCCCAGCTTAACAGAGGAAGTCTAGAGAAAGCACCAACAGACCCTGTGTACACGGAGCCATGCCTTCAGCTGTCTAGAAGATTTCCCTCTCCATCTGAGAAACAATAACCAATTATGGTTGCTCAATATTAGAAAATAAACCATGCCCACGTAACCAATCCTCAAAGCCAGACAGTGGTATTTGGTGTCTATACAAATGAATTTGCCAAATGATTTATTACCAAGATGATTAAGGGCAAAAGCAATTTTAAGGGGGGAAGTTGATGTTTCTAGCCTTAAGCAAGTGAATAATGTAGAGAAAAATAAATGGTCTGGAAGAACTGTGTGAAAAGGCATAATTTAAAAAGATTTGCTTCATGTAAGTTGCGTGGTAGCAATTAACACATACATTAAATTCTGTTCTTGGCGCTTTCCATGAGAGTCTGGATCATCTCACCGGTGGTTTCTGAGCAGAATTGGGAATGCAATGGCAGAGATGGAATCAAGGACAGCAACTCCATTTCACTATCATTCTTGATTTTCTTACTCTGAGCCAAGCAAGTTGCCCTGTACTAACGATATTCAAACAGCCCAGAAGGAAGTAACTGGCCAGGAAGTAAGGTCTCTGCCAACAGCTGGGCAGAAATGGGTACCTCCTGCCCAAAGAAGCCATGTTGAAACTTGACCACCTAACTAACCATGGTCCAGGTGACTGCAGCCCTGACTGTCAGGCTCTATGAACTCTGAGCTGAATGCCCTGCTGTGCTGTGCATGCTAGAAAATAAATAAATAAACCTCTCAAATTCAAAAGCAGACATTACATTATCTATTATTTACCTTTGCAATTTCAGTGGATCAATTTGTTTTGAGTAAGGAAAGTTTAGGCTGAACAAATCCAGCCACAAGATTAGTTTGCCAATGGCAGCAATGACATTGCCTGTGCGTCCTCGGCAGTTTTGTGAAGTCTCTGTTGTTGCTCTATCAATGAGTATAGCTATCTATTTGCTCATCTGCCTACCTGCCCTTGCTAGACAGGGATCCTGTTGAGAACACAGAACACATCACTTTTATGACACCAATGTCCAGCTACAGGCCAGCTCATCAAAGGATGTTAGAATGACTATCAGTGTGTTTAGCAAAGCACATATCTAATGAGACTCAGGGCCCAAACTGAGTCTTCCTGTAGCCAATGAGTTCTATTTCTTGGTCCAAATGATGCCCCTTAATCCTCAACAACAGCTCCACTAATGTCTATAACAATCCAATGTCCAACATTCAGAAAATGCTATTATAGAGATTTTATCTGATATTTACCTCTCAATCCCTGAAAACCATTATAAACCAAATAAACACAGGAAGACTGCTTGGTGAGACCAGAATCTACAGACCGAGAGACAGTGGAGACTGGATTAAAAATCAAGACTTCAACCTCCACTTCGAAACTGTCCCACTATGAGGCAGGCATCATTATAGATGGCAAAATTTACAAAATTTTAAAATAGTGATTAAAAGGGGTGAACTTACAGAAGAATATACTCTTCTGGAATATCTCTGCCTGGAAAATAGTCATTGAACATTGAGTAGTCGTTATTAGGTAGTTAGTACTACTTGGTTAGCAGCAAATAAACTTTTTGTCCTGCTGTTATTTCTTTTTAAATTCTAGAACACTGTTGGGTGTTTAGTAATAGTGTGTAAGTATTTTAAAAGGACACTACCAAGTTAAAAACTTGATTTAGAAAACTGGTTGTGAAATTGGCTATGAAATGGTGGGAGGTTAGTTTCCAGTTTGGGCTCCATACATCTTTCTGACATGGGTTGTATTTCTTAACCTCTCTAAGCTTCGTTATTTTAAGCTTAAAGTAAAATGGAAACAAACATGATCACTATTATCAATACTGTTGCTCATGCCTGTAATGAGGTGGTTTCTGTCAGGCAATATAGACGACCTGTAGGAGTCTTTGACAAACATTGGCTAACCATGATCCAATGTTCCAGCCAAATCTCACTGTCCCTTCTGCTTTCTCTATGCAATTATGATACAGTCATGAGCCAATTTAGTATTTTATGTCTGAATTCAAATAAATTGCAAATGGAGTCCTTTTCCTTTCTTAGTCCTGGTGTTTTCCACATGCTTAGCACCATTGGTGTGACTTTACTTAGCCTCAGTTTCCTGGGTTTGAATGTACCATAGACTCAGTAGTATGTTCTCTTTTAGGTTATCCATGGATTTTTTTCAAGTATGAATTTCAATTTGCCATGACAAAAATAAAAATTATCCTTTCCCCCCATCTAGGACAGTTAAAATCAGCTCTTCACTTTGTTACTAAAAATTTTTAAAAAACCCAAGATTTTCTTTTATTATATATTTCTGAAAACCAGAAAATTTACCTATCTATTCTAATTAATTCATTCTAAACAAACTAAAACTCTGTGTTCTTTTAAGTTATCATATTTTGTTTCTCAGATGTCAGGCTTCTAAATCCCACAGAAGTGCTCAAAAGTAATTGGTCATCTTCGAGTGGAGTCAAACCATGAAACTGTAATGAAGTCATTCGCATACGATCAGACCTTCGCCATTCCTCAGTTAGTGCTAGTGATTACTTTGAAAGAGATCCTCCAGCTTCCCAAAATAAAAGAAATATCAAACATATATCAAATACAGATTATTCAAGATAATTGCTATACAGTCCAATTACAAGTGCAGCTTTCTCATGTGCCATCAGAAGAGGATAGTGTAAATTTAATCCTCAGTCTTGACCATAATCACTTTGTATTCTGCATTCTCAGAAGGATCCCATCCATGATACACATAGAAACAACAGGGACATTTGAATGGCTTCACTATGATCTCAGGGTCAACATCTCACCTAAGTCCTTCCCTTGAGAGAACTGCCTCTTAGTTCTCAATTTTACCCAAGAATCTCTCTTCTTTAACAGCGGTGTCCAGATGCCTTCTCCTCACTCCCCCCAACCCCGTGAGAAAAACCACTACTCATCTCCTGTAAGACAGCTGTGCTTCTGTCTTGAGCTTGGAAAAAGTGATTTGAGGAAGGAAGATTGGGGTTAGGACTGAAAGTCAAGTGTTGAAGGTCCTTTTCTAGTGTTTCTGGTTGTGAGCCTGCTGAGTGTTGGGGCTGGGATTCTTTATCTAAAAATACCTGGGTTGAGTGGAAGGGTCCTTCCTTCCTTTTTGCTGGGTGCCGGCTGCTTGCTGTCGAAATGGGCAAGCTTATGAAACCCGGGAAAGTGGTACTGGTCCTGGCTGGACGCTACTCTGGACGCAAAGCCGTCATCGTGAAGAACATTGATGATGGCACCTCCGACCGCCCTTACAGCCATGCCTTGGTGGCTGGAATTGACCGCTATCCCAGAAAAGTGACAGCTGCCATGGGCAAGAAGAAGATCACCAAGCAATCCAAGATCAAGTCCTTTGTGAAAGTTTATAACTACAACCACTTCATGCCCACAAGGTACTCTGTGGATATCCCCTTGGACAAAACTGTTGTCAACAAGGATGTGTTCAGAGACTCAGCACTGAAACGCAAGGCCAGGCGGGAGGTCAAGGTCAAGTTTGAGGAACGATACAAGACAGGGAAGAACAAACGGTTTTTCCAGAAGTTTCGCTTTTAGATGTATTTTTGTTTTGTCATTAAAAAAATTAAAAAAAAAATACCTGGGTTGAATTAAGCACATGTGATAGCTCTTCAGGCAATGAGTTCAAGTGCCCCAAACTGACTGTACATAAGACCCCTTACTCTGAAAGAGATCAAAACCTTGAGCTTTAACAATTGGTAGTGAGACAAACCAACCCAAAAAGCTAGGTCTGGTTTCTTCTTAAGCTAAGGGGAAGCCAATCTTCCCAAGTACTTTAGTGTTACTGATGCAATGACTTAAGGATTGAAAGATCTCACAAGTTAAAACAGCACACTCAAGGTTGATAAGATGCCTCTTGCTGTGCTCAAAGAACTGAGAATTTCACCTAGAGCCTCTCCTGGATGCCTTAGCCATCAGGAGCTTCGTGTTTTGTTTTGCTTCATTTTCAGCACTACTCCTAGAAAAAAAATCTATAATTTTAATGGTTTTAGATTTGCTCATGAGATATCCCTGCAGTGGAAATTTGACATGTTTGGAAATAAGGCTCATCTATAAACCTAGCTATTTTGTTCAGGAAGGAAAGGAATCAATGTCTCAAGTAAAATTTCGACAAAATAAAACATAAATGGTCTCTGGGTTTTCTTTTCTTCCAAAATGAGCAATGACTTATTTTTCTTTCTTTTAACACTAAAGCATGGAACCATGAATGGTTTTAGGCATTAAGTTTTGCTTTTCCTCTTCACTCTTCCATAGGTACTTTTTTTTATAACAGTAAACAGGGCCTAGAAAAACATAACAACTGTGATTACAACATTAAACTATAATAATTAACTAAAGTAGACAAAGGATTCAAGTGGGTATTTCTGCAAAGACACAAAGATACAAAGACAGCCAATAGTCATATGGAAATATACTGGCTAGGACTACTTGGCAAAGGGAAAATCAGAACAGTATGTCAGATATGGTGGTCTGTGGCTTTAATCTTGGCCCTCAGGAAACAGAGGCAGGCAAATCTCTATAAATTTGAGGCTAGCCTAGTCTATAAGACGTTCCAGACTAGCCATGTCCATACACTGAGACCTCATCTCAGAAACAAACAAACAAACAAACAAAACCTCAAACCACCAATAAAAACAAATAGAAAACCAAAACAAGAAAATATAAACTTGTACATATTAGAATAACTTCCCAAAGAAATTAGCCAAAACTCAGGGCTGACAAAGATGTGGAGAAGTTGGAACCCATCACACTGTTGACAGAAATGTAAAATTGTGCAGCTGTGATGACATCCAGCAGCCAAGGCCCTCAAAAATTAAAGTCAGAATTAGCATGTGACCCAGAAATCCAATTTCTGAGGATGTATAAAAATCAGAACCTAGATGCTGAGACATAACCCACTGTAGCCTCCATCACTCATGGTCACAGCCTGGAATTACCAAAAGCACATACAGAGAGAAAGAAAATCATGTCAGTATCTACAACTTGGATAAAACTTGAGGATCTCATGCTCAGTGGGATGGAGCAGACATGAACCAACTCCGTATAGTTGGGGGTCCACTAGAAAGCTCAGGGGCCAGCTACTTAGAAATGCAGGACCCTCTTCTTGAAGATCCAACTGTAGTCAATAGGAGGGAGAACCGTAACTAAAAGAGACACATGGAATTCAGGTGAATGAGGAAAGTCTAGTATGCCTTCAGTGACACTTGACTCAGCTTGCTGTGGCTTTTCTACATCACTTATGGTAATCTCATTTGGGACATTTAGGGTATAACCCCAAGTCAGTGTCCCAAAGGATCGGCTGTAAAGAAATTGGACAAATGTATTTCCTCAGTGTGTTCTCTGTCCTCCAGAGGAATTTTGTTTACAGGTGCGGCCGGTGCTTGTAGCGTATCATCAGCAGACTGGTCTGTTTTGCTTACTGGACCTCTAATGTGTATTCACTGTAGTGGAATTGCAATGTTACTGACATTGCAGCTGGAGCAGCAAGAGAGTGTGTGCCTCCTAGTCCCTAATGTCAGGGGCAGGGGTTTAGGATGTAGGTTAGAAGGTCAGCTCCTTTTCAATTTATTGGAATTTCCTGCCCCATTTGGGGGTATTAATGTCCCCCTGTTGCTTGGTTTTGATGCTGTTCCTTTGTAGAATGTCATTGTGAAATCCATATCACGGCTTCTTTGTGAATTGTAAGTGCTCCTTCTTACACCCCCCTCGTAGTCTCATGGGCAGCCAGATAACTCTCATCACTGTAAAAGTGTCATGCTGCCCACAGCCACTCCTAAAGTGATGACAGGGTATTTGGAGAAGAGCCTTCATTCTAAATAGTTTATTTTGGGTAGGATTAATCACAAATATATGAGACATAGACAAGATGCTTGCCAATCTCCCAAACTGCTGCAAAGAAGGCATCCAACTCTGAATGGAGATCCTGACTTGTTCTAATCTTTAAATGTAGATCTCTGTGTGACTATGTCTATTTAAGTATGAATACCTGATGAGGCCAGAAGGAAGCATCAGATTCCTTGGAGGTGAAACTACAGATAGTTGTGAACTATCTCGTGTCATTGTTGGTCTTGAGCAACAAGCAATAGAAACCACAGAGGCATCGCTCCATTTATCCATCTCTCCCAGGACTCTGGCTTCTTACCAAAGAATGAATTTCTACTCCTTTTTCAGTTCGACGAAAGAGCTAATCAAAGTACATTTGACCCTTAGCATCCCTGCAAATCTGACTTGAGCAACTAAATGTTTGTGATGATCTCAGTTGTATCATGTTCTGATGGTTGGCGGACGCTGTAGTGAATAAGGATGAATCTGAAGGTGAAAATTCCATGTATCACAAAGGAGAAGAGGGTCCTCACAAGAGGCCAAGCTTATGAACATGTAATAAGCCCTTGTCCTGGCTGCTTTGCAGCCTAGGTGCAGGATTTCAAGACAGACTCCATCTCCCATGACCACTATAGGAAGGAAGAAACTGCAGTGAACTCAATGTAATCCCAACCTTGTTTTGCTAACTCGCCTACAAGGCACAGCACTAGTTGCCTAATTTCTTATCATATGGTCTCACCTTACTGTCAATATGAATGACATCAATGAGCTTGTATAATGTTCCCCCATCCTTTGAAGGCTATCAAACCCATGATCTATGAGATATTTGGCAACTGGGCTTGCTTGGAAGCTTTTAGTATCTTTTTTGAAGTAATAGTCCACATAGACATATTGTCCATAGTCCACACTAAAAGACAGTTACCGATTACCCCAGGTCAGTTCTAGCTTCCAGAAAATGAGTTATTCTATGGTGTAATCAGAGATGGACTTTGTTCCACAGGGCTGAGCTTTCTGATCCAGTCAGAAGTCTAAGGAATACACTGAAATTGAGAAATTCAAAAGGTCAAAGTTCAAGGGAAAAAAATCCGTAGAGTGGGGCAGGGAAAGCGGGAGAGCAGAGCCAGCGCCCACAGAAAACTCATGGAAGGGCTTGACAGGATTTCCAACAAAGGCAACATATAAAGGGCAGCTACCAGACCATAGTATCTGAGTTTATAAAGACTGGAAGGAGGAACCAGCAAGGGTTGGGCCAAGTTAGCACCAAGTTAGCAAAAATTTCCAGGAAGCAGGGAAAGAGCAATTGATACTTCAACCCAGGAGTGTGTGTGTGTGTGTGTGTGTGTGTGTATGTGTGTGTACTAAATAATCATATGTTTTAAATGTATATATTTTGTTCAATTTAGATTTATAGATACATTCATAGATAACAAATAGACAGGTAGATAGTCAGAAGAATGCATTCAAATTACATGAAAAGTTATTAATAGAAAAAAGAGGGTACAGTAACAACACACACACACACAGAACCATAAAGACAAGCTCACAAAAAAGAGTTTTAAGAAACTATACCTATTCTTTCAAATACAGATTGAATTTCTTTAAGAAATGAAAATAAAATACAATATAATAAATAAACTCAAATTGAAAGACTAGAAACCGGCAGAATTCAGAAAGGAATTTTAAACAAAAGCAACATTGATTTAGAAATGAAAGGGTAGAGTTTACAAAAATAACAAAACTTTGGAAGAAATTAAATAAAATATTTAAATGGAAACTACAGAAAATAGTTAATGACAGCCCTGGAAGCCAGGCAAAGGAAACTTTACAAATGGAAACTCTGAAAGAAGGAGATATTGACATTTCAATTCATGGGAAGTTTACTGAAATTTAAAACAAAACACAAAGTATTTGAACGATTTTGTAAGAGAACACACTTTATGCCTGGGAATATCAAAGCATCACCATGAGTCTCTCCAGCCCTCTGGACAGCTAGAGAAAAGATCAAGTATTGATAATGGGAAAAACAAAATGAAACAATGACGTCTTCAGACTTTTGACAATTTGTATGCCCAAAGGCAAGAAAATCACAGTATTAATATTGTCAGTTAAAGAAAATATGGCTTTGGCCTCATATGACCTGACTTTGAAGGATTACAAACAGAACCAGCTTTAAATATACAGACACCAAGCAGATGCTTCCTGTAGTCTTTTCTAGGGATTATACTATAAACATTCAAACGTCGGTGCTATGAGGACCACCCTGAAAGCTGGTCACTCTGATCACTGACGGCTGTCCACAGCACAATAAGCAGAAGTGGCTAGATATCATGTGCCTTCTGATCAGAACACAGAGCTGCCCGTGATGTAGCCAAAGAATACCAGAGTTGAATCCAACCCAGTGGCAGACACCACCACTTGAGTCACAGAAAGCTAACAGAACGTGCGAACTCCACGCAGAATGTGGGGATGTTATATAGCATATGGCCCATCAAGGTCCCTCAGAAACATTTCAGGAGAAACAGAGATGGAGAGACAAGAGACAGAGACAAAGAGACATGGGGGTTGGGGGAGGATATAAATAAGAGATAAGGGAAAACTTAAGATAGAAGTACACTTAGAGAGAGATCCCAGAAGTTATCTGAAATCTCGTTAAGAGGGATGGGAGCATCACGATGAGACCCAGGATATGTAAACATTAAACGATCATTTAAGGATTATAGAACCACTACTGATTATGAAATAATTATGGCTTCGAATGAATATTTAGAGATCATAGAATCCTTGCTGATTATGAAGTAATTGTGTAGAAAGTAGCATTGAACAATGACACATTTAGAAGTGCACACTCATTTACTCATGAAGTAATAGTTGCAGTTTGCTTTTGAATTAGCCCAAGCTACAGAGAAGAAAAGAAAGGTGTGTATGGATGTCGGGTTGATAATCTTGAAAAAAAATCTCATGAGTCTTTAGTAGGCACCTGGGACTTCCTTATAATAAGCTGCCTACTTCCTGGCTGTGTCATAGTGCATCTAGTAAATCCATTTATCTTGTGCTGCAGTGCTGTGATTGTAGGGCACAGGTATTTCTAAGCCATTGTAAAGATAAATCACCGGCAGTTCATTAGCAGATGCTAAAAAGAAAGACATGGATGCTCTTCCTGGAAAGTTGTGCTTTCTTACTTAGAAAACTGTACATCTAGGGAACAGAACATAGCCAAAGCCATCTCAACATTTTAAAGATCAGAGATTGGCTGGGAAGATGGTTCATAGGATGGTTGCTGTGTAAGCAGCAGGACCTGAGTTTGACATCCCAGCATTGGGCAAGTGGAAACAGGAGGATCCCTGGGGCTTATTGACAAACCAGTCTAGCAAAATCCATGAATTTCAGGTTCAGTGATAGGCTCTATCTAAAATAAATAAGGTGGACAGTGATAGAGAAATACATATAATGTTGGTCAGTAGCCAGCATATACATGAACATGCACATAACTACACACACACACACACACACACACACACACACACACACACACACACACACACACACACACATCATCGGAGACTATTTCTAAATACTGCCAAGACATGACTGAGTGCTGACGACTCAGTTTAACAAGCCTCTCATATGCAAATTTTGCTGTCTATGCTATAACAGCTACTATGTTAAGGACCAGTGTGTATCTAACATTGAGAAGGATGTGTTTTGCAAGAAGATCTCTTCACAGAAATCATGGCAACTCAAAAAAGTGTCTCAGCACATCTTGTGCATAGCTGATTGCAGTTGGCAGCATGGCTTTGAGCCATGGACAACGTCCCTCCAGGTACAGCAGCTCCCTTCACCAACTTAAGGTGCCAAAGGGCAAAGACAGTTTGCTGAGATGCAATTCCTACCATGTTCCTCAGATAATTTCTTTTTCTTTTTCCATATGGCATCTTAAAGACTGCTTTTAACAATGAAGGTACAATCTTGGCCAGGAGTTCTAGATTAGATGGATGTGGGGTTTTTTCTTCTATGTGGATTTAAACATCTTGGTATTACACTTGAGCATCATGGCAGACTCTACCCTATTCAGATGCATTACATGTCCTTGGAAAATGAGAATTATGTGCCTTGAAAAGGAGGCTATTATAATGTTTCTCACAGATACAGGAGGAGATCCCTAAAATCCACACTGTTTTTACTAGGTGACATTTTTAGATTTAAACTTTCTTCAGGGCTAGAGAGATGGCACCACTGCTAAGAGCCCTGGCTACTCTTGCAGAGAATCCAGGCTCAGTTCCCAGCAGCACGTGATGACTCACAGATGGTGTGCAGCTCTAGTTTTTAGGATCTGATGCCCTCTTCTGCCCCCCATTGGCACCAGGCATGCCCTCCTTGTACATTTATAAACACAGACTAAATACCCATACATATTAAATGGAAATAAATAAATCTTTAAAATACTCTTTCCACAGAGTCTTGGGAATTGGAGAGTTAGAACAATCACACCAACTTTTCCTAGTAACTAGACAGGCTTCCTTGCTAAATTGTTGGTGTGCTGTGAAAAGCCCTATTAACAAGCTGATAAAAAGTTGATTTAAAAGTCCCTTGATATACCGTTCTGGAGGTGAAAATAGACAGCCTCCCTTACAAGAGTTCTCAGCATTTATTCTAACCATGACATGCTGACTCTCTCGTCAAATTGCATGCCGTGTTTTGCTCAACCAAGCTTAGATCTTCAAGGCGCCAAAGCTCAAGATCGAATCTCTCTACAGATGATTCTGTTTCAGTTCATCCTATCTTAGCCATGAGAAAGGGTTAGGCTTACAGTATCCTTCATAGAGGTAACCACACCCACCCCATGGGATATAGTTTAAGTTCTCAAAATGAACGTAAGTACAGTTTTTCTGTCATATAGAGATAATTTATTGATATTACAACAAGATTTCTTTTGTTGAAAAAGAAAGAAAAAAGCTTTTAGCCTAGAAAAGACAGCCTGACACACCGCAATGAACTGACTTTTGCATTGAGTCCAGCCTTCCTAGTTCATCAGTAGATCTGCAGACAGGGTCTTTCCCAACTCATGCCACTGGGACATATGTGCCAGACAGACACACAGAAGCCTTCTCCCCCTGCTTGAATCTAAGTTATGTTACTGGACATAAAATTATCCACTCTATTTTATTTCCAGTCCCAAGTGAAGCACTCAGCTCCCTCAACCATTTCTAAGCCATTTTTGTTTTGTGAACCATGAGCTTCAGCCATTGGCTCCTTCTTTTGTAGGCTCACCCCTACTGTCTGAGTGCGCGGCATCCCTCCTGAGTCTAATACCCTTCCGCTCTGCAGGGTCTTACTGTGATAAGATGCCATCAATCCACTCTCCACAAGGTCAACGTAGTAAGGATTGCTGTTTTCTCACTGCATATTCTTACCTAGAATTTGTAGTAAGACTTAGTGTTAGGTGACAATGTAATGAAGCTTACCACATGGCTGCCAGTGAACCAGACCAGTCCATCTTATTATTTATATATTTTTTCATAAAATAAAACATTTAATTGCGGGTTTGCATACAGTGAGTCTATAACCATTATGGTGGGGAACAAGGAAGCAGGCAGGCAGGAAGGCAAATCCCTGGGGCAGTGCTGAGGCTTGGTCAGTATCTCGCTTAGTCAGTCAGAAAGTCAGTCAGTCAGTCAGTCGGTTGGTTGGTAGGTCTGTCTGTCTGTCTGTCTGTCTGTCTGTCAGTCTGTATGTCTCTGCCTGCAGCCCATGGATAGCATCTTGTTCTGTCTCTGTCTGTCTGTTTCTGTCTCTCTGTCTCTCTGTCTCTGTCTCTCTCTGTCTCTCTCTGTGTCTCTGTCTCTGTCTCTCTCTCTCTCTCTCTCTCTCTCTCTCTCTCTCTCTCTCTTCCTGCAGCCCATCCATGGATAGCATGCCATCTTCTAGAGCCATCTCTGCAGCACCATGAGATAGGGACCACCCTTTACCTTCCCAGTTCACCAGTGAAACTGAAGCTTGTAGACATCAAGATAGAAGCTCATACACGGTGTCATACATCTCCCATGGGCTCAAACCTGGAAAGGCTGGACACAGTTCAAAATTCAGCCATTGCATTATGGCAGGCTGCCTTTCCCGAGCTAAAAGTTCTTTTCTCTCTTTTTCAACAAAAGAGGTCTGGTTATAATATCAGCGAATTATGAAGATAGCATCTGAGGGTCTCTATGTAAAAGACCTATACGCATGTTCATTTTGAGAACTTAAACTATATCCCCACAGGGTGCATGTGTGCTTTCCTCTCTGAAGACTATTGTAAGCCTAACCCTTTCTCACGGCTAAAGCCTGCCCCCTGCTGGTCCATCTAATTGGTGCTCCTGATTGAAACCCTGTCTTCTGCCACATGGATGATTCGGATGTAGAATGAAATAAGCCTAGCGCAGAAAGAAAGGGCTGCATGGTGTCATTCGGCTGTGGAATCTACGAAAACCAAACTCAGAGCTAGAGAGTAAGATGGTGATTGTCAAGGACTGGGAACATTCGTAGAAAAGGTCAGGGCATTTGTGGTCAAAAAAAATAAAAACGGAAATAAGCTCAAGAAATTTGTTTTTATAGATTGACTGCAGCAAGTAATATATTTTATTGTTGATAATTAGCATAGGCTAAGTGTTACATGGTCTCTTGACAAAAAGGATAGCTGCACCAGGCAAACTGTATTGTTTCCTGGCCACATTTAATCACTCTGTCCTATGCGGGAGTAGTCACATCTGGAGCATGTGCAGGGTGACATGGGTCATTTCAGGATCACCACAGACACCAACATCTTCATTTGCTCCAACTTCATAGAAATAACATAGGTCAATGTTTTATAGGTCCCATGCTCATCCTGTGTGTGCTTTATTTTAAAGATTCCCTGGTTGACTTACTATACCTCACACAACAAGATGACATCGAAATAGGTATCATATTGTGTTGCTTATGGGGTATTGAGGAGAAGGTGTGAAGATGTTGGTATAGATGCAGTTTCTTATTTTTCTCTCAAATATTTGCAATTACTGTATATTTCCCCCCTATATAGTCACAGTTGGTGGTAGTTTGAATTCAGGAGCATGGAATCTTTGGATTGGGCTGTTGTCTGTACTTAATTATATCATATTGTATTTGCTACATGTAAACAATTTTGTGTGTCAAGTCAGTTAACATACAGGGACACATTTTCTCCAAGGTCAGAAGTGTAGAGTGAGTCTTTGAAACACAGCACACTTTTGTTCTCGAGATTGGAATGAAAATGATCCCCTGGAGGCTCATATATTTGAATGCTTGATGTCTGGTTGATGGAGTTGTTTGAGAAGGATTAGGAGGTGAGGTCTTGTTGATGGAGATAAGATCAGATGTGAACTCTCAGTGACTGCTCTAGTCATGCCTGTTTGTATGCTGTTTTGTTTCTTGGCATAATGGTCATGGACTCACCCTCTGGAACTATAAGCAAGACACCAATTAAATGATTTCTTTTAAAAGTTCTATTGACCATGGTAGCTCTTTGTATCAACAGAAAAGAAAAGGACAGTCCTTTAGAAAATAAGCTTTGTGATAGCCACAAAGCAGTGTTGAAAATGCAACACTGAAAAAGACACAAGTACACCTGTCATTGCTTTACTTCTGAATAGGGGTGATTCTTAAGACTTAGAGTTGCACCATGTACAAGAACAGGCAGGTGAGTGCTGGTAGATTGTTACCATGTGGTTCTTAAAAGTGCAGGGGATGACACTGCCATTCTATCAGATGAAAGAACTAATTAAAGCAGAAGGTTGACCTCTGTGATTACATTTTATGTCTGAAGGGATAAAAGACACCGAAAACCTTGACATTTACTGCAATTTATGCCTTTCTCCTCTTTAATGATGTGGGACTTTCTTTTCCTTTACAGCCTGCTGCCAATAAGGCATAGAAAAAAGTCTGAGGAAGTAGATTTACATGCCTGCTTCCTCGCACAGAGGACTGTCACTGACGGCTACATCTTCCACTGGAGCTAAGAGTAGCATGCTTGTGGCTTGACATCCCTACATAATCAGATTTCTCCGTGTGTGTGTGTGTGTGTGTGTGTGTGTGTGTGTGTGTGTGTGTTTGAAAATAATTTAAAACTGAGTCGAAACTAATAATAACTTCATAATGAGAAAGAGAATATATAAAATATCAATTAACACAACACCGCTAGTATATTAAAACTGCAATAGCTGAGAATTATTACCAAAGTAGTATCATTAAATTCATGCTCCGTCTTCTATATTTCAAAGAGAGGTGCATCTGTTAGTCTGATGTTTTCATTAAAGTTGTCAGTGTGGAAAAATAAAATTCATTAAGCTAGAAAATTGTTGCACTTTGTCCAGTATTAGCAAAGAATTTAATGAAAATATAAGCCAAAATCTAATTTACTGATATATCAATGTCAGAGATTAAAATAATATAAGCTTTCTATGTCCAAATTCCTAAGATTCTCAAAGGAGAACACTATAAAGGGTTAACTCCAAGGGAGCCTACAGCTCAGCATTTCACTGACTCCTAAACTTTAAAATTTTAAGAACATTTAAGAAAAATGACAAATGGTACAAAAGAATTTTGATGGCCTCCATTCTTGGTTTGGGGTTGGAGTATAGGTTTCTTGTGCTGTTGATCCAGGGGGAAGGCTTCACAAATAGCAAATACTTGGGCAGGCATTTCGGCAGGTGGATTACCTCATGCATATGGGAGACAGAAAGTAGAGAAAAGCTATTTTATTTCAGGTGTCTCCTTTGTTAGAACTATAATATCGCCAAAGATAAAAATCATCCTCCATCTTAGATACTCGTATACACCAATTGGCTTAATATATCCTCAAAAACCTCACTTTTCTCTGCTTTTACTGTTAGGAAGATGAAGGCTTTGAGATGACAGACGGAGCTTCTAAAGTGTAAAGCCCCACCTGCTGCTTATTTTGATTTGGACCTGCTCATTACAACTGTGCACAGTGACTCTAAAGCCCTAAAGTTCTGGACGAGTCCATCCTTCATCATGAAGTTAAGGTCTTCCATAGTCCTCTGAAAACAGCGTCCTTTCCCATGAATGGAGGGAGGGTTTTCCTATAGAAGGGGTGACAATGAAAACTGGAAAGTTTAAGGTGTAGGCTGAGCAGATCTCTCAGCCATGGATGTTCCATTGCCTGTTGGTGACCCTTGAGGGTTCTAGGGAAATTTTTGGCTGCAAAGAATCTTCAGGGATGAAGAAGAGACTTGGATACCATCAAAAACCCAAACACTTAATCAGAATGTAGAATTATAAAGATCTATTAACTATACAAAGAACATATGTAGACATCTGAAGACACACAATACATACATTTTAAATGCCATTTTGTAATTTATCACTTAAAATTATGTTCAATGTTTTAATGATAACTTTAGCTGGCTATGTAACAATGCAACTAGAGAGATCATACATGGGGAAAGAAATTCAACATGTGCCAAGAAGATAAAGGCCAATAAGCAGATCATGGAGAAGACAAAAGTAGCAACTGTGATGTCATGGAAAATCTGGTATGTTAGGGTTGACTAATGTTCTATCAAAGAGTTGACTACTCTTTTATACTGACCAATTTATGGTCTACCCTCCAAAGACAGTCTGCTGTCAGAGTGACTGGCTGCTATTGAATAACTAATCTCTCATTTTTTAGACAACAGTCTTACTTCACATTGGCATAGCATATGCTCATGGTTCTAAATGAGAAATTGTATTAGTATTAGTTAGATACATTCCAAGACCTAGCCTTGGGCTTTTGATTTCAAAAGCCTTTCATTAAATGGTAGACTAATGTTCTTAAAAGAACTTTAAACAAGATAAAAATTAAAATTTCTCAAAGAATTACAACATTCAGTTCCATTCCTGAAATCCTGTAGAACCCAAGGTACTGTTGAGAGAACAGAAATAGTGTATTATGCTCTGTTTTTTGTTAGCCTGCTAGAATCATACAAGGCTCGTACACAATGCTTAAAGATAGAGGTAAGGCACTATACAAATAAACCGAGATTTAGAGACCTTACTTCTTTGCTGTTTGTGGCTTCATTACCCACTGATGAAATACTCTGACTAAAACAACTTAAGGAAGAAAGGAAGAATTTATTTAGTTCACAATTCCGGGTTACAGTCCATCATTGTCAGTAGTCAAGGTAGAAGGAATTTGAAGCACCCATGCACATTACACCCATTGTCAAGAGCATGGAGAAAAGAATGCACCACATGGGTAGTCTAAGCTCTTTGCTCTGCCTTTACACAGTTCAGAAACCCAAGCCTAGAAAATGGTGCTGCCCACGGTGGCTGGCCCTCTCATGTTAATTAACCAGGCAACTCATTTTTTACAGGCATACCTACAAGCTGACCTAGTCTAGACAATGCTTCATTAACACTCCTTTCCAGGTGATTCCACACTGGGTGAAGCTGATAAACCTAATGTCTTGAATCATTAAAGCACCTAGAACATACGAAGATGAAGCTGAGTCTCTACTTCCTGCACGAAGTGGAAAAAAATGGCCAAGTCCTTGGGGGTTTTACACCTTCTAGGTTCCCGGAGGCAGCCAGGGTAACAGAGTGATTTTATTGCTCTCTCTAAATATAAACTGTATAGTTTCTAAAACAGAAAAATATTACATATCCAGAGAGTCCCAACTGCTGCCTTTCAGCAACTCTAGCCTGTTTATTAAAATGGCATGAGCTTTTTTTTCTTTTAAAACGTAATTTGTAAAGATTTGCTTCTTTGTTCTTATTTCATTTCAATGGTATTGAGCTCGGGGATTTCAACAAACTCCACGGGAGAAACGTAAATAGACATTCACTTTATGAAAAAAGACCATATGATGTATTCTACTTAACATGATCTCCGATATATTGTTGAGTCTCTCACTTGACTACTGTACCTCTTCTCTTTTTTTACTGTTTAATACACAAACATTTCCATGCAGTTTGTCAAGTAGCATGGCAAGCAATAAACAATCAAACCCATAAAATTCTCATTTGACGCCACGCCCACCAACCAAATCAAACAGAGAGTTATAAAACTGAGCAAGCTAGAAGATCAGGAATACCAATGGCAGGCAGTTTAGCTAACTTAGTCAACTAGCATGATCATCAGAAAGGATAGGTCAGGAGGTAGAGACATTCACAGAAAACCTAGAATGAGATTAGGGACCCTGAACCATGTCATTACCTTGCCATGGCATGGTAAGATAGCTCTACGTGCCCCAGATCTCCACCTCTTTATCCCTAAGTTGGATCCCCAAGATTCAATGCTTCCTACCTTCGCTTGGAGTGTGTGTTCTGCTCAGTGAAAGCAAGACTGGCTGAATATAAACAGAGAACACATGTTCCTTGGACTATCACATTGGCAGTGGAAGAAACAAGAACAAGGAGAATCATCTAAGTCTAGTAGTCATATGGAATCATGATTTTGATCCTGTCTGATACCTCAATTGAAAAAATGCCTCCATCAGACTTGACTGTAGAAAAGTCTGTAGGATATATTCTTGATAAGTGATTGACGTAAGAGGACCCAGCTAACTATGGGTGGTACCACACTTGGGAAGGTAGTTCTGGGGTGTAAGCAAAAGTAGGCTTAGCAAGCCAAGGAGAGCAAACCAGTAAACAGCAGTCCTCCATGGCTTCTGCTTTAGTTCCTGTCTCCAAGTTTCTACCTTAAATTTTTGCCCTGACTTTCCTTTATGATGGATTATAACTATAAGTTGAAATAGACCCTTTTCTCTCACAAGTTTGGGTCATGGTCTTTATCACAGCAATAGGAAGCAAACTAAGTCAGGAAGCAATATTTGGAGAAGAAAGCTATTGCAATATATCTCTAGGATGCTCTCAAATGGGGTCACTCTGACTCTGTGCACTTGACTGCATTCTTCCAACTATTTTGGAGCAAGGGTGCAGCAAGAGAATTGGGTGGTGAGAATTGCCTAAAACTCTCTTCAGGTAAATAGCTATTGTTCAAAAATGTCTTGATAGTCTCATGCCCCTAATTTAAATGAAATACATACTTCATCCCCATTGAACGGTTTGCCAGTTTAAAGTTCTCTGAGAAGGAGAAACAAAAATCTTTCTTTATCCACCTCCTTTACCAAAACGAGCTGTTTGAACCAAGGTCTAATTATCACTATGGTTTGCTTCATAACACGATGTTTATTGATGCCTCTTCTCATTAGAACAGGGCTTCTCAACCTTCCTAATGCTGTGAACCTTAAATACATTCCTCATATTGTGATGAGGCCCAACCATAAATTTATTGCTATTTCATAACTGTAATTTTGCTATTGTTATGAATCCTAATGTAAATATCTGTTATGCAGGATATCAATATATGACCTATTTGGGGTCATGACCCACTATGCTAGACCTAGAGTTTTGAGCAAGCAGGAGTGTCCTGTGTTTACAGACTCAATATTCTTCTCATTCCTTGGGCCCCCAACTTTATCCCAATTCATACACTCATCTTGTTCTCAATATGTCAACACATACAGTGGCAGTCTCAATGTCCTTTATTCCAGTAGCATCATCAAAAACATCCCATTCTTCATCACCCAAACTCACCTAAAGCATAATCTCATGCATTAATGACTCTAATCAAGAGGGTGCACATCTACTTCTGATCACAGAGCATTCTGAGTATTGTAAGCATTGAATCTGTGCTTGATCTGTAACTATTCCTTTACATTCTTTTATGCATGGGTGAGATTGTAAAGTAGGGGTGCACATGGATGTGGAGGAGAGAGGACAATCTTGGGTGTTATTCCTCAGGTGATGGCTATCTTGTTTTTTAGACAGCCTTTCATTGGCTGGAACAGTATAAATTTTCGGGGCAGGCTAGCCAATGAGGACCAGTGATCTACCTGTCTTTGTCTCCCTGGGACTGAGATTACAAGCTACTATATTCTCAATGGATGAAATCTAGTCACTAGCATGGGGGTGTGACAGGATGAAAAAAGAAATGTGTTACTGACTAGGCATTTGCAGCCTCTGGACCCTTAAAACCCAGAGCATGCTCTCTTCCTGGGACTCTACTTCCCTGTATTTGCATGAAACAGCTGCCAACACGACATCATGCCTACTCTAAACTTTTGCAGAAGATTCTTTCATTGTATCTAGATGTCCTGAGGCTGGGATTTAAGCAGCAAGTTACTCTGTGCTTTGGCCAAATATCCTTGGTCCCATTACCACAGCATTTTAGATGCAGTGGGTTCAATTTTCCCCATTTCCTATTTCCTTTCATTGTAATAAAACAATAGGAATACAGCAGCTGAAAAGCCATTCTTAATACTTTATCCTAAAATTATGCCTCACATCAATTCATGAGATGCTCAATATATAAAATTATTTATAGATTTCTCTTTTCTCATAATTTTCTCCTATCAAGGATGAACATATATGCATATGTATGTATTTCTTAGAAAAATTATTCCCTTGATATGCAGACAGGAAGGCAGAGATCCTCAAATGCAATTCAATACCATTGTTTGTGCTACACAGATACTCCAGGCAATTAAAGATATTATTTAAATAACTCACATTCATAGATCTATTTCAAATTTGCATGTATTTAAGTATTTTGGTTCATTTGTGACTGGATATATATTCACACATAATTATATGTATGTTCCAGAGCTAATCACATCCTCACCAAATTACTGTAAACAAAACCTAAATGCCTAATGTCTCATCTCTTAGCATTATAACTGGGCTACTTTCTCAGTAATATTAACATTCACTGTTGAACTCCTCTCCAGTACAGTCTTTCTGTATATGACTACAAGCATGCATTTTACTATGACTATGAATCTTGAACATGTCCATAATATTTTTTATGATTATTTACATAGCATTTCTCTGTTAAGTTTCACACCGAGAATTCCCTCTCTCAAACAAACCAACCTGCGGAATATCTCTTAACCTAACCTAAACTCATTTTGGAACTATACAAATTTTTAGCTCTACTACAGACAAAACAAACCTATAGTATAAATGCAAATCACTCTTAATTTCCTTAGATGAAACGATGAGATGAGAGGCATGCACAAGCTGTGTGAATAAAATACTTGGGCTGAGCACAGAGCATTTATGTCTCTATCTCTAGGCCTGGGTCTGGAAGCTTCTAGGCCCCACACAATTGAATCTTCTGCAAGCTGGACCTTGAGGGCTTCAGCTTCCAGCCTCCATCTGCTAACCTAGGCTTAGAATGTTTCAGCCTCTGAGACTTACTGTTGAATAAACTCATCCTTTCTAGTTCTTTTTGAACTCTGGCTATCTGGTTCAAATTAATTGTTCTGGTTCAAACTCCTCTCCAAGCTGAATAATTCAAATAGTCTTCTCTCACCTTCTGATTGGAAAGACTACCTCTGAACACCACAAACTCAACAGCTCTGAACCCAACTGATCTGCTCTACTCTGCTCTGAGTTGAACTGCTCTGAACTTATGGATAAACTTAACTCCAGTACACTGCACTGCCTTCCAATTGACTTAACTCCCAACTGACTGATGAACTGAACTCTCTCCCTGTACTGCTCTCTAATAGCTTTTCTCCTGAGAGTTGGGTATATTCTGTCTCTGAGTCATTCTGTCAAATCTTTCTATGATTCATCACTTTGTCTGCCCTTCAGTTGGATATCATGTTTTGGGATTAAAAGTCTATACTAAAGGATTCTAGTCAGAGGAATTAAAGGTGTGTACTTAAGGACATATCTGAATAGAAGCAGATAACACAGACCTAAAAAGCCTTTGAATGTGATTAGAGCAACCACAGTGCTGGATTAAATTTCCTCTATACTATAGCATCCATTTGAATCCTATAGCAAGGAGATAGATCTTGGGTATCAGTAGCAAGCGGTGAAGAAGTATGCTGGCATCTAATGTACAATCCCATCTTTACCATCAAAAGAGACTTTGATGATGGGAATACTTTTGGGCCTGAAGTTAGACCCTTGGGTTGGTCAGCTTATACAAGGGTATGTCTTATATGAACTTTCAGCGTTTCTTAGTATTTACTTCTTTGGAAAACATGAGGCATTACATTTCTAAAGAAAATTTCAATAATGCTCATCACTGTGTGAAAATACATGCTAAGAAGTTACAATTCAATGAAAACACTAAGACTCAAAAAGTCCACAGTCTAATTGGGACAGACATGAGTCACTGTAGATTCAAGCATGTCCTGGCTCTGGTATGTCCAGTGGTGCGTGTCTGCTTGTGCCGGAGCATCTGTGTACCGCTAAGGAACTCTGGACTCTCCTCAGATCCATTTCCAAGGAATATGAGAACAAAAACAGACATGCGATGACCAGCCCTATCAATCCTACATGACTTACAGGCAACTTAGTGGAAAGCCCTAAGATCTCTTCAAATTCCATCCAACAGTGCTTTCCTAGGCAATATTAATATCTAACATGGTGGCTTGCATTATGACAAATGCCATTGGACATGTAAACTCCATCTAAATATCAGTTCTGCCTCTGAGTCACAGGTTACTGCCTCAGGGCAACTGCCCTCAATTTATAATGCATCCATTTCTAGAGAATATTTATTTGGGCTTTATGTGAGCCCTTGGAAGAGAATCTTTATTTTGTTTGTCTTTCAATACTCTTGGGTGATGCCTTCATTTTGCTGTTCTATAAATATGTGCAGGTCTAAATATCCCTTAGGCTTGAGGACAGAAGTCAGAGAGTCAATGTTAATGTGCCTTGACTTTTGGGGCAATCCTGAGGGGAGACATCCAGAGTGTCAGGCAGCAGTCACCTTTCAGAAAAACTTAACTCCATACTCACCTATTAAAGGCTTAGAGGGAAACACCAATTCCTCAGTCCCCTGGAAGTCAGGGCTTTGTATCAAGCTAACTGCTATCTTTCCATCTCTCCATGTAGATATGATTCAATCTGTGCTCATTTAGCCACAGACATCAATGAGAAAGAAAAATTCTCAAAGTACATGTTCAAGTTCTCTCACACATCCAAGTCAGGAACATGAAATAAAAGGAAGCCTGCTGGGAAAGGCTAATTCAGCAACAACTCACATCCACTCTGTGCTTAATGTTTGAACATGAATGAAACCTCTGTTCCACATTTTACCCTTTAGAAAAATACAAGCTTCCCCAAAAAACTTATTTCACCATCTTTGCTAATCCTTTAAAAAAATCAGATACTCAAACTGTAAAATTTAGCAACTCTTACCAAGTTTCATGGTATATTCCCTGGATATTGTATATTCCATGGTATATCCCCCAAATATTGTGGGTGGGCCCTGATGTTTGCTTTGTGTATTTTGGACAGACTTCAGATCTTTGGTTTCATTGCCAATTTTCAACCAACTATTTTTGTGTGTATTTGTATGTGTATGGTATGCACACATGTGTGGGTGCCCACAGATGTCAGCAAAAACATTGGGTCTCTTGTCACTAGAGTTAAAAGACTTTGCAAACCCCTAGATGTGGCTGCTGGGATTCAGATTCCAGACCTTGTGATTAAGGAAGTGTTCCTAACTGTCGAGGCATCCCTCCATGCCTCCATTAACAGTTTTACAGGGTATCCTTTGACTTTGACCTTCTAGCTCCTCCGAAGTGCCAACACCATACCTTACCAACATGGTTACACTGAAATGATCTGAAACTTCCTGAAGTCCAGACGACAGGCTGTGTCAGTTGGATCATAATAACTACATTAGATTCTGAGATCTTTGGAAACAACCGGCTAAGCCAAATTAGTACTCAAATGTTTGATAAAATAGATAAGGTGATGGGTGAATTATCTGCACTCTGAAAGTCTGAGTTTAAGTTCTAGCTTACTTCTACGAGACAAGGAACAACCAAGGCAAACACTGCCTTGTATCTATTCTCTTTGCTGTATAATAAAGACGATGCTATTGCCAACTAGCAGCATCGCCATCTTAAGCAGCAGGAACACTTTTATCTCTTAACCACTCCATTCAGCTCCAGGCCATGAGTCCAGGCTTTTCAGAAACCCCCCTTTTAAACAATTTGGTTTTTATGACACGTGGCCTTTCTTGTGTGGATTCAGCTGTCTGGGAACGCATTATACACACCAGGTAGGTCTTGAAGTCACAAAGATCTTTCCACCTTTGCCTCCAAAGTATTGAGATTAGAGAACTGTGCCGCCACGTGCCATGAAGATTTATTTATTTTATTTTTTAATATATGGAGGAGAGGTGAGCACATGCAAATACAGGTGCCTGTGGAAGCCAGAAGAGGGTGTCTGTCAGGGCCTCTGGAACTGAAGTTCCAGGCAATTATTATTCTCCTGACATGCGTGCCGGGAGCTGAAGTCAGGTCTTCTGGAAGAGCAGTGCATGCCTCCAGCTCCAGACCCTTATTTTCTAGAAAAAAGTCCTCCTGTCTTCACAGAAGAATTGATGCTCAAGATGTGAACCCTTTGCCATTTACTTATGAATGTCAACTCATTCTATCTGTAAATGCTAGATATTGGTAAACTCTCACACCCTTTTTATGTAGATATACATAAGCCAAAGACACACACTGTCCTGTGCAGCCTCCGGATTGTTGTCCTTCATGGCCGAGGCCTTTCCTTTGCAGAGTCTTAGGGGAACGAGTAGTATACCTTGAACAAAAATAAAGTTTTTTTTGTGACCAGCTGGCCTCTAGCTCAGCTGGGACAGAGCCAAAGGAATCACTTTGACTTGCAACATGGTAGGCTTGACTTAGCCTAAGGACAGTGTCCTAGGAGTGAAGGTTATCTGCATTTAAAAATAAGGATGTCGTAGACATTTTAAAAAATAAGCCATCTTCCCTTCATTGATAAGAGAAGAACTTGAAGGGTGCTCACTGAAAACATGAGTTTATGAGAGGCTGCAGAGATGACTTAGTAGTTAAGGACACCGGCTGTTTTTCTGGAGGACCCATGTGGCATTCGACAGCTGTTTGCAAACTTCAGTAGCAGGTTATTTGAATCTTCTACTGAATTTGAATCTCCAAAGGGGTTGTCTGCATGTGGTGTATGTACATACATGCAGAGAGCATGAGTTTGCACCAAATAGAACCGAGAACTTGCATCTTGACTTGGCCATGAGCTAGTTGAAGCAGGTGATATAAGAGTTAGTGACTCACCTGCAAGATGGAAAGATGGATACATGGGAAGGAGGTGAATGTATAATTTGACCTTCTAACCTGGACTCTTCTGAGAATGAGAGTGGTCACAACGGCATCACACTGAACTCTTTTTTTCTTTTAGTAGTTCTGTAATGGAGATACTAGATCTGTCAGGCAAAACCAAGGCAGCCTACAAGCTGAGCATTCCAGGAATGGCTGGGTTATTTACTAAGTATTCTAGAAAGCTCTTACATACTGATACATGCAAAGTCAGGCTACAATACAGAAATGAGTCATTAGACTTCAGCAGATGTTTCCCTTGCATTTCTCATGCTAACTCACCTACCCAAGTGGGGTTAACAGAGTCGAATCCGGATCAAAACATATTATTTTTGTGCCTCCTGTGAAATCCAGAAAGCGATATTTAACAGCAGACGAGAAAATACCTGGGTACTGCTGCTACCCTATTTCTGAGTCTCTAATAGTGAATCAGGGATCAGCTTCTTCCAGCTGCTCTCCTGTCTTACAGAGCTATTGACCATGTCTCTATGAAGAAGGGGGTAGGATTCAGGAGCTGTATAACAATATGTGCAATATACCAAATGCATGCAGTTGTGGGCTGAAAAGAAAGCTCCGTGGTTAAGCACACTTCTGACTCTTGCACAGGACTAGAGTTCTAGTCCTCCCACCTATATCGGACAGCTCACAACTACCTGTAACTCCAGCCCCAGAGAATCAGAAGCCCTCTTCTGGCTTTCACAGACACATGCATGTGGTATGTACTCATGCAATACTCTCACAAACACACATTTTTTTCTCTCTCTCTTTTTTTTTCTTTTTCTTTTTCCCTTTTCTTTTTTTCGGAGCTGGGGACCGAACCCAGGGCCTTGCGCTTGCTAGGCAAGCGCTCTACCACTGAGCTAAATTCCCAACCCCCAAACGCACATTTTTTTAATCTTCAAAATATCTGTGTGCTATGAGTCACATCTTTTATTTCAGGACATACTTCTTGTTAGAAGGAAGAAATTACTACAAAATTAGAGTACCAAAGGATTATACTTCAAAAGACTAGCCTTAAATTAACTACTAGTCATCTAACGAACATCAAAACTATCTACAGATGCAGAAAACTTTATGAGTTTTGGTTTCTGTTCTTGCTGGTATTTTTGTTTCTTTTACGTGAGGGAATATATGTATGTGCATGTGTGCATTCACGTTTGTAAAGGCTAGAGATTTTAGTAATAGAACTTTATGAAAATATGAACTTTGGCTGGACCTCATAGCCAGGTTAAAAATATCTTGAGATCTCTTAGGACAGTATTCTTAGGTGACCTCAGTGAAAAAGGATCATTCAATTCCCAAAGGGGTTGCAACCTACAGGTTGAGAACTACTGACTTAAGACCTAACGTGTATCCTACTTTGTGAACAGTCTAAGTTTAACCTGTGAGAAGCAATCTTACTTGCTTTGAGTCATCTTTCCTGGATAATGTGGATTTCTTTCCCCAGTGTATTCTGGGATGATGTGCCAGGGTTAAAGCACAGTGAGTGTTTCCGTAGACATATTTCCTGTATGTTGACATTTCTATCTTCTTGCTTGTGCTTCTGACACTGAGGAGAGTGTTTCCAAAAATATGAAAAGAACAAAAATAGGTAGTGGAGATACTTAAAGTCAAATATAATGTTTGTTAAACTTAATTTTGTTGTGGTACTTTCTCCACTCAAAAATAATTAAGTTCTCAAATGTGAGTTCAACAACAGATCTTCTAACCATTCTTTGTTAAATACTAGACTTTAGAATATATAAGAATCCTATATAAGTGAGTTTAAATGCAAGTCCTTGAGCCCTCTAACTAGAATCTGATTGGATAAACCTGGAATAGCTCTGGGGCTCAAGCTGATGGGATAAGAAAAATTTATGGGGGCAGGGTGTAATCAAAATACATGTGCTTGCATGAAAATGCAAATAAAACCTTTTATTTTGTATATTTATATATAGTAATATAGAAAATGTACAAATGTCCTGATGTTCTAAGCTTTAGATGAAGCTCAGAGTGAGGAGTCCACATGGTCTGCACATCTGGGCTATATGAACTCATTGCCTACTACCCAGCAATAAGCACCAATAGTATACATGGGGTGTGTGGTGAAGAACATATAAAAAGATCTCCTATATCATAACTAGCAAATTGTGAGAAGCTATTCTACAAAAATTATATTAATGTATACCTTGCCTTCCATTTCTTTCTTAAAACATTAAACATAGCAGAAATCTAAGTGAATCACTCATTCCCACAATCACTTTGGGAATGAATAATTCCCAAATGGGTATTACAAGTTTTAAAACATCTGACCATTTCCTTTTCCAACAAGTAGGAAGTGGTCCAGAGTTTGGAAAGGTGGACAAACCTTAGCTATTTGACTCAAATAAAGGAACTCATATGAAGGCAGCCTGTGGTCATCCTCCAAACTGAACCAAGAGCTGTCAGGCCAAAGCACTGGAAACTCTTTAGCAAGACACTAAGCCTCTGTACTGCAGTTAGCTGTGAACACTTATTCCACTGCCATCAGTGCTACCTCCCAACACACACTACTGTAGATAGCCCTTGAGAGAAAGTGCTGTGTCTTGGCAATTGCCACATATCCACCACCTAGAGCACCACCTAGCAGAAGAAGTAGTTAGGAGTGAATGGGAAAGGTCTGGAGTCAACAGGCTTTCTCAAAGGAAGGGTGGATCTCAAACTATGAGGCCATGTCCAAGCCTCTAAATTCCTATCTCTGGCGTCTCCTTCCATCTTCCTCCCATGTTTATAGACTTTTCCAAGCAGTTTCTAAACATATAGCACAGGGTTCCATGAGGTGACTCTTGTGTATTTGTATCAGTCAGGGTTCTCTAAAGTCACGGAACTTAGGGAATGAAAATATATATTCCATATATATATATATATATGTATATATATATGGAAGTTATTGGAATGGCTTGCAGACTGCAGCCCAATTAATCCAACAATGGTCAGCTGTGAATAGAAAGTCCAAGAATATAGTAGTTGCTCAGTCCCGTGAGCCTGGGTGTTTCAACTTGTCTTCTGTAGAAGCTGGAATCCCGAAGAAGTAGGCTCAAATGCATATGGCAAGTAAGTGCAAGCAGGCATAGAACCAAAGACCCTTCCTTCTTCCATTGCCCTTACACAGGCCTCCAGTACCAGGTATGGCTCAGATTAAAGATGTGCCTTAAGATCTGGATTAAAGGCATATGTCCATACAGATTAAGAGCTATGCCAACCCACCTCAAGATCGGGATCAAAACCTTGTGTCCTCTAGCCTCAAGATCCAGACCAAAGGCATGTTGTCTTTCTGCCTCAAGATCCTGGTCATAGGTGTGCCCTCCATTTCTGGATTCTAGTTCATTTCAGAGATAACTAACTACTGAGAATAGCCATCGCAGTATGTATACAACATACCCTTCTCCCTGCTCATCCTCACTTCCACAGTTTAATTTTCCAGTACTAAGTCCACAGGCAGCCTTTATCGTTACATTTCATAAAACATTTGTTTTCTGAGCTCCTCAATCTTTAGCTGGGTGTACTTGATTGTTTTAGCTCCTTGGTTGCAGACAGGCAAATGAGATTCCACTCATTTTCTCCTTTGTTGTGTTTCCTTTTGTTCTACTCTTAAAGACTCCATGGGTGGCTGGTCTCTTTGGAGCTCTCTTCCAACAGCTCTCTTCTTCTCCCTCTAGGCTAAATGATGCAAATCCAACGTCTGCATTTGTAAAATGGACCAAGCGAGTATGAATGTGTTTCCCTGGTTTATCACACACAGGATCACATAATCTAGCCATGACTCTCAGAACTAAGCCCCAGGTTCATCAGGTTTTACCTTTAAATTAAAATCTCAGTCTCTCTCTCTCTCTCTCTCTCTCTCTCTCTCTCTCTCTCTCTCTCTCTCTCTCTCTCTTTCTCTCTCTCCTGTACACAGTCAACTGCAGATTCCACATCTAATTACCACCACTCCAACCACCTCTCAGCTCTTCTTGCCTCACTAATGGAATCATTAGCTACTCTGAAACCTGAGGCCTTCAAGCCCTCTTTTCCTAAGCTCCATATTCTGACCCAAGACTCTCAGCTCCATTTCTCTTCCCAGCTCCATAGTCAGCACCCTAATGTCTACCAAGGTGCCTTCAAACATCTCCCTTTCCTCCTACCACTCTGATTCATCACTTCTTTTCTGACTCTTGTATCCACCTCTCAGTTTCCACCTTGACTATAGAGAGCCTTGGACCCTCTCGGATTCATTTTCTGCCTGTTGGCCAGCACGATCTTTGCAAGCAGGGACCTAAACTTGAACTCAGCATCTTTGTGAGGTTAAGAACATGGAATTAAAAGTCTGGGTTGAACCCTGGGTCCTTCCTATGACAGCTGTGTGATGCTGTGAGCACTGGCTCATCCCTCTGTGCCTCATCTTCCTTTCAAGTCCATAATCTCCTTGACCTCATAGTTATAGAGATGGGTCACCAGTAGCATTTATCCAGCTCTGAGATCTATTCCTGGAACACGGAGAATGAAGTCTAAGCGTGTGTTAAAGAGCTGTGGTATCTGCTTAGTATCATGTCTTTAGGAAACAGTGCTCATCTAACCAACTTTCGACAACATGCAAGCTGCTTCTCTAACTATTAAGGCATAGCTTACCACAAACAGCAGAGTGGTACCCATAGGCATATGCTTGCCTACCCTAGCATTCCACATCAGGCAGAATTCTCATCGCTCCTTCAAGTTACAGAGTGATGACAATTCTCCTCCATATAAAGCCCCCTGGAGCCACCCAAACCAGACTCTCTCCTTGCTTCTGGTGTTTTGAGGTCTGTGTTGTTCTGGCCACTACCTATCCCTGTGTCTGTATTTGACAAGCTTTACCCTCTCTCTCAGAATAGCATTTTTAGGGCAGGGCTGTTTTCTGTATTCCGAAGGTTGTAGGTGCTTAGTATATTACCTACCCGAGAAGATAAAATACAGTGATTTTTCTCTTCCATTTTGTGTTCAGTTCTGGGGATTGTTTGAGGCATATGTTTACCACTGAGCTATATTTTGAACCTACAACAAGTAATTATATATAGTTATGTGTACGTAATTATACCATTTTCTTTCTCCTCCTAAGGGGATTGGTAGTGACCATACTGTATTGATCTAATGAGTAGGAAGCACTATGACATACAATTTTATTTTGATTCATAGCATAAAAGAAAAAAATTGTAACTACGTGACTGGCTAGGATCACACAGATGTTATTAAAGCCCATGGCTTGCAAATTCAAATGATATGCAAATTCAAATGATATGCAAATTCAAATGATACTTTTTATACCTTTACTGACCCTCTCTTCTACACTGATCATTTTATATTAAAAGGGATGTGGGTGATATTGCACAACCTTCACTTTATATCTCCTGGAATAAACATTTTAATATGTTTGAAAAATGCATGCTTCTCTCATCAGGAAAAAAGACAACTATGTCATCTTGCTTGAACCAACAAGAATAGCACAGTGTTGTCCCTGGCCCAACATATTCGTTACTTACAAATGTCTCTCAGACAACTGTCCCACTGGAGTTGAGCAACACATACCCTATTGAAGGGCACCAAATGCTTTGAGCCACATAACAAGGCCTAATCTAAAATATCATCGTGTTTTAGAGACACAGCCAAGAACAACCAACAAAACAAAGCATCTGTCCAGGTCAGAAGACTTTTCATGAGACTGAACAAGAAAAATCATCCGTCACAGGATAGTTGTTAGAGACACTACCTGAAGACTAGGCGCTGAGCCAGTCACTGGTAAAGAATAGTCTGCCATTCATGTATGCACTGGGGACATTTTCTCCTGACACCACAAATTAAATGAGGCAGCCAGACTCCCAGAGCCTGCAGCAGCACACGACTGGGTAGCAGGTGTGTTTAAAATCCCAACAAAAGCCCTTACTGTCTTAGCAGGAACATTAAGTATTACCCGAAGACAGAATGCAGAAGTGTTACTGGGACATAAGCAAGGAGCTTTAAGCCTAACATCGTAAATGTGTTTCCTCTGACAGACAAAGTCCTCCCAAAGTTGATTGTTCAGCTGCTCTTGCAACAGCCTTGAAAACAGGCTTCTCCCTGGGGAAGGAGTCTGTGTGCCAAACACAGGCCCTTCGGGGTTTGAAATCTTGGCAGGACCCAAACAAAAGTGCCTAGAGTGTTTTTCCTTGTAGATCATGGTGTCTCACCCTTTACACCATAAGAAGACATGTAGTAGACTCTATAATTTTGAGCAGAAAGCCACACACAGAAGAGTATCAGAACGAAAAGGCATGGGGTACTTTAAGAGTTTGTGGTTACTCCAAGTCACTTGCTGACATTTAGCCCCTGCACTGAGTGATAGGCAGAATGCAAACGAATTCCCTTTATTCTGGAACATTCTCCCTTGAAACTAAATGCTACTCTCTCTTTGTAAAAACTATTAAGTGGAGCAATATTTCGATTCAATGTCTGACTCGGAACAGCTGTAAAAACACGATTTTTCAATTGACAGTTCACGTGCCATTTCACCTTGGGTTCTTCCCCATAGGCAGGCAGAAAGAACACAAAACCAAAATCTCTGAGCACAGCTTTTTTGAGGCATGTTCCACTTTTATTGATTTTCAAAATCAGTGGAAGGAGTTTGTTTCTATAAACAAAGGGATTTTGATTTCAACCATAACCAGGTCACTGCATCCAAAGGGCTCATCTATGACATTTTGGATTTTTCTGTCTAAAAGCAAGGATACACCTATATGGAACAGGAAAAATAATAGTAAAGGTAATTGTTTATTCATAAATCACTATCAAACTAAAATCTCTCTTTGCTAATGTTGGCGATATCATTTTATTCATGAAAATCATGTATCAACAGGAGAGGTAGCTACTAGGACCTCATGTTTTACAAACAAAAATTGCTCCCCCAAAGTTGAACCTCACACTTGCATAAAGATGATAATGTGGCCGCTGGACATCTCCCACCAGCTCCCATTTCATTAAGTCTGTCAAGCCTGCCTTTCACTTGTTTGTTATCCTCTCCTTCTGTTTATGCGTGAACCTGTGTTCATTTCTGCTACTTGTATGTACAGAAGTGTCCTGGAAACCTTCCTCCTGCTAGCTGCTAATTAATGTTTAAGGAGCAGTCTCTTGTTAGGACCAGCTCTATTTAGAAACAAAATGGCAGTCTTTCTGGGGGAGGTGGATGATTCAAAGCTTGGCTACCAGATGGCAGAACTGCAATTCCCACCCAACTAGTTGAGCCTTTTGTAAAACCAACATTATTCACATACTTTGCCATTGGTGTTTTATTTTTGTAACCTTAAATGCTCCTGAAACAAATGCTTGTTAAAGCTGAATTGTGCTAGGGGCTAGAGAGATGGCTCAGTTGTTAAATGGACTTGCTGTTCTAGCTGAGGACCTGGGTTCAATTCCCAACACCTACTTCCAGTGGCTCACAGCTACCTATAACTCCAATTTTTGAGTATCCAATGCTCTTTTCTGGCCTCTGCAAGCATCACATGTACATTGTCTACAAGCAGGTATACTCTTATAAATAACAATAAATAAGTATTCTTACTGTGCTCTATTTACTGATAGAGCTGAGCTGACTTCATGACTGTTATTAAATACTATCTTATGCTCTATGAAACACATGCCCCTACATTCAAATTATTTTTAAGCCAAATGGCATTTAAAACTAGATGGCTCTGTGGTTAAGATTGCTGCCTGCTCTTCCAGAGGTCCTGAGTTCAATTCCCAGCAACCACAACCATCTGTAATGGGATCTGATGCCCTCTTCCTGGTGTGTCTGAAGAGAGCGACAGTGTACATATATACATAAAACTAGACCTTCAATACCACATACTAAGTATAAAAGTGCTTTAGAAAACTTCAAGTGTCATTGAGCTGCAGAGTGTGCATCACACCCATGAAGCATGCATGTTTGTGTAGACTAAATCCGCTCAAAACCACCCTTCACCAGCTATATGCTAGAATCAGGCATGGAGTCCTTTCTGCCATAAATAACTATAATCTGCCATGATACTTAGAAAGTTGGTATCTCATTATCTTATTAAAGAAGTTATTAGATCACAGAGATCTTGGAACAATCAATACTTAAATAATCTGACTTCTTTAGTGGTGATATATGAACTCCAATGGAGAATTAGCCAACTGTAGTATCAGCCACAACACTTAGATTTGCTTTGCTTGACTGAGAAACTACATTCAACATGGAGTGGATTTAATTGGCAGTGGCAGGTGTGAGTTTCTTCCCCTGACAAGAGCTCTGTAAACAAAACAGTAGCTCTATATTTCCATTAGATGGACTATTGTTTCTAATATGAATGAAAAATAGCCCAACAATGTTGGAGGCTTTTCTTAATATGGGAACCATTCTATTTTTACAGTAGCACCAGAAAGTTCCTGGAGTAAAACCAAAAATGTGGAGCCAATTCCCCACTCAAATCCACACTAAACACTCTAGAGTAGTGGTTCTTAACCTTACTAATGCTGCAACCCTTTAATACAGTTTTTCATGTTGTGGTGACTCCCAACCATAAAATTATTGCATTGCTACTTCATAACTGTAATCTTGATACTGTTAGGACTCACAATATAAATATCTGTTACAGTAGGATATCTGATATGCGGCCCCTGTGAAAGGGTCATTTGATCCTAAAGGGGTCACGACCCACTGGTTAAGAATTGCTGGTCTAGAACAATCTTCTTTCCTGTGGAAGAAATACCTATTTTCTCATTTCCAAGGAGGCTTCTCCCTCCTGCCACATTATGTTTGCAAAGCCAAGAAGACAGCCAACACTTGGTTGTAATTCCTATTTATCCTTCAAGTTCCATCTCTGCCTCTGAAACTCTCTTTGAGCCCCTCACTTTATCCCTTCTCATGGCTATCTACTTCTGTCAAACATGGATTTTGCATTGCAGTTATTGTTAGAAGGATGACTTATTTCTTTATATATTCACTTAAAATACTCCCTTCTCAAGAATCAAACTCTAAGACCACAGGACACATGCTGTTTTGCTCATTTTCCTGCTCCTGGTACCTGGAGTACTTTCAGCTAAGCCAAGCACGTAGTCAATGCTTCAGAGAGAAGGGCTCCCTCTGATTATTACCATGTGCCACACCTGACCTCCTTTGAGCTTGTTTCTGAGGCCATGCAACTTAAAGTGCCACACATACCAACGAGCTAATGGTCTAATAAACATGAGGTGAGTCCAACAGTTACAAAACACTACTCAAACAACAACAACAACAACAAAAACAAAAACAAAACAAAAAACCCCTAATGACTACTGATGTGCTATATATAACACAAGCTCCAGAAGACACTGAAAAAAAATGAGAAAAGAAACAAGGCAATAAAAGAAATAAAACAATAAAATAAGTAAGTGAAAAAAGAAAAAGAAAAAAAAAGAAGAAATGAAAGAAAAAGTTAAAAAATAAAAAAATAGTTTTGGAGTTTGTCTAAGGAAAAAAACTCCAAGGAATGATAAATGAATTCGATGTCAATCTCATTTCAGGATTCAGTGGGACTGTAATGTAGAGGTGTCTTAGAATGTTATCCAATTAGTACTATGAATATATAAGAAAGCTATGTTACAGATAGAAAGTACCATGACTGAGATAGGTGACTAGACTAGAGATGGAAGTTCAGAAGTGCCCCTACTGCCTACCATAAGGAACACGTTTTAGATAGAATTCTACATATGCATTAAGATGAATAATGCAAAAAAATGTTACAAAAAGAAAATGTACCAAATAAGACTAAATGAGTAAGAACAAACAGATTCAGAACTTCTACCATACCAGCACTTGGGGTCACATGAACACGAACTGCATGGAAACAAATGCTGGTTGACATGGTCACGTGCTAAGAGTACACTGAATATTTCAACCTTATTTGGTCACTCCAAAGTATAGAATAGTACTCCAATGTTTAATTCTTTTATGTGGTGGTGGTGGTGGTGGTGGTGGTGGTGGTGGTGGTGGTGTGTGTGTGTGTGTGTGTGTGTGTGTGTGTGTGATGTTAGAAAATGCAGCCATGCCCACCCATGTACACATATGCAGAAGGCAGAGCAGGACGAGGGTCTTCTCTAGCTCTCTGCCTATCAGCCTGGGGGAGGCTGGCTGCCAGCACACTTTCTAGATCCACTGGTGTTACCCCCATGCCTGGGTTATAGGTCTGCCTAGTTTTTTAGGTGGGTTCTGGAGATTCAAACTCAGATCCTCATGCCTGCACCTCAACTGTTCTTACCCACTGAACCATCTCCCCAGCTCCATGCAGAATATTTTGAAGCTAAACTTGCCATTTCTGTCTTGAGAAGACAGTACACTGCTGTGTGTAGCATGCTTTTCAGTGTGAAGATCTGCTAGTTTGTGCTTTGTAATAAAGACTAGTCGTAGTTTAGACTTGGAACTAAGTAGGTTCCTTGAGATAGCCCACCATGCCTCCAATTAGCACAGCATACGTAGACCTAGAGTTAAAGGAACTCGGTTGCATTATGTTGAAAAATTAGCACTGCCCTAGCACTGAGAACCTTGTAATGGCTCTGCTCTGGATCTAATCAGGGAGTTAATTCTTTACCTGCCCACAGAGCTAGGTTTCACTGAGATGCACAGTGTTCCCCTAGGAGCCCTCGACGTTTTGTCTTTCCATACCCATGCCTGGCACACTCACCAATGATGTGTGAGGAACACTGAGTCCTCACTGACAACCCACTCTAGTTCATCCTTGCACCACCCCACAGATAAGGTTGTGAAAGAAGTCAAGGCAAAGTGAGTGATTTCCATGCCCAGGACCCAAACTTTAACCAACATACTATGCTGCTTTGAGAATATGGGTTTTCAAATCCACAGAAGAAAATTGTCAAATCAGCAAATGCCAACACCCAGTCAATATTGTAGAATTTGTATAAGTCCTTCCTCTGTTTCCCATATAACAGAACAAACGAGAGGCAGAAAGACAGCCATTGTCTATGTCTCCCTTCTGTCGAGCAAGGGAGGTGCTTGTTCTGTGACTAGAAAAACTGCTCTGATCTCACCTCCACAAGACACACGCTGCCGCTCTATGCTGTTCACCAACTGCCATTCCCACACCCACGATGGACAGTACCGGACAGACTCTGTGATGTGGTATAGATGGTTCCTACTGCAGGCATGTGTGGGGAGAAGCCTCCGGAGTCTCCATCCATACTTCACGAGTTTTGCCAGGGAAAACAGCTAGTTCTGGAGTTCCCAAGGGACCCAGCAGTCACCAGGACACAAGAGTGCAGAGTCTCCTGGAAGCGCCAATGTCTAACATCAGCTACAAGGACAGAGACCTTCCCGGGAGCTCAGCATTGACTTGGCTGCCATCTCAGAGGACAGACATAAGATGACTCACCTAGGTGGAAACAAAACTATCAAGGTCAATGAAGTGATATTCTGCAGAGAATGGGGGATAATTTAAACATACAAGAAGGTATAGGTGGGCTTAATACTTTAGCTCTGACTTAACCAGAACCACTGTTAAAAAGTGTGACTATGTGTGACTTGTGACAAGAGGATGATTAAAAAAAATCTGGGTAGAGAAATAAGCAGTTTGTTAAGTTTGTTGACAGCAAGGGAGACAACTGGGCTTGCAGCCAAATACCTGCAGGTCTCCTTGGAGCTGCTGCTTAGCCTGTGAGAGCTGCTCGAACAGCCTCACGCTCAGCTACTGAAATCCCTGTTGCCTCTGCACCTGAGTGCCTCCGTGAAGCAAAACAAAACAAGCAAATAAACAAACAAAAGTCAGGCTTGAAGGCAAGCTACCAGTGGAACTTATAAAAATGATTTAAAAACCATCTACCTTTTGAGCAAATGAAGTCCTGCTGGAGATTGTGGGAAAGCACTACAGTTTTAGATTAAACTTCCCAACCTTTTCTTCCAGAGACAAGTCTGAGTCAGGAAGACTCCTGACCCAGCTGCTCCTACTGGCTAGGTACGGCGATATCTTACTTAAAACACACCAAGCTGAACAACCTTGAACACAAACCCTTTCCCGCTGTACGTGATCGCAGAATGGCACAGGTGACATCATTTAACCAGCGCTAATAAAAATAGTTTCTCAAGGTCATTATAGGTAGCCAAGATCCCTAAACCCTAGTTCTATTTTGAAAATGCTCTGCTGATCTTCTATCTTCTAGGGAAATATAGAAGAATGACTAAAGTGTGCATGGGGTGGCATCAGAGGCAAGAAGAGGGACTCGGGTCCTTCACTGTGACTCTCCTTTCCGCCTGTAGTATGTTTAGACTTGGGTCATACATGTCGAAATATAAAGCTTTCCCATATGAGTTCTGGTCTAGCCCTTTCTGTTTCCCCAACAATCTCACGGTTTTATCAAGCAGCAATCGATAACAACGTGTTCCCCAAGAACTGACCTACTCACTCTTACACATTCCTTCTGGAGCTACAAGACAACCCAGCTGCCTCCTCTCTCAGGAACCTGGTGCCTTCCTGCTGATTTCCAACCTGAAAGGGTGAACTTGCTGCAAGGGAGGTTTCTGATGGCACAGGCTTCAACTACAACCAAATTGCTAATGAACTCTGGGGGGGTGGGGTTAATAGATGAAATCACTCTAATTACACAAGATGAACTCTGAAAAGCTTTCCACTCCTAATTTATGGCTGTTCTATTGCAAGAAAGGTTTAAAGTGTGGAGAGTTAAAATAAACAAGATTCTTTCATTAAATTCACATTTTAGTTGAAATATTAAGGGCTGGGCCATTATAAAAATAAATGAATGGATGAGGAACTGCTACTACCCATATTTTCCTTATTTACAGGGTGGCTTCTAGAGTCTTTGTTTTCTCTCAAATGCTTCTTAACTGTCTGTCTTGAAGACACAAGGAGCTTGTGTGAAATGCAGATTCTGGGATCTGGAGGGAGAGCTTAGCAGTGTTTGCTGTTCTTGGAGAGGACTCCAGTTCAGTCCTCAGCACCCATGTCAGGGAGGCACAACCAGCAGCTGCAGGGTGTCTGACATCTTCTTCATACCCAGTGGGCATGCACGCACACACACACACACACACACACACACACACACACACACACACACGTGCACATGCACATACACGCACATATGCATATACACACTTATACACAGACAGATATACACACAGAGACATGCACAGTACATTTTAAAAGTGCAGAATCCTTGGCCACCCAACTGAAGTGCAACAGACACTTGCGGTGGGCTCCAAGGATATGGCTGACTCCAGAGAGCAAGCACAGTTCAGAGAAGAGTAATAGAAGAGTCTAGAATGTACTCAAAATGTAAAACTTACATATATTTAATGTTAGTTCAAAAATATACTTACAAAAATGGAAGTTAAGATATACTCATTTTATTATCCCCTCTCAATATACTAACTACTAATTCAATAAGGATAGCATTCTCTCGTGAGAGTGGTGTGTCTTTGTGTGCACCAGAATGAGCACGTCTAAATGGTGCTATGAATTAACAATTGCTCAGAAAACTGCCCATTGGTGGAAAGTTTGGCTGCTTTGTGGGAAACAGTTACAGAAGATTTTGGGCAGAACTTACAAAACATGAGTGTGTTTTCTTAGCCTAAATTAATAGAATATTGTTATCTTTTCCATATATTTAACAAAGTAATATCTGCATAGATGTTCAGCTGTTGTGGGATTACTAGGTTGCAGCATGGCTCTACGTTAAAGAAAACCCCATCCTGATTCCCTAGTATCTATGCTCCATGCACTATACCTGCCTGATAAGGCATTTCATGTTCAATGTATTCATTATTCAACAAACATAAACCCCATTTCTTAACAATTTCCTCTCTGGAACACACACACACACACACACACACACACACACACACACACACACACACACACACTGGAGAAACAACTCAGGGTTTAAAATTGCTTACTGCTCTTGCAAAGGCCCTGATTCATGTTCCTAGCACCCACAGCAGACAGCTTAGAATCATTCCTAAATCCAGTTCCAGGGGATCCGAAAGCCACTTCTAGCCTCTATCGGTCTGGCATGCACACAAGCATGCTCACACCACAACAGACACACATAAGAAAAGGTAAAATCATCAGAAAATAAATCTAACCACAGGGAAAGCTACAGTTTAATGTATTCATCTGATTAATCACCACATTCACAGTACAGAACCGTCATTGTTGTCACCCTTGCAAGTAACTTCCCTGACTACATCAATAAAGATCAGAGTGGGCATAAACCCAGAAGTTCACTTCAGAACGTATGGTGATGACTCTGCAATCCCTTGAGGTATGTCAGAAGGACATCTTATTGAAGAATAAGAGTCTGGATTTCAGGAATGTCAACTTTCATTGTTAAATTCAAAATAGTCTACTTTGCAATATGTAAGTAGAGTCTCACAGAATTCAAACTTCACCTTCCGATTGTAATGGGCGACAAGCCTCACAGCCACGGGGCAGACAGAGGAGGGCCCAGACCGAAAGCACCAAGCTTACTTTGCTCATTTTATCCACAGTATTTCAAGGCCATGTTATACATCGATGAAACTGAGAACGGGATTGTTCTATTAGATTTCCAAATGTTTACAATAAACATTTATAGAAATGTTTGCCTACATTAAACATTCCATTATGCATAGATAAGAAAAGTAGGGGGGAGAGAGATGACTCAGTGGTTAAGAGAGCTTACTGTCCCACCAGAGGACCCAGGTTCATTTCTGGCATCCACATGATTACTTTTTCTGATCTCAGTGAGTACCAGGTATACAATGGTGCTTAGGTATCCCATACATACCAACAAAACTCTTTTATACATAAAAATAAACAGATATTTTTAATTATTAAAAATAAAATGAAGTATCTGTGATCCTTTCGGTTCCTGAAAGGCCAACTGAAGGAGTTATTTGCTGAGCATTTAGCTTCTGTAGAACAGAAGCAGAAACAAGATGGTCCCTCATCTCAGTGGGAAAGTTCAATTTCCTCCCAAAGAAAAGACTTCTTTAATGAACCCATAATCCCAAAAGATTGCATTTGAATTAACTAAATTAACCAATCAACCTAGAAAGGTTTATTGGGGATGTGTGATGTTCATTCAAAGACCCACTAAGTGCAATGTTCACTTAATCTTTCTTCTTTTTTCCTCAGATTGTGCCATCACAATCTCACCTCATATTTAATTTTATTGATGAGCCTTCAGAACTTAAACACTCAGCTATCGTGGTTGGAAGCCTCAGTGTCTCCGTTACAAACTACACACTTCACTTCACGGCCCAGCTTAGAGGTGCCATCATCCAAAGCAAAGTAGACACACATATGACCTCCTGCTCAAACTCAGGCCTACCGACGCTTCCAGGTTTTAGACATTTGATCCTTGTCTGCTGCTAGCTCTTCTCTCCAGCCACACACCATTTCTGGAGAAAGTATACTGGTCTGATCATTAAGGACAGCTTACAGACTGACAGGATTCACTGCTGTATTGATTTGGCCGAGTGTGCTGATACGAAAAGAGCAGAATGATTCGGCCAGCCCCGTGGCTGCCAGCTCCATGGGGAATGCCGTGATAACCTTACACTAATGAAGAAGACTCTCCTTGGGTTTGTCTTACTCTGTCTGGATTTCAGATTCAGGCAGCTTAATTGGAATGGAAGTAATTTTCTCTTTAGAGCTTATCCTCAGCAGTGTTTACATGATGTTTGATAGATATGCTGCTAGTTTCTTCCCTTGAGGTCCTCGAAGGATAGAGAACAGCGTGAGTCATTTTATTATCCCAGGAAATTGTGATGGGTACATCTGTTGGGGTCAAGGCTGTTTGAAACGAATTGATTTGATGTCATTCAGTTTATATTGGCTACACATCTCTCAAACAGAGACTAATATTTACAGATCAACAAATTATAGTGTTTGGAAGAACATTGTATTCCAGGTTGCCAAGTACTGTTTAGACAAACCATCGTATCAGTCTAACTTTTATTATTTAAACATAATCAGAATTCCTATTGACTCTAGGACCATCATCTGTGTCTTACCAAGACCCTGTCCCAGCCCTTCTGCCTCCTGTGTTAGGGACCAAGTTCTCTGGAGCTTCTTCAGCTTTTGATACTACTTGAGGGCAGCACACACAATGCACGGCTGTCCCGATACCTCCTGAAGACCCTTTGCCTATCTGTTCACACACTGGCTTCCATCGTCATAGATCTTTGGTTTCTGCTAATAATGACGAATCATCCACCTCATCTTCCACATTGATTTCAACACATAAGGATATTTAATGTGAGCTTATGAAACAAATCCAAAAAGGAGACTTAGTAGCGTCTGATATCTGCCGGTGTCCAACTGCCATCAGCCAGCTGCTCTTTCCATTCTCCCTTTGCTATTTCCCCCTTTCTTTATGTGCAGTCCTTATGACTATGGCCATAGGTTGAAAGGTTATTGCTTTCTTCCATGTGTTTTCTGACCATGACACGCCCTCATTTCCTTTCCCTATTCTCATTTTTTGACGTCACTGTCAACACTGTTGAGGTAGAAGTTGGACGAAACTTTCCTTCATCTCAGGAACTCCCACCACAGGGAAAGTAGACTTTGGCAGAGTCAGATTTAGGATCATTAAAACCTCATTCAGGACAAGTGATATGAGTCTCACAAAGAGAGGCTTTTAATTACAAATAGTTCCTCATTGTTGAGCTGAGGAAAATCCCTTTAGAGGAAGAAGGGTTTTAGAGTTCAGGAGCATGCTGGGAGTTGAAAAGGAAAGATAGTGAATGAAGACCGCTCTTTTAAAAAATGGGCACAAAGAGAACTAGGGAGACCAGCAGCAGCCCAGGCACAGTTACACACCTCTGTCTTGGGAGACTGACATAGGAGCATGGCAAGGGTAAGGAGTCCAGGGTAGCCAAAGTAACCAGGTAAGATCCTTCCTCAAAAGGAAAAAAGAAAAAGAAAGCCAGGAGTAAAGCTGGCTAACAGGACTCACCTAACAAGCACAAGACCCTGGGCTCAGTCCCTGGTACCAGGAAGTCAGACTTACAAGAAGAAAATGAGAAAGAAGCTGGATGAGAGAGAGAGCAAACTGAGCATTGAAAAAAACAAAGACAGACATTCTCTTTATTACGTGTGTGTGTGTGTGTGTGTGTGTGTGTGTGTGTGTACACATGTGCACACACATACCCCAGCACATGTGTGAAGGTCAGAGGACAATGGCTGAGGCTCAATAATCTTTCCATTTACGAACACAGAAGGAGAAGCCTGCTCAGGGATATTGGACGCACTGAGAGCTAACGTCGCATGGTGGTATCGACCACGCAGGTGAATGGGAAGGAATCAATATGACGAATAACTTTGTAGATAGACAGACTGAATTTGGACTTTTCCCCCTTTACCCAGGAATAAGCCTCATTTGCTGAGATACTGGAAAGGAGGAGAAGAGACAGCAGAAAATAGGGAACAAGCAGTCACATTCAATTTTCCTTCGTGAGAATTTCGAGACATTGTGTGCAGTAGACACATGCTTTCATTTCTGGCAGTTTTGTAAACTAGTAAAATGTGTTTGGAAAACCACTGTATCAATACAAATATACATACATTTAAATATATGGCTCTATTTCTAAGGAAAAAATTCAAAATGCAGGCAGAAGTAAACATGTAAAAATGTTATACTGCTCTTATGTGAAGAAAAAAAAAACCAAAAACTGGAAGCCCCCTGTCTAATAACGGTGACCCAATGCAATGCGTGACAGTTGCCCACTGGGAAGCCTTGCAGGAATTCCAATGAGCTTGCCAAGAATGTGTAATTTCATGGTAGTCCTCGTATAAAGGTAAAATAAGTATTTCATTCAAGGCACCAGAGAGTTCTCCTCTGATCCAATGCTTGCTTTTTTGGTAGCCTCTAAGCTCCCTACAGGTATACATTACTTTTGTCATGAGAAAATACATGTCAATTTTCTCAAGCAATTGTGACTGATTTTCCAGGGCTAATGTTGGAGAGGAGCCAAAGGGGAATTTAGTTGGCATTTGTGGAGAGCAGAGATTAGAGTGGGAGAGCAAGGTATAGACCCCTGCAGCTTTTGTAGTTGTTGGTGAAGGAAAATCACAGAGCAGTCTCCATAAAGGCACGAAGTAAAAGCTGTGGATGGTCCTGGGTACCCTGAGCACTCCCAACCTGGCTGAGAACACAGAATATCACTCCCTGGCCTACCTTGAAGACAGATATAAGCTCAGTGACCCATGGCCTCCTTTTGCATATAGTAACAACCCAGGCAAGGCTCTGATCGGCCCCCGAGATGGGCTGTGTGACTTATGTTGTGTATAACCTCCACGGTCTGGTTTTCCCTGACAATGAGACTACCAATCCCATCACTCAGCAATGAGACCAGAGGTCAGCTTTCCGCATCACCACCCTTGCTTTCTTACATTTGCAGAAAGAAAAAAAAAACTTTTGTCACTATGTTTAGTACATTTAAAAAGACAGTGGCTTCAAAAAAAAAAAAAAGCAGAGAGCATATTTATTTTTACAGCATTTATTTCTCTCTGTTTGCTATTTACAAACCAAGCCTGTTCCTGTAAACTACAAAAGTCACACACACCATCGATGCATACCAATATGCCACATGGGTTATTACTACCGATGCCATAAGTAAGTGTGGCTGATACAACATAAAAGAAACAAACTACGAGTGAATCCATAAGATCTGCGCAGGTCCTTGTTCTGAGTTGGATTGACATACAATCTGCAGGAGGACTGTGCTAGACTTAGAGGTATTTTAATATTAGTGTTCATCTTTATTTTCAGGGCTTCTCTATGCTCAGATGAAATAGGGTACGCACATTGATGCTGTGTATTACATAGCTATGTACAATTTAGGATGTGCATGGGGGGGGAAATAAAGCTTCTCCCAAGGAAGAAGCTGTGCACATGAGGGGGGTGGTTAGTAAGATTCCCTAACAGGAAGATCAGCAGCAAAGCCCATAGCTGACAGAGGGATTTTATTGGAGGAAAGGGGGTCAGTTTTCCACGTCCACCAACAGATGAAGAAAAGAAATGTGGTACAATGGAATTTTATTCAGCTGTGGATGCCTCGGCACTGCAGGAAAATGGACGCAACTGGAAATGACTATATTAAGGGAAGTAACCCCAACTTAGAAAGAGGCAGATGCCACATTTTTTTCATGTGTGAGTCCAAGATTTTAGTATATGTGTGTATTTTTATGCATATATGAGGAAGTACATGTCACAAAACTAGAAGGCTAGAAAGGTAGCCATGAAAAAGGAAAAGAAAAGCTTGTGTGAGGGACAAAGAGCAGCTGTGGCCTGGAAGCAGGGGTTGCTTTCAGATAGACTGGGCCTTGAGAACAGGATGGGAAGGATAGGAGAGGGAAGGGGGAGGACCAACATGAAGGGGATTATGGAAATTCCATAACAAAACCCACTATTCTGTGTGCTCCTTAAACAAACACACCTACTAAAACACAACTCAAAAGGAGCATAAAAGCTACAGTTGAACAAGAAAATCCCCACGGTTTTAATTTAGAAGACAGTAGCCAACGAGTTGTTGTAAGAATATGTGAATAAAATTGCTATCGTAAATTAACTCAGTAAAGCTTGAACCTTGCTTCTTGGGAGATGTTCTAGCTACTGAAATGTAAGGAGTGTATGCTTTAGGAGTTGTGTGGAAGGAGAGAGAACTGAAGGAAGGTACCAAAGGGACTGAGAACAGCCATGTGTGTGTGTGTGTAATGGCTCAAATCCATCCATCAACCCAAGCTGACACAGCCATGTGGCACTAGGAACCACAGAAAGCTTCAAAAAAGGTATGTTCCAGTAGACACAGATAGTAAGAAGGGTAGAAAGGCCTTTGGGCAGAGAATATAACACAGAATTCTAATGATGTCAACATGGTAAGGGACCATGTGAGCCTTTGTCTGTTCAGGGATGAGGCTTCTGTATGACTCTGGTGTATGCATCTCCCAAGCCTTTAAAGGAAGTACAATTGATATTATAAACCTGGTAACAAAATACTGAAGATTGTCATGAGATGAGAGATGGGTCCTCCTTGTCTTAGCTCTCAAGAAGGAAAAAAGGCATTTCTGGTTTTTGAGCTGTCTGCACACATTCAAGCTCAACGACAGCTGCAGAAAGCCAAGTTCATTTATACAGGATTATGTGGATTGTGCACTAGATTTACAGCTTGCACACACTGTGCATACTTTAATTATATTTATTAAAGCATTCCGAACACCATATATTATATAAAATCTGTTTAGGTTTTGGCAATTTATGGATATTCAATTATCTCTAACTCAAGGGCTAAACAGTATGAGATTATGACCGAGTCTTTTATAGCCTATTTTCCAAAAAGCACTTGCCATCACTTACTGATTTAATAATTTCATAGGTATGAAGTAGTTTTATCAAGAAAAAGTATCCTTCATCAAATACTATATGTCTTAGGGTTTAATTTCTGTGAACAGACACCATGACCAAGGCACGTCTTAAAAAGGACAATATTTAGTTGAGGCCAGCTCATAGGTTCAGAGGTTCAGTCCATTGTCATCAAGTCAGGAGCATGGCGGTGTGCAGGAGGAGCTGCGAGTTCTACATCTTCAATCTGAAGGCTGCTGGGAGAAGACTGACTTCCAAGCTGCTAGGATGAGGGTCTTAAGCCCACACCCACAGTCACACATCTACTCCAACAAAGCCATACCTCCTAATAGTGCCACTCCCGGGGCCAAGCATATTCAAACCACCACACTATGTATCTATGATGCTACATATCTATGTCTACAGTTGTGGTTTGTAGTAGTATATATGGTGGTTGGTGGAGAAGAGTGCAAAGGATGGACGTCTAAATAAAACTAGGTGAGCTGTGAGTTGATTATCATTGAGCCTGGTTTATGGGGTTAATCTATACTAATTCTTCGTCAAATATTAGCCCTCTAACATAAAGAGTTTGCAAAATAATTGCAATCAATCAATCAAATGAATGAATGAATGAATGAATATTCAATATTCTTAGGAAGGAATACCTTAGCAACAAAATGAAACACAGCCCCAGTGACTTAAAGGAGAAGGCTGTTTCTATAATTCTAGTCCATTTTCAAGACACACGGAACACCAACACTTTCTTCAGAACTGTCTGAAAGAGTTGCTACCACGATGACTGTTGTATTTCTACTGTAATAAAGAAACAATGCATACGGTGTTCTCAAGCTCCAGGCCAAGCTCATGGCCACACTCTCTATGAAGAAGACTACGGAGTGGAGCCTTTGAATTTTATGCTCTCTACTAAAGGAAGGAATAGGAGGAAGACTTTGGGTTTAGATTTTAAGTGAGCCAACCTATGATGTCTGCCAAAAGAAATACTATAAAGTATTTACTTTGGGTAGTGGAGAGGTGGCTTAGTGGTTGTGTACTCTTTCAGCTCTTGCAGAGGACCTGGGTTTGATTCCTAGCGCCCACATGGCAGTTCATAACCACCTGTTAATTTTAGTTTCAGGGATTCAACGTCCCCTTCTGTCCTTTTCAAGTGCTGTGTGCACCTGGTGCACATACATACATGCTGGGTAGACAATACACCTACAATAACAAAGATATCCTAAAGCTCAAAGTAATATTTGAGCAAACACTTGGTACATTTATTCAACTGATTATCTTTAAATGTTTTAAAATAAATGTTATACAAAAATAAAAAAAAGGCCAATGACTTAATTTTATCTTCATGCTTGATATTACTACAATTAGTTAAAGAACAAATACAAGAAAGAAGTCTCACATGCAGAAAATAACATGCAGTAAAAATACCAGTGTATGTGACATTTAATATAATGAGAGTGTAGTTATCTCATCATAAATTAACTCTTTCCTCACATTTCCAACTACAGAGAATTATATTTTATAATAAATATATGACCACAACATAAGGCTAAAGATGATAATTGATATTTTATGGATTATTTAAATAAACGGTACCATTTTTCACAAGTATTAGATATGCAAAGTTGGGAAGACAGTACAAAAAATCCCTATAAATTTTTCTTTGTACAGCTTCTCCCATTATTAAGTATTTTAAAACTTTTTTTATATGTATGTGTATGTGTGTTTATCTACATGAATGTGTGCCACATTTGTGTGAGTGCCCACAGAGGTGGGAAGAGAACATTGGATTCCCTGGAACTCTAATTATAGACAGTGTGAACTGCCAGATGTGCGTGCTGGGATGTGAACACTGGTCCTCTGGAAGAGGCCACTCCTCCAACCCTATCTATTATGATATGTTTGATTAGTATGGGACACATTTGAGATCAATGAGCAAATGTTATAGCGACTTAGTAACTACAGTCCATACATTGTTCAGATTTCTCAGTTTTGTACAACAGTCTATTAATAATTCTCTTGTGCTGTGGCACACTGCCTGCCAAGAGCAACGTCAGGAGGGAAGGATTTATTTTGGCTCGCGGTTTGAAGGTGCACAGTTTGCCATCAGGAGGAAGGTACAGGGGTAGAAACTCGGGGCAGCCAGAGTCAGCATCAGGGTTTCGGGAAGCAGAGCAAGCTGAATGCTCAGCTAGCATTCTCATCTTTCTTCCATCCAGGATCTCAAGCTGTGGGCAGATGCTGCCTGCAATTAATCTGGGTTGTCCCGCAGTCAGAAAACTCCCTCAGAGACACACCCAGGGCTTTGTCTTCTAGGTGATCCTGGGTCCTGTCAAGGTGGCATGCTCTATTAACTACAACGATGCCTATCTCCCAACTCAGGGCTCCACACAGGACAGAGAAGTGTTTGATGTATACAACTCACCGGTCCCTTCTTAGCTGTGGCAATATATCTCGCTTTTCTTATTTTTTCTTGACCTTGAGGTCTTTGAAAAGCAGTGCTGAGGTATGAGTGGATGATTCTATTATTTTCACAACTTATCTGGGTTTCATACATGGGCATTACAATCCTGGGGAAGGAAAGTCACCAAGGTGAGCTGTTAAGCTTCATCAGGTGTCATCAAAGGTGCAGAGTCTCAGCCTGATTTATGACTGGTGTTATTCACTCTATCATCTGGCCGGATTGTTATTTATCTACTACCTCCACTGGAAAAATTGCCTTTCCTCTCCTTCTTCAATATGTCATCCTTTGAAAAGAAGTCACTGTGTACAGCCCACAGTGAGGAGCAGAGAGGTCTGCTGTAGAGAGTCTTCACAAATAGCTAGTGGTTTTTCTACATAGGACGTTTAAATTCTTCCCATGTGCTAATTTATTGAATGTTTTATTTACATAGTAGGGGTTTTCTTAATATATACTTATACAAACATGTATACACAAATACATATACACGTATGCATGCATACATACATGTATATATGCATACAATATATACACATATACCACAATAAATATATATGTCACACTCACATATACAGACATATATGTGTGTACATGCACTTATATACATGCACATATACATAGGTATACATATATAAACATGCATACATATATATCAATATGTACACATGCACACATGCATGTACACATGTGCACACACACAACATACACAGGCATATGCATGTACACATGAATGTACACACGCAAATAATCATTTTATGTTATTTGGAGGGGTAGTTTCCTTTTTCAGATGTTCTGACTGTATCTTTTTCGGTCACTTTTGCCTTGAAGTATGTTTACTAGAACACGTCTGCTTACTTTCAATTTTAATTTTCTTAGAACGTCACCTTCCATGCCCCGCTTTTGGTTGTATGTATCTTTCTTGGCGAGGTCTATTTCTTCCAAGCACAAATTCTTGCTGTGTTTAACCATTCAACCAGTCAAAGAGATTCAGCTAAAGGAGTAAGAGCATTTACATTCAAGATTATTTCCAAAGTTAGTCAGTTCCCTCTCCAAACCCCAACCTTACAGGAAATCATAAAATTGAAAAAAAAACTGTAGGAAGGAAATGGAAGAAAGTTTTCATCAGGCTCTATATAGGGATGTTTCCCAGAATTCTGTGGGAAGACAAACACGAACGCATTGAGCAGTTTTATACACTCACTTCAAATGGTAGAATACTTACAGGAAGTCAGACTTGCAAGTCAAAGCAAACACCTAATTTTTTTTAAAGCCTTATAATGCTCTGGCTCATGCACTTCTTAAACCTAGGATAGAATCCAGGGATTTTTATTTCCTCTCAGATTCCTGTAACAGTCAAAACCCGAATATGGCTTCTTTGACAAATAACAGTTCTGTATGGTATGATGGGGAGGAAGGGAGGCTTGTCATAAGAATCTAATCTTCGAGAATCACTCAGTCTGCCCACATTAAACAGCAGCAATGGAGCCAACATCTATCATGCCTGTCACTTAGGCAGTTAATGGCTTTACCAACAGCTCTACGGGAGGGCAAGTGATAGGCCAGCATTGTCATTCGGCTGGCTCCTTCTGGGATAAGAAAATTAAAGGAGCTCTTGAGCATGATGTGAAAAGACAGTTATCTAGAAGGGTCTTGTGACTACACCGAAAAACCGGCGAAATCTGCTCTGCTCATCGGCATTTTCAAAGAGCAACTGGTACCAAGATGAACGTGGGGAGGAAGCAGCCACAGCTGCCACAAGTGAAAGCGGATCCCTTTTATCTGACACCCCCAGAGTGACGACGCATGATCCACATCTCCCTCCAGCTGTCCTGCCTTTATCCAAGGCCGATGTTGCAGCACTGTAGCAAGATATTAAGCTCGGATCATTTTAAGGGTTTTTTTTTTCTTTTAACAGCGGTAAATTGCTGGCCACCCATTTTTTTCTTACAGGTTAGTTTTCTTGGGCACCGTACCCACATGGTTGTTCTGAAATTCTATTGGCAATAAAAAGCAAATGGCTGGCATGTACCTAGTGTTACAAATGGTGGTGTCATCCTCAGCAGAATGGTGTTTTTCCTACTGTTCTCAGCTCATTAATTCTCAGTTACCTCTGTAGAAACTGTCAATCAGACCTCGGAGAGATTTTACACCACTAAAACGGTTTCCTTGATTTAATGGTAGGAACAAGTTTGTAAGGGCAGGGGGGCATTACACAACATCTTCAACAAATGGGTGTATTGCCACATTTAACCCTGGCTTATGGTCTCAGGCAACAGCAACTGTTTAAATGTCTCTCCTTGAAGGACTGCACCCGTGATTAAGTCCTGTTAATAGGATTAATCCCCATGCTCTGACAGGATCCTGACATAGAGAATCAAGAACATACATAAATATTCATGGAAACTCAAACAGATAGAAAATTGGATCACAGGAAGAATCTAAATTGATTATAATACAATAACCCTAAGTTGTGGACAGTCAAGTATGACTCTGAGCAAAAGTACCTTGGAAATTATTTCTAGATGCATAAATCACAAAGATAATACCTTATTTTATATTGGAATGCACAACAAACAATGAAGTACCTTGAATACACACACACACACACACACTACATACATGCACACATACACATATATACATAAAAACATAAGAATAAAAGCAGGCTGGAGAGATGGTTCAATGGTTAGGTGCACTGACTGTTCTTCTAGAGATTCTGAGTTCAAATCCCAGCAATCATATGGTGGCTCACAACTATCTGTAATGAGATCTGAATATATATATATATATATATATATATATATATATATATATATATATATATAATCTTTGAAAAAAGAATAAAAACACCTTGAGCTAATGGGAGATTCCAGACACTGTTCACAAATCAAGATTCAATTATGTTAAATTTTTAATACTAGTACCATGATAAAGTAGTCAAAGATAAGAACCAAACATTACAGTAAATATGCCACTAGAGTCTCCTGGCTAATCTTCACACAGCCAACACAGCTGGATGTTTATATGAATGCTACAAAGCATAATATCTCATTATCATTTATGTTCATAACATCCTGAAGTCCAAGGGTCCTAGCCTATTGCCTAGGACCCTCGTTTCTAGTATTTTAAATAAAACTGGGTTGCAGTTGCATTGATTTTCTGTCCATGTAGAAGAGATTGCTGGTTCTATGGTGGACAGGAACCACAGTGACTTGGGTTATCAGTGATCTCACCAAATGGTGTGGTTGATGAAAGGCTCTGAAGACAAAACTTCAGCATTGTCTAAGCTGTCCTTCTTCACCAATCAAAACCAGGGACATGTGAACACTCACACACTCACATGTGCAAGCACAGTCTCTTTCTCTCTCCCTCTTCCTCTCTCTGTCACACAAACACACACGCACTCACAAGCACACACACACATACACAAACACACACGCACATACACAAACACACACACACACACACACTCTCATCCACATACACTCCCAACTTCTCTGTGGTCATGGAGGCTTTGTCATCTTCCTGAGGTGATGAGCTCTCTCTGTGTTCAGACCGCAGCACACACCCCATGCAGTGATGCATTTGATAAGGCCACACAGAAAGAAAGATCACAAATGTCTGTTCAAGCCTTTCCCTCAGTCACAAGGACCTTTTCATTAATATTTCACTTTAAAAGAAGATTTTGTTTGTATGCATGTGTATGGGCATGCACGTACCACAGTGCACATTAGGTCAGAGGTCAACTTCTGGGAGTCAGTTCTCTCCATCTCCCATGTGGGTCTCAAATTTAAACCACTGGGTTGCCTACAATTGATTGACTTTAACTGCTAACCCAACTCTCTGGACCTTGATATGCTGTTTTCTATTTCCACGACGAGGTGATCACACGTGACTTCTTTTATTCCTGAATATTAAGCACAAGCCATTGTGATCCTGAAGCTCACCCAGGAATCCTGGGAGGGATGTGCAGCTGCAGCATTGGAGAGGGCAGTAAGCAATGGGCTGCATCTGCTGCTACAGCCCAGCAGAAGCATCATCTCTCAGACTCTCCCCTTGTGGTGATATCATTGAAAAATAAGGAAGAGAAGAAAGATGGAGTGCAGAAGGAAGAGGAGGAAGGTACCAAGGTTAATCCCTGTTAGCAATCCTCTTGCTATAGGAGCTTGTAGGTTGTCCTGACCATAGACTACGGTTTTGTCCCAGGGGAACTCTAAGTAGGCCTCACAGGAAGTTCTTGAGCTGAACCTTTCATGCTGTCACCAGAATGGTAGCAAGAGATTATACTGTGATATTCTCTCTCTCTCTCTCTCTCTCTCTCTCTCTCTCTCTCCTTCCCTCCCTCCCTCCCTCCCTCCCCCCTCTGCTCTCTCTCTCTACATCCCCCCCCCCTCTCTCTCTCTCACACACACACACACACACACACAATCACTTCTGGCAGCCAAGCATGCGGTTTAGACAGTGCTGGGCCATTTTTTTCAGTCCTTTGGGGAAATGACTGCAAAATTGCCGTGACCCAAATTAACTTCTTTGGAAATGAAGCAGCCATCTTGTTCCATGAGGGTATTGATTTGCCATCTAGTTCCCTCTGTCTTTACAATGCAGCTGTCTCCAGTTGCTCCAGGTCTCAGACCTGACCAAAATTTTCCTTCATCCAGAGTGCTCACTCAGCCCTCACAGATTCTGTACTGGGTAAGATGGACATTGCTCCAGAGTCTGGGTCCTAATTCTGGCCTCTTCCCTGTTTGTCCATTTAATGGGACAACTTCATGCAAAGGAAAGAATGCTAATCTACTAAACAGGATTGAAATGGCCACAGGAGTGCTACTCTACTACTCTAGGTACTTGGGTAGATGAGAGGAAAGGCCTCGTGTGTGTGAAGTTGCCTTTTAAATTAGCAACAAGATGATTAAATTAATCTCAGAACAGGGAATGAGGAACTTCAGAGCAACTGTATTAGCGGCTATTAGCATACACTTCAGGTGGACATGAGACCACTGAGAGCCAAGGTTTGGATGCAAGGAGATTAGAGCTTGGCTGTGTAGGCTTTAGATGTACAGAATGGTAGAGAGCACATTTCTGGGAAAGTTCTTAGAATAGACTGATTTCACCGTGGTGGTGAAAATATATATTTTGTGGCATATTTGGAAAGAAAACATCTTCCACAGTGGCTGAGAGTGCACATGTAAGCTTGTAGCTTATCTAACCTCGGTCACATTCATCTATGAGTCCAGCATTTACAAGGTAGTACTTACTGGCTAATAGAAGGATCTGGTGCTTCTCATGGTACCTCACTAGTAAATGCATACTGAACTCTAAACTGCTATATTCATTATACAAATACGCTATTCTAGAATGTTTAAGGATGCCAAGTTGGATTTTTACCATTTCACCAATGTGAGAACTAAAACTTAAAGCTAAATAGCAACAGCTAATGGCAACAGCACCCTCTATAGACTTTTGGAAGAAAGTCAGGCAGCCCTTGAGAAGCTTTGAGTCAGCTAGCTGAGGCTCCTCATCTGCCCTGCAGTTATCACTCCATCTCAGAGAAACCTGGGATGACTGTAAGGACAGAAAAACCAGAAATGTCAGAAATACACACTATTGGGAGAATTCTGTGTACATCTCCAGAGAACAGTATGAGATCAGTGAATGGTGGAGCAAACTCAAAGCAAATGAGGGTTCCTTCAACAGAGTACTCAGGACACAAAAGTCCTACCTTCAACTGAGTACTCAGGACACAAAGGAAAAAGGTTAGTGACACTGTTACCCATGGTTAAAGGGGTATAGATACAGCCTGTAAGATATTTGCCTTGTGAGTCTCCAAAAGATCCTCTAACATAAGGACACGAGCTCCACTATGTTCATAGCAGCCTTATTTATAATAGCCAGAAGCTGGAAAGAACCCAGATGTCCCTCAACAGAGAAATGGAGATAGAAAATGTGGTACATCTACACAATGGAGTACTACTTAGCCATTAAAAACAGTGACTTCATGAAATTCGTAGGCAAGTGGATGGAACAAGAAAATATCATCCTAAGTGAGGTAACCTAATCACAAAAAAACACACATGGTATGCACTCACTGATGAGTGGATACTAGCCCAAAAGCTCAGATTACACAAAATACATAGATCACATGAAGATCAAGAAGAAGGAGACCAAAACGCAGATGCCTCGGTCCTTCTTAAAATGGGGAACAAAAAAAGTTCAAGGAAGAAATACAGAGACAAAGTTTGGAGCAGAGACTGAAGAAAAGGTCATCCAGAGACTGCCCTGTTGTTGTAAAAATATAAAAAATAAAAATGTTGTCTTTTATCCCCACTAGGTCCGACACTGTGGTGCCCCAAGATATCTGCTGGATATCTTAATTCTCAGTCAGCAAAGCCTCATATCACACTGCCGAAGGCCTCTCCCTGAGCCATCAGCACTCTCTCTACCTATCTAGTTCCCAAGGCAGGTTTCCATGCCAGGAACACACATCCCAACTCTGTGGTAGCCCAGACCAGCTGCCCCACACTCTATTACACTTAAATCTACACATGAAAGAACACAAAACACAATAACCTCTGATCCAATTGATAAGATATAACTGCCCACCTAAACATACAAAGCCCAGCACCGTCCATCCCTTAAGCACATTCATAACCTGAAAAGATACAACATGGAATCTTAACATCAGCTTCCATGTTGTCTCCCAGCTACTCTCTCTCTCTCTCCTTCTGTTCCCGTCTCCTTCCCTTCCTTCAAACTTTTCTCCCACCCATCCTTCCTTCTCATCCAATGACAGGTCTCATTCTATCTTGTACCTGCCTCACTGTGACATCATCCCACACTGCCCCACCTGGGGATCCAGCCCATATACAGCCACCAAACCCAGACAATATTGCTGATGCCAAGAAGTGCATGCTGACAGGAGCCTGATATAGCTGTCTCCTGAGAGGCTCGGCCAGAGCCTGACAAATACAGAGGTGAATGCTCACAGCCAACCATTGAACTGAGAATGTGGCCCCCATTGGAGGAGTTAGAGAAAGGATTGAAAGAGCCCAAGGGGTTTGCAACCCCATAAGAACAACAATACCAATCAACCAGAGCTCCCAAGAACTAAACCACCAACCAAAGAGTACGCATGGACAGACCCATGGCTCCAGATACATATGTAGCAGAGGGTGGCCTTGTTGGGCACCAAGGGGGGGAAGAAGCCTTTGGTTCTGCCAAGGCTGACTCCCCCACCCCCCAGTGTAGGAGAATATCATGGTGGGGAGGCAGGAAGGGGTGGGTGGGGGAAACACCCTCAAAGAAGAAGGGGGATGGGGGATGGGATGGGAGTTATAGACAGGAAACCGGGAAAAGGGATAACATTTGAAATGTAAATAAATTAAAATTATTCAAAAAAAAGCACACAGGCAGAGAGAGAGAGAGAGAGAGAGAGAGAGAGAGAGAGAGAGAGAGAGAGAGGGAGAGAGGACAGTAACAAGAAGTGTATGCATCAGCTCCCAAGACTGCCACAGTGTGTTTCATGACCTCTGTGGGGTTCCTGACCGCCATGTAGACACTCAGGAGGTGTGTGGAGACATCTAGCAGGGCAACAGGAAGTGATACTTCAGCAATAGCGAGTTATAGAGTAGGACTTGGTAGATAAATAAGGAGGCTAAGAGAAAGTAATTTCAAAGTAATCCATGTAAGAACCTCAGCCTACAGAGGCCACCCAGGAATTTCACATCCCTCTATAGTGCACCCAAGAACCTTACATCCTCCATGGGGTACCCCAAGGCCGCACATCTCTCCCTGGGGCACCCCAGTGCCTCACACACCTTCCTTAGAGCCAACACCGGGGACTCGCACTTCATAGCCTGTTACTAACAACAGAGGCTACAGAGAGAGACAGGGAATATCTCCAAGAGACAGCGGCAACATTGGCCACTAAAGGAAGAGGCTGGACCCTGCTCCTCTTCCACCTCCTTAACCCACCAAAGCATCTGGAGGCAGAAGAGGAGGAAGAAGAGACACCACACAGCATTGTCCACTATCCATACATGAAGTTAGGAAGTAGTTGAGACCTTTGAAGAGGAGGAAAGGAGAGAGGAGAGATTAAAGCTAGATGAGATATGTCGGAACCTCAAGTGAACCAAAGGCCAAAAGACCACAGTACTTGAGAAAGCTGTTATTTCAAAGAGTCTTGCTTGCTGACAAAAGTGGTCAGAGAGGAAAGATTTTCTGTGTGTGCCCTTTACACAGCCACAGGAAAATTTAACGTAGACACGAGAAGTGAAGCAGAGTCATTTTAAAAGGGGTTCAGGGAGATCGGTGTGGCTCCCCTCATCTCTCTTATAACCCATTGAAGACTACCTCCTCCCTGGCCAAGGTTGACTTTTCCAAACACTATTACTGCCTTCTGCTCTTCCCACCCTGAGCTCAGAGGCAGCGGGATGCACGGAGGTCTCTGTGACTCAGCTTTCAGTCTGGAGACTTGAGCAGTAAAGCCAGGTTCTCCAATCTGTGTCATACCTAAACACACATTCTGTGGATGAGCCTGCATTAGGAGTCTGTGTGTCCACCCACTCTGTGTGTCCACTGCAAGCACCCACGATGACCACCCCATGTCCCTGCTCATAGAAATTAGCTGCAAAAGGACCTGTTTCTTACAGAAGCTGATATCTGATGGGAAGGGCCAGATTTTGTAGTTGAACTCGCAGGAGCTTGGACACCAGCCCCTGCCACCGTAATAGTCTGTTGCTGTCACACTTCTTGATATCATGCCATGTTGAGATGAACTGTTCTAAGGCCTTGATACACTAGGCATACTAGGGGAGCTTAAAGAAGTCATGATAAATCAATTCATTTTCTGGAATTCATAAATTTGGAGCTGAACAATGGTCAGGCTCTGACCTAGGGAAGCCCTCCTCCCTAACTTATTCACTGGTTTTCTCATTGAAAATACATTTTAAAAAGACACATTCTGGGTGCATCACCTTCACAGCCAAAACACAGCAGCATATGAGGAATAGCACCTCTGCTCATGAGGCCAAAGGCATATTTTGAGTGACTATATTAATGGTTTCTTTGGGCATACAGATTGTCAAAAATATGAAGACCTCGGTGTTTCATTTTGTTTTTTCCCTTTATCAAGAACTTGATCTTTTCTCTAGCTGTCCAGAGGACTGGAGAGACTCATGGCGATGCTTTGATATTCCCAGGCATGCAGTGTCTTCTCTCACAAAGTCTTTCAAATACATTGTGTTTTGTTTGAAATTTCAGTAAAACTTCCCATGAATTGAAATGTCAATATCTCCTTCTTTCAGAGTTTCCATTTGTCAAGTTTCCTGGCTTCCAGAGCTGTCATTAACTATTTTTCTGTAGTTTCCATTTAAATATTTTATTTAATTTCTTCCAAAGTACTGTTGTTCTTTTGAACTCTATCCTTTCATCTCTAAATCAATGTTGCTATTATTTAAAACTTCTTTCTGAATCCTGAAAGTTTCTAGTCTTTATTATATTGTGTTTTAGTTTCATTTCTTAAATTTAATCTGTATTTGAAAGAGTAGGTATATACCTGCCCAGGAGAACCATTGTTATTGTTTTAATAACTCAATTTGCTCACAATTGAATGGAGTGTTCTAAAGAGAAGGATAGAGGATGCTGTATGAGTGAACAGAGGAAAGGTCAGTTAGCCTACACTGAGAGGGTCAGGGAATGTGTCCCAGAAGCCAGAGGTGAGCAGAATCTAATGGAGGAGGGTGGGTTAGCCAGGTGTAGCTGAAAAGTGAGAGCATGTTCCAGCAACATTCAAGAAGCAGGAAGACCATTGGAATACACAGCCAGGGCATAAGCCCCATTAGTACCACAGAAGCCTGGAGACGGCAAAGAGATTGCAGGAGGGAGAAAAGGAAGAGAAAGGAAAGATATTAGGGGATCATTATAAATAAAGGTTTGTGTAAAAGGATTTAAAGGGGAAATAAAAACAGATCAATTTTATTTGCAGGGGAAGGAATTTTCAATGCTAATTTAAGAAGTGAGAATTAGCATAGGTCATCTTGGGCATCTGAGAGAAGCAGCGAAGGGGAGTGAACTCGGCTTGCAGCGTCAGTGCTGGGGAGAAAGAGCCCTGAACACTGCAGTCAAGAACAATGCGGGCCTCTGTCTTTTGTGACCTTGACCATGACTTAAACCTCTTTGGTGTAACTCATGATCAAATGGAAACAAGTGTGGACCCAGCTTACACAGAGAGTTTGTGCAGATTCCATGAGATAAAGTGTGGAAAGTGCTGGCTTCCTGCCCAGAATATAGCGGGCTTCCCAGGACAAGTTCTTTGAATTACAGGCAGCAGCCCGGGAAGGCAGGGCTGGGTGGTCCTCAGCCACGGGGCCAAGACATCTCTACCAAGCTAATGGACGGTAGGAGACCACAAAACTGAAAATGCAGAGGCACTTCTGTGAAAAATGGGGAAGGTATTATGGTGGACAAAGGAAAAACCACCAGTATGTTAATATCACACAGAGGTAGACATCCCCAGAAGGAGAGAAGAAGGATTTGTTTTTGATGGTGAGACACAGTAACCCAAAAACCATGACGTGTTTACTTAATATTTAAGATGTGTGTTTGTACTGCCCACCCCTGCCCACATCCCTGGCCCAAGAGGCAACTGTATAAGGCCTCTGGGTTCCCGTAGGGGAGGGCCCAGGAGCGGCAGGACCCCTGCGCCTGAGACACTGCCGGAACCTGAAGGAAACAGACCGGAAAACAGTTCTCTGCACCCAAATCCCGTGGGAGGGAGAGCTAAACCTTCAGAGAGGCGGACACGCCTGGGAAACCAGAAGAGACTGCACTCTGTGCACATCCAGACGCCAGAGGAAAACACCAAACGCCATCTGGAACCCTGGTGCACGGAGGCTCCCGGAAAGAGCGGCGCAGATCTTCCCAGTTGCTGCCGCCGCGGAGAGGACTTAGGAAGTACCCCACGAGCAAACTTGAGCCTTGGAACCGCAGGTAGGACCAACTTTTCCCCTGCAAGAAACCTGCCTGGTGAACTCAAGACACAGGCCCACAGGAACAGCTGAAGACCTGTAGAGAGGAAAAACTACACGCCCGAAAGCAGAACACTCTGTCCCCATAACTGGCTGAAAGAAAACAGGAAAACAGGTCTACAGCACTCCTGACACACAGGCTTATAGGACAGTCTAGCCACGGTCAGAAATAGCAGAACAAAGTAACACTAGAGATAATCTGATGGCGAGAGGCAAGCGCAGGAACCCAAGCAACAGAAACCAAGACTACATGGCATCATCGGAGCCCAATTCTCCCACCAAAGCAAACACGGAATATCCAAACACACCAGAAAAGCAAGATCTAGTTTCAAAAATCATATTTGATCATGATGCTGGAGGACTTCAAGAAAGACATAAAGAACTCCCTTAGAGAACAAGTAGAAGCCTACAGAGAGGAATCGCAAAAATCCCTGAAAGAATTCCAGGAAAACACAATCAAACAGTTGAAGGAATTAAAAATGGAAATAGAAGCAATCAAGAAAGAACACATGGAAACAACCCTGGACATAGAAAATCAAAAGAAAAGACAAGGAGCTGTAGATACAAGCTTCACCAACAGAATACAAGAGATGGAAGAGAGAATCTCGGGAGCAGAAGATTCCATAGAAATCATTGACTCAACTGTCAAAGATAATGTAAAGCAGAAAAAGCTACTGGTCCAAAACATACAGGAAATCCAGGACTCAATGAGAAGATCAAACCTAAGGATAATAGGTATAGAAGAGAGTGAAGACTCCCAGCTCAAAGGACCAGTAAATATCTTCAACAAAATCATAGAAGAAAACTTCCCTAACCTAAAAAAAGAGATACCCATAGGCATACAAGAAGCCTACAGAACTCCAAGTAGATTGGACCAGAAAAGAAACACCTCCCGTCACATAATTGTCAAAACACCAAACGCACAAAATAAAGAAAGAATATTAAAAGCAGTAAGGGAAAAAGGTCAAGTAACATATAAAGGCAGACCTATCAGAATCACACCAGACTTTTCGCCAGAAACTATGAAGGCCAGAAGATCCTGGACAGATGTCATACAGACCCCAAGAGAACACAAATGCCAGCCCAGGTTACTGTATCCAGCAAAACTCTCAATTAACGTAGATGGAGAAACCAAGATATTCCATGACAAAACCAAATTTACACAATATCTTTCTACAAATCCAGCACTACAAAGGATAATAAAGGGTAAAGCCCAACATAAGGAGGCAAGCTATACCCTAGAGGAAGCAAGAAACTAATCGTCTTGGCAACAAAACAAAGAGAAGAAAAGCACACAAACATAACCTCACATCCAAATATGAATATAACAGGAAGCAATAATCACTATTCCTTAATATCTCTCAACATCAATGGCCTCAACTCCCCAATAAAAAGACATAGATTAACAAACTGGATACGCAATGAGGACCCTGCATTCTGCTGCCTACAGGAAACACACCTCAGACACAAAGACAGACACTACCTCAGAGTGAAAGGCTGGAAAACAACTTTCCAAGCAAATGGTCAGAAGAAGCAAGCTGGAGTAGCCATTCTAATGTCAAATAAAATCAATTTTCAATTAAAAGTCATCAAAAAAGATAAGGAAGGACACTTCATATTCATCAAAGGAAAAATCCACCAAGATGAACTCTCAATCCTCATCTTCGGTTGGTTTATATACAAGTGTGCAATTTCTAGGCTTGAAAGTAAAATGATGCTATCTGGTGCTGGATAGAGGAGCCTTATTTTTTATTATGGCAGCTTGCTATTTTTGTAACGTGGTGATTTGGTTGAACACAATAAAGTACAGTAGTAACTGATCTCCCCTTCTTCCTGGATGAGTGAGGAGATGATTAAATGTTGATGTCCGCATCCTTGAGCATATTCAGATGAGCTTCTGCTTCTGTTGAAAAGGATGCTGTGTTTGATTGTGGTCCGAAGCTTTGAAGCACTCCTTGGCATCTCCTTCCTTGGAGGTCTCACTGTTTAAACATAACAGATTTGATAGCTTGTTGGTAAGGTGAGGTCCAGCTTGTCTCCACTAGGTCATCTTCATGTGAATCCGGTGGTTATACGGTTTTGTTCTAGGGATATTTCATTTTTTTAATAACGGTTTTAGCTGACATTCATGGAGAGAATGAATCCTTAGAACTGTGCCACTAGTGAAAGGAAATCCTGTCTAGAGTATGTTTCTTTACAAAGCTGTGTCACACCATCCTTTGGGCCCTCTGCTGGAAAAGTAGAATCAAGTCTCAAATAATGCCTTTTAAATTGTATCCTCTAGTATTATAGATGTAGGACAGTACTGTATCATACCTCTGTGGATGTAAAATAGCTTGTACCTGCTTTATGATACGTAGTAGTGACCGTGCTTTATCAGAGCTGTTTTTAATGATGTTGCTCAGAATGTTTTCTTTCCAGATGATGATTGAGAAGCTAATTTAAAAAAAAATGATGCCAGGTACCACAAGAGTAACAGAACTGTGCTGTTTTCTCAGGTTTTGTTTTTTTTACTTTTTTTTTTTAATGGAGTGTGCTGGATGTCTCTACAGTTTTGTTCAGATGACTGCAGAACCTGGAAAAGCTGTTGCTGCTGTTGATGCATAACACACTGCTATTATTGGTCTTTTTATATAAATATAAATATATATATATACAGATATATAATTTGAATTTTTTGAAACTTTAGCTGTGCTGTCAACTTTGGAAAAAAGTATCCCCGTTTACTGTGGTGAGTTGGCACTGTACAGAAATTAACAGCCATATTGGTCTAGAAATGTTGAACTTAAGTTTTTTCCATTTGTACAGGGGTAACACACTGTATTAAATATGTAAGGTCTTATCTACGTGGGTTTGATTACAAAAACTAATAAAGTATTCTCTAAATTTAAAAAAAAAAAGAAAGAGAAGGCAATTACACAACATTATAACATGACTTCAGCCAGTGCTGAAGCAGGTTTATTTTTTTCTAGTCTGCTTTTATACCATTCTAGGTACATGCGAAGAATAGGGTCAGTTTTAGGTCAAAGACAAAGAAGTCAAGGAACAAACAAGGCATGAACAAAGTCCTGTGGTCACTGTGTCTAGGGTTTTTTCAGGAGACCAAGATACAAGGAATACAGTACATTCCTTAGCTGTATTCTTGAGGCTTGTCCTAGACCAATGTGAATATTCTTGTCAATACTCTTGAAGCAGCATCAAGGGCTTTCCACTAGTCCCTGCCTTGGCTTCCCCTCAAATAAGGGTCTATGACCTAGAGATGTAACCCAAATAAACCCTCTTCTTGCCTAAAAAAAAAAAAAAAAAAAAAAAAAAGATGTGTGTTTGTGTGTAGGTTTGGGCATGAAAGGCCAGAAAAGAGTCGGGTTCCCAAAGCTAGAGTTACCAGGGGTTGTGAAATTCCTGAAGTCTATGCTGGGAACTAAACCAGGGCCCTCCAAAAGAGCAGTACCAGCCCCAATCCACTGAACCATTTCTCTAGCCACACTCATAAAGTTTCGAGTTGAAAACTTTCCCAATTTTTCTGAAGTAAAACTAGTTAGGGGAAGAAAATATATCATATAAGGATAATAAAGAATCCAAAAGGATTTATCTTCATAAAACTAGATATATTGTGTGAATAAAACATTTAGAAAAAAGCTACAGGAACCCCTAAATATTATGAAGGGGAAATAATATGTACCTCCTAATATTGAGAGGAAATGATTAAGCCCACAGGGAGTTGCTATGGATTCCGTTTTTTATTGACATGACACCATGGAGAGAAATAGTAATGAGTTTCTTGTAGTCACGAAATTTCCTTAAAACCAAATTAGAAACCCTTGCACTGTGTGAACAAATGCTTGCCTTGGGGTAGTGTGAGTTAATTTGTTACTTGGGAAGCAAGCAGCACTGACCACAGCTGAGTGCTGCCCCCGTGTGGTCATCTTCTTAACTGAATCATATTAACTGTTAATATGCCAAACTTGACAAACACCCATCCCGAATTTCTGTCTCTGTATCTCCTCCAAATAGTGGGTTATTGGCTTGCTTTTCATCCTTATAACTATTGTTTTGAATTTTTATTATACTTGTTTATTTTATTTTTTGTGTATGGATTCTTTGTCTGTATGTATGTCTGGTTACAGTGGAGGTCAGAAAGCGGGCATTAGATCCCCTGGAACTGAAGTTTCTATGATTGTGGGTGCTGGGATTCAAACCTGGATCCCCTGTAAGACAATAAGTGATCTTAATCACTGAGACAGCTCAACAACTTTCATCCATCTAACTATTGTTTTCAAAACAGGTTTTCCAGTGGGAAACTCTCTGAAACTCTCCACAGCGTCCCCACACTCCCAGTGATTTGTTTGTTTGTTTGTTTGTTTTGTCATGGAATCCAGGTTACTCTCATCCATTCACAACGTGTCAGCAATTTACATCTCTTCCATGGCTGGCCAAAAGCAAGATTAAACTATTTGTTTCAAGAAGAGTTGTGTGGCTTTCTGCCTTTGTAGACTTTCCCCAAGTAAGGAAGCCTTGTATATTTAGGCATAATAAAGATTCCACTTCTGAGCCAGCAGCAAAGGTAGCAGCCTCATGATGCCTTCTTTTCACCCTTCTGACAGGTCACACGGGTCCGTCATTCATCCTCCGATCTAAGAAAACCAACCCAGATTCAGGCACACCAGTCTAAACATTTCCTTACTTTAAATTAGTTTAGTATATTTTAAAGGCCCCTTGGCAGTGTTTTCTGTTGACTCGCCGAAGGATTGGTTCTATTGCCTTCCCATGCCATGACCTCACAGCATGTGGCAATGACCTCCGTGTACCTCTAACTACCAAAAGGCAGACATAAAGGTTAGTAAAAACTTCTCTGGATGTCAGATATCCTGCACATCAGATGTTTACATTGCAATTTATAACAGCATCAGAATTACAGTTACGAAACAGCAACAAAAAATAATGTTATGGTTGGGGGGAAGTCACCACCACATTCGGAATTGTATTAAAGGCTTGCAGCATTGGGAAGGTGGAGAGCCACTGCCTAGAAGGATGCAGCGATCATTCCTCTACAGGAAATAGGATCTGAAGGACCGAGACAGGCAGGAAGGCTGACCCCCACAGCAGCAAGACAGGCTGACATCTGAGATAGTTAAGAAAAATAGCCCATCCACAAGACTAGCCTTCTCTGCCTGCCCCTGTGGACCCTTTCAATTACTCAGCACATTCATACCTGCTGGAGGGAAAGCCAGTGATTGTCAATGAATAGCCTCAGGTGCCAAAATTAATGAGGCACTAGCTGGAAGGTGGCTTTCAGTGATGCAGAGAGAAGGTGAGACACAAGAGGGACAAGGAGGCAAGAGGGAACTCGGGGGAATGGAGGGAAGAAAGCCTCTGGTAAAGAACTTTCATCAAAACAAAACATTGTATCTTTTAATGTGGAGGGAAACATTTGTGTTTTATTGTGGCTTCCATTTCCTACTATTTATGTCAAGACAGATATGCAAATCTCCTTGCATTGCTTATTCATTTGTACTTCCTCTGACATACTTGGAACTAGTACCTTACCCCATTCGTGACGCAATGGCTAAATTGATAATAACCAATTCATACCTTCCAATAGCTTATAGATCTTAAGTTCTGCTGTGTACCTCAGATTGCTTTGAATTTACAGCCCAGATATTTGGGGTTGGTGCTTGTGTGTCAAGGGTGAAGCCGGGGACAGAATGCTCTCATGACTGTTCACCAATTCAAATCACGATTTTTTTTTTCAGGAAAGTTATTTTACCTCTCCTTTTAAAAGTACTGATCTAATCACACAGTGCTCCTCAGTGATTCTGTGCAGTTAGTGCTGGAACGTTTGCATTTTCTATGGGGTACTTTTCGAGGTGACAGCCCTGGAGACAATATTCTCATTCTGTTTTATAAACTCCCATTTATCAGACTTCTGAGGTGAGATGGGTATAGTGTATTCTCAAACTATCTTGTTTTGGAAAAAAAAATGAGTTTTGATGAGATGTAATTTCAGTTTATTAATTTTTAATGGTATCAACTTTATTATAAAAAGCTTCGCAAAGAAATAAAAACATGACTCATCCAAATTAAGACCCGAAGTCTACACAGCTTAATGAATTTATTATCCTAGGAGATCTGCTGCCTCCTCTTGGCAACCATGGGCACTGCATGAAAACAATTAGCATTGGCATTCGGGATTAGAGCTGTGGGGCGTCCTGTTCAATCTTATAACTTCTGTACTGAGCATGTCTTATGCACAGCCCAAAGCAAAAACTTTCCATGACAAAATCAGAACTAAAAAACAATCATCTTTAGTGTCTCTATCATAGCTTGTGTCTGTTACCGGCAGTTACTGTTTAAGTATGATTTATCAAAATAATTTGATGGCTGGTAAGATGCTTCAGGAGTTTAGAGCATTTGTTGCTCCTGTAGAAGACCAAGGTTCAATTCCCAGCACCCTGGGGCAGCTCACACTGTCTATAACTACAGCCCCAGGGGATCCGCTGCCCCCTCTTGGCAACCATGGGCACTGCATGCATATGGTACACAGACAAGTTGCAGGCAAACACTCAAACACTGTCCTGGCCATTTTTATGTCAAGTTGACGCAAGCTAATCATTTGGAAAGAGGGAACCTCAACTGAGAAAATGCCCCCACAAGACCGGCCTAAGGACAAGCCCGTGGAGCGTTTTCTTCATTGATGACCGATGGAGAAGGCTCAACTAACTGTGGGTGCTGTTGCCATCGCACTGGTGGACCCGGATGCAGTAAGAAAGCAGCCTGAGCGAGCCAGGAGGAGCAAGCCGGGAAGCAGCATTCCTTGGTGGTCTCTGCATCAGCTCCTGTCTCCAAGTTCCTTCCTTGAGATCCTGCCCTGACTTCCTTGGATGGTGGCTTCAGTCTATAAGATGAAATAAGCCCTCTCCTCCTCAATTTGATTTCTGTCATGGTGTTTCAGCACGATAGAAAACATAACTCACACGTGCACATAAAAAAGTAAATAAAAATTTAAAATTAACATAAATGAGTCCCTTAAAATTAATTTCAGTACTGAAAAATAGAGTTGAAATTTTTCTTTACTACTCCTGCCTATACGTAGATGAGTGTGCTTTTCTTTAACTTGAATTATTAGAAACATCTTTAATTGTTTTGTTTTGTTTTTTTCTAGGCATGGTGACCCAGGTCAATAATTATCCTGTAGGAGGTGGAGAGAGAAGGAGCAGGATTCTAAGGTCGTCTTCAACTACTTAGGCAGTAAGGCTAGTCTGGGCTACAAAGACCCTATCCCTAACAAGCAAATGAACAAAACAAACAAACAAAAACAAATACAAATGTTGTTTTGTCTTTTTTTCCTTTTTTTAAAAAATAGATTAACTTTTATGTACCAATTTCTAATCTTCAAACCTAGGTTCCTGATTTCTCTTAAGGAGGTTTATTGACAATTTTATTCTTACCTAATGCAAAGCAATCAGTGTTGTTGTGTGTGCTTGTTTCATGATCAAATTACTTTCAGATGGGACAGAATTTTTAGTAAACATCGGCATTTAAGATTCAAATGGAAATAAGGACAACTGGAACAGGACTCTAGGTAAATGTCGTCAATGGTCCATTAAGAAAGAGAAGCCTAAGATTCAAGTAGCTTTTCGTGGTCATTAAGATACGGTGTTTAGTGGTTCTCTTTTCTTCCAACGTCCAGTACACTTCTACTTTCTAATCTATGTTATTTGGGGGACTGAATTGCTCTCCCTCAAGTTCACATGAAGTCCCAGTACTTGTGCATGTAACTCTTTAAGAGAGATGCTCTTTTAAAACGTGACTGAGGGTCTGGAGAGATGGCTCAGTGGTTAGAAGCAAGTACTGCTCTTACAGAGGAACCAAGTTTGCTTCCCAGAACTCACACAGGACAGCTCACAACTGCCTGTAACCGCAGCTCCTGGGGATCAAATGCCCTCCTAGGGCCAGGGGAAATCAACTTCGACTTATGTTTTCAACTTCCAGAGCCGTGAGAAAGCAGGTGCATCTTCTGAAACCATGCGGGCTGTGGTATTTTGTGACACCAGCCTTCCTTTCTTTCAGATGGGCACAGCAGCCATGAATGGAGGTCCCAAGTACAGCTTTGCTGTTCACCTGACACAGCTGTAAGGCTGAAAGAACTCAGCCTCCAGATCTCTATCAAAGGATGTTAACAAAACGTGATCCATCCAGATGGCTCTACACACACGTGTAACCCATTTGTTCCCCAGACATGCCATTCACTCATTGGTTCTGTTCTCATACAGTGCCCACCGAGTTGGGAAGAGTATGCTGAAGGCCCTGGACTCGGAGTATCAGACAGTGGTAGGCCACCATGTGGGCACCGGAAACTGGACCTGGTCCTCTGCAAGAGCAGTGAGTGTAAGTCATCTTGAACACTGTCATCTTTCTAGACCCTTTATTATTTATTTAGGAGTTTCTACAAAGAAATCTATTTAGGAGTCTAGGGACACCATTGGTTTCTTCAGGCCAATATCGTACTGGTTTAAAAAAAAAAAGAAATTTCTTCGTTCTGAAATATTTAAGAACGTAGCCAAGGCAGAAAGCATATTGGCATTTAATCTGAAATTCACATGCTGTAGGAATTGCCCCGGGCTGTATTTCCTTCAATATTCCATTCCATGGGAGTCATTACATAATTATGCAATATGGCTTTAGAACATAAATCATGGAAGTCGTGTCAGGTAGCTCTCCCACAGACTAAGAGGAAGAAGGTTTGAGAAGAGCTGAGCAGGGGGAAACCATAAACTGACTTTTCCTTTCAGAGGAAAACTAATCAACTATACCCCCACCCCAGTGAAAACAAAGGGAATTAATTCAGTCTGCTTCATCAATGTCTCATGAGAAGAAACATTATGATTATATGGGATTCTGTTCGGATCAGTGTTTCAAGTTGAATTTTTTAGACAGAGTATGAGACTTGAGACAAAGATTCAGATGGGTCAAGTTTTGAGTTTAATTAAGTGGTGATGTCAGCAGCGACTGTGGGGACAGAGAAGATGCACATACACAGGAAGGTGGATAAAAACAGAAAGTCCTGGGGAAATGTTCACAGTAGGTAGCTGGAGGTATTCCCAGTGAGGAACCAGGACCAAAGCTGGACCTCAAAGTTATCTCGATGGAGGACTGAACGCCCTTGGGTGCTTGTTCACGAGCTCTGTCTATCATTGAGCAACTGATATCAGTGGACTTGCCTCTGGCCTCTGAAGAGAATTTAGACTGAGAAAAGATATCCTGGCTCTGGGTGTCTGAAGCACATATTGCACCCATGACTTAATAATTCACCGGGAACTTTTCACAGACTATTGTGTGCTCTGAGCTGGTACCCCATTCCTTTTGGCTGCGTACCAGTTTAGTGACGTTCCAGTTTCTGACCTTCGGCATCTCGCCTTCTTCCTTAGAAAATCCAAAAGAGAGTGCACGTGCTTCTCTTGGAATTGCCCGTGCACCTGTGGCTATAGCATTCGGATGAGCAACTGACACTCAAAACACGGAGTCACAGGATATGTAGCATTTTATGACTTTCAATTGGCAGTGCCAAGCTGCTCTCCAGATGGTATTAACTCACACAACTAGCAATGTGTGTCATTTCTGTTTCCTCCTTTATAATCTTGAGCAAAAGGACAGAATGCTGTGCAGTAACAGGAGGCTACCACCTGAATGGTGCCAGGTGGCAGAGTATGGAACCCACAGGGAATTTCAGGGCTTTAAATCTACAGAACTTGCCCAGCTAGGTTTGGAACCCGCTTAGGCAGGGATATCTCTTCTGGTTCCCCACCTCGGCATGGGGGCACCTCCTAGACTTGAGATATATTTTGGGGTTACCAGTCTGGTTTCACAGAGTCTCAGCAAGACTACACATAAGCTTCTGTGTGATTCTTACGTCCACTTTAAACCTTGTCTGACTTCTGATTACGAGAGACTTCTTTGGATGTCTTTTCTCTAAGATGGACTCTTGCTATGTAGCCCAAGATGATCCAACTGATTCTTCTGCTCAGCCAATCCAGTAGTAGGACTATAGCTATCCATCTCTACAGCTGGGAAGACACCTTAAGGCTTGACACTAGAATGAATTATAACGTGGGATACTATTGGAAGGCACTTGATCTATTTCGCATGAAAGAAAGATGTGAGTTTGGGGAACAATCAAATGACCAGGGCTGTCTCCCTTCCAATTTCACATTCTAGGCCCTCATATAGTAGTATTTGAAGTTGGGATCTTAGATAGTGTGACTTAGGATGAAGTCATAAAGGGGCTGGGGATTTAGCTCAGTGGTAGAGCGCTTACCTAGGAAGCGCAAGGCCCTGGGTTCGTTCCCCAGCTCTGAAAAAAAAAAAAAAAAAAAAAGGATGAAGTCATAAAAACCAAAGCTACAAGAAAGGAATTAATGACTTCATAAAAAGAAATAAATGGTCTCATGTAATGCAAAAACTCAGCTTTCAGCCAAACCTGACTGCTGGGGCTTGGCCTTGATCTGGTGGGCGCTAGCCACTATAGCTGCAGGAAGTGAGCTCTGCTGTTTAAATCAGGTGGTGATGCCTGGTGCAATTGCACGTTTGAGTTTTGAGCACGTCGTCTCACTGTGTACAAGTCCAATACCAATATGCCAGGTGAGGACTAATCGGAGGAGAGGACAGCGGGGAGGGGGAGTGGTGGGAACGGGAATGTGGAAGGGGGGAAGGCAGTTCTCCGTGGACAGCTTGCAGGTATGACTCCTCTCCCGTCCTTTGCAGATTCTCCAAATGCTAAGCAGGGTGCCCCCCAGCAGTCTGCTGGACCTGTCAGCTCCCCCTGCCTCTTAGATCTATTGCTCTCCTACCTTTTCAAACACAATTAACAACCACAGTTTTACACATCTCCAGGTACTGACATTTTACTTGCTGGGCAAGTGAAAGTGCTCTACCACTGAGCTACATTCTAACTCTAGGATATTATTTTTTATTATGATAGAAAAAATCTAGTAAGCATGCAGAAAGTAAAACAAGGGGGATTTTAAAGTCGAGTCCTTTTGTGTTTGATGTGTCATTCAGATACTGTTATATATTTTTAAAGTAACACATTTTCCAAATTGCGTCCTTGTAGAAAATCATAGGTTGAATAAGGAAACATATTTGAATTTATATCTTTAGACAAATATACCAGAATAATAAGATTTAATGGCTGTTTGCCTTGACAGCAGCTCTTAAAAGGGCAGGTCCTTCCATGAATACGTTTTAAGATTTAACATTAACATAGAATTACTTTTAAAACTAAATGTATGGGCAGGAGTTGCTTAAGATGGGTCAGCAGGTGAAGGGGTTTGCTCCACAAGCAGGTGAGCAAGGTGAACCAATTTCTGCTCTAAGAACCATCAGTAATGGTGGTAGGAAAAGTGACACACTAGAGTTCTCTCATCTGATCCCCACGCCATGACCACACATGAACATGTATCACACATACCCACACATACAAATAAAAGATAATAATTTACAAAGTTAGACTTACTGTACAAATGTTAACGGAAATAAATTCACTGGAACAGTTAGAGTTCTAAGTGATGTCCTTCTGCTATCACTGGAAGCGTCTCTGCATGTGTGCGGATGTGTGTGGACTGCTCCTCTTTAAGCCCCGAGGTTTGGGTTAGAAATGCAAACGTAATAATTAGGAAGGAAGAACGGACTTCAGGAACAAATCTTGGGACATTATTTGATCCATGTCTTTTTTTTTTTTTTTTTTTTTTTGGTTCTTTTTTTCGGAGCTGAGGACCGAACCCAGGGCCTTGCGCTTCCTAGGTAAGCGCTCTACCACTGAGCTAAATCCCCAGCCCTTGATCCATGTCTTAACAGGAGTTGGTTCCCTAAATGATCCCCGAGAAGTAGCTGTCTGTGCTGTGTGCTGAACTTAGGAACTTTGTATCAAGCTCTAGGAAACATGAGAAGTTATAGAAACATGAGTGAACATAATTAACCTCCAGCCTGGTGAGGTGGCCCAGGATTAAGAGCACTGGCTGCTCTGGCATAGGATCCAAGTATGGTTTCTAGCACTCACATGGCCTCTCAGAACCATCCCTGACACCAGTTCCACAGAGCCCAACTCCATCTTCTGGCCTCTGTGAGCGCCAGGTGCACACAAGGTTCACTGATATACATGCAGGCAAAACACCCATACATATAAAATAATTTTAAAAAATTGACTCTCTCGTCAGCAAAACAGCTCAGCAAGTAAAGGCACTTGGTGCCAAACCTTATAACCCAACCCTCATGATAGAAGAAGAAAATCTATTTCCAAAACACACACACACACACACACACACACACACACACACACACACACACTCACTCACTTGAAAGATCCCCGGAGCAGGGACACCCTCACTCAAGTCTTGGGATGACGTGACCCCCCCCCTCCCAAGAACTCACGTAAGACTGTCCTTGCTGTAAAAACACGAGGTATTAGGAACCAGTGCACTGGGGTTGAGACTCGTATCCCACGCAGGGGCGGAGGAGTTCGACCCTGAGCGGCTGGGAGAAGGGGTATTTAAAGGAAAAAAACCACAGAAACCACAACCTAAGGGGGTAGGGATGGTGTCATTGGAAAATGTCGAGAATACTAGTGAAAAATCACAAGGAGAAACTCCCTGTTTCTCAAGATTTTTTAACTTTATGGTCTGCCAGTTCCTGGGAGAAGCTTCCTGTTTCTCAAGATTGTTCTTTAAGATTTTAATCTAACTTTATGGTCAGCTAGTTCCTGGGAGAGAGTTGCCAAACCAGCTGGTGTAATTGCAGTTCCAGGGCCTGGCCAGTTTTTTTCTTCTGTTCTAAACTTTTGTCTAGGGGGGCAATCTTAAAACTTCTACCATTCACACTCACTCACTCACACATGGTAACAGTAACTAGGGAAGTTTAGCAAAAAGAAGCAGACATCCCTGGTAATCTTTACAGTTAGTTTTGCATACCGGAAGGGCCATTACTGGAAACGGAGATGTCCAGACTTCAGGGCATTCTGGGAAAAAAAAAAAAAAAACCCTTTCTATCACTAATGGGCAATAATGGAAAGGGAAATCCTACAGCCAAGCACAGGTTCCTGGGCAGATGCTGCAGGGTCACCCTTACCCTGTGCTAGCATTCCACACTGCAGCTGGGATGGAGCCCGGGGTGCTATCCTTCCCCTTGCCTGTGGGGGAAAGCTCAGCAGACTTCTTCAGTCTTAAAATACTGGAAATTCCAGATTATGAAACAAATTGTCAATAGACCAGTTAGAAGTATATCGTCCGAATCTCACCCTATAATGTTCCCCCCCCCCCTTTTTTTTTTTCGGAGCTGGGGACCGAACCCAGGGCCTTGTGCTTGCTAGGCAAGCGCTCTTCCACTGAGCTAAATCCCCAACCCCACCCAATAATGTTTTAATTAACACCTACCGTTCCTCTTACAGTGCTATTCACTGAACTCAAGTCTGTGCACGTGCTGGGCACATGTTCTCCGACTGTGCTGCTCCCTGAACCCAGACATCATTTAAATTAAAAGTTTTATCCAGAGGCTGCAGAGATAGATGGCTAAGCCATTAAGGACACTTGGTGGTATTCCAGAGGACTCTGGTTTAATTTTTCAGCACACAGGAGACAGCTCACAAATGTCGATAGCTTCAGTTCCAAGACCTCTTTGGGCCTCTGTGGGCACTAAACGCACGTATGGTACACACACATACATGGAGGCAAGAGAGTCACATACCTAAAGCATAAATAAATAAAATCATTAACTATTCCTCCACACATCACTTCAAAGATTTGTACTATACTACAGAAAAGTAATATATATATAAATATATACTATAAACATATATAATATATAAAAAAGAAAACATACATATTTTGTGCTTAGCAGCAACAAGGACACATTGTCACATAGAAACCAAAGGAGATTGCATTCTACTAGAAACAGCAGCTCTGAAATTTGATTCAGGTGGAGGAAACAGTGTCTCTATTTTCTATCAATACTGGATCCATCAGAGCCACGGAGAGGATTCCCACGGAGAGGATTCCCACGGAGAGGATTCCCACGGAGAGGATTCCCACGGAGAGGATTCCCACGGAGAGGATTCCCATGGAGAGGATTCCCACGGAGGGTTCACAGAGCAATTACTGAGAAGCAGCAAAAACGGGCAGAGGCAAAGGGTTGCGTGCAGCCCTCAGACTTTACAGAAAACCTTGGTCACCAAAGCCAGGCGTGGAGTCAGAAGGATTAAGCAAGAGAAAGAAAGCAGGTGTCAGAGCCAAGACTCTGGCCAAGGAGATAAAGGCAAGGAAGGCCTGGTAGGAGCCAAGAATGTGCTCCCTGGGTGCCCTTTGAAGAAAGCCTGAAAAGTGAAACCAAATTTGAAATTCCAAATTTTCCCTTGAAAAGTGAAAACCAAATAAACTGTGTGTATGTGTGCCTCTTCCCCCCCGCCCCTCACTCGCTCGCTTGTGCATGCGTGCCTCTGCGCATGTGCGTCTCCGTGTCACAGGTTATTTGTCTGTAGAAGACTCCTTTGGTGCCCTCACAGCTCTCCTCTCTGTTGTTTATACAATGATAATTGCAAATGAATTTGTTTGGTTTTATGTTTGCACTGGCCGCAGGAACGATTGAACACACCAGGAGAACCCCAATTTCTCATTTTCCTTTTAGTAACGATAGTCTGTGAAATTTAAAAGTATGGAAACAATTGGCCCAGAACATCCAGCCATGTGTATAGTTTTCTTTTGCAAGGCAGTCAAGATCAATTTAGGAAGAAAAAAGAGAAAACACTGCAAAGAATTAATTCACAGCCTAGGCAAGTCCAAGGCCAGCCTGAACTGTAGTGAGAGCCTGCACAGACTCAATTTATCATAAACATGCCAACAATTAGACAAGTTACATTTACATGATATGATCCCTGTGTTTGGGTTTAATAGTTCTTGGTGTACATTTATTTGTGTGAAGGTCGAGGGGTGTGCTTATACCCATGTGTGAAGGTGTGTGTGAGAGATCAGAGGACAGTTTGTTGAGAGTCCATTCTCTCTTTCTACCCTGTGGTCCCAAGGACTGAACACGGGTCACCAGGACTGACAGTTGCTAGTCACTGAGTCACCTTGCTACCCCATGATGCTAATCTTGACTGTATCTAGCCTCCTAGGAGAGGAACTTCTGGACATTTCTAGCAGGGAGTATCTAGACTGGAATATCTGAGGTGGCACCATTCACCATCTCGGGGGCTGGGTTCCTGGACTGAATAAAAGGGAGAGAACAAAGCCAGAGTGCATCTGTCCCTGCTTCCTGACTGAGTATGCACTGTGACCAATCACCTCAAGTTTCTGCTGCCATGCCTTCCCTGCACCCTCAAACTGTGAGCCACGATGAATCCTTCTTCCTTAGGATACTTTAGCTCTCTGTTTTGTCTTAGCAACAAGAAAAGCAATCAATAGCCTACTGTAACATAACAAAGCATGTGGTGTATGTTGTTAAGATTTTACGTCATTTACTAATGGCTTTAATGGATGCTAGAAGACTAGTTCTCAGTTGTGTGTAATCATTTCCAAAATGCAAATGAAAGGGAAATACAAGGAGAAATAGCTCAAAGCTTAAGTGATTGGCTGCTCTTCCAGAGGACCTGGGGTTGGATCCCAGGACCATGCATAGTGGTTCACAAACATCTGTCACTGAAGTTCTAGAGGACACTGAGTTCTCTTCTCACCCCATCTGGAACTCACTGCATGCACATGGTGCAGTACAGACACGCAGGCCAAATATTCATATGTATAAAAATCAATAAATCTAAAAAACAAATTGAAAAAGAAACATCAAAGATAATGGTTTACAATATCTAACTTTAGCATATTTCAAATGTTAAGCATTACCACCTACTGATATTTTGGGGGCACATGAGAACTTCTAAAATATTGCAACCCTAAAATATGTCTGTGAGTTTAAAAATTATCACGTAACTTTGTCTGTGTCCTGTTTCACACTTCGTGCAACTTATGTGTCAATTCTTTAGAGAATTAAAACAAATCAAATATATTAATTCTATATATATTTACAGTTAGGAAATTTAAGAGTCAGGAAAGGACTTTTAGCCTATTTCTAAAGCTCATTATTAGGGTTAAAATGAGACGGTGGATTCAATAGAACGATATTATTGTTGAAAATTACATCAGTCGCCACAACCCATACTAACGTAAAACCAGGCATAATTTATTCACTACCAGCAAGTGATTCAGAACATTTAATATCTTCACCATGTGAATGTGCTATAGGATAGAGTACCTGTCCGCAGGATTCTTAATGATATATTGCCTGCCCGAGTTTCTATCTAGCCACCATTATTAAATATGCACGTATGACAACTGCAGAAATTTAACATGACACAAACATTCACACAGAGCATAAAATACCACTTCTGCAAAAAGCTATATCAGAATAGACCCAAATACATGAAAATTTCTTACGATTCACTTTTTCCAAATTAAGAAAGCACCGTGTGCAGCATAAATATTAATGTGTGAACTGGCTTGGGGAATGAAGTAGAACTTGGGTGACTAAGTTGTTTTAAAAATAACAGCACGTTATTTAAAATAATGATATTTTAAGCAGTAAAGGAAAGCTTAGGTCCTGCTCACCACAATGGTCTTATCCTCATGGATGTGAATGGAGGAGAAGTGACTTCATCCACACACTCATACGAAATCACTTTTTAGATAATTTTCTTGTCAATCCTCTGTCAAATTTTTGAGGGGGGAAAATAGGATCTTTTCTCTGCAGAATTTCCCAGCAGGAGACTGTCATGGCCAGAAGCACAGGTTAAAAACACGCGGTTCCCGTGTTGGGCAGCATAACACAGAGGTCGGGAAGGGCACTCAGCTGGATAGATCTGCAGTCATCTTCTGCTACATCTCTATTCCTTGAGGTTTGGGTCTTCCCCTAGGATTTCTAGAAATTCTCCGAGTTTATACTCCAACAACTGACTCTGTGTCTGTTTTCCATGTTAGCTTACTTTTAGGGCAAAACTCCCATCTTATACATGCTCAAAAGTTGGGGTGTTTATGCCATGAATTACATAAGTTAGAGTTTAGCAAGAAACACCACAGTTCACTAAATATCTCCTCATTGCGTATTATCTTCTGCTTTTATCACGGTCATCTACCCACAGGACTCACTAACTTGAGCCTCAACCGACATCCCAGTCACTCATCCTCTACCTTAGCCTCCTCTTCTGATCACTTATGCTTTGTCTCAATCTCACCTGCTCCTCAAGGGAATACACTGTAACTAGCTCCCTTCTATAAAATATTTATTTTCATTATATGTATATGACTATTTGTCTGTACATATGTTAACTGTCTGCGTGAAGTGGCCATGGACGCCAGAGAAGGGTGCGGGATCCCCTAGATCTGGCTTAAAAGAGGTTGTGAGCCGCCATGTTGGTATTGGGATCTGGGTCCCTTTCCTTTAGGAGAGCGGCCAGTGCTCTTAACTGCTGAGCCATCCCCTCCAGCCAAGAACAGCTTACTCTTTGAAAGTAAATTACGAGTTCTAAACAGTACTGCTTTTCACTGTGCCTTTAACGACCAACATCAAAGTGCTGTTTATTGGAATTCATAGGCGTTCCTCAAACCAAAGCCTTCCATTTAAAATGCTAAGTTATCTGGAGTGTTAGTAGCCCTTTAAGCTACACTTGGCCCAAAGGTCCGCTGCAGATGCTGATGGGGAAGGAATTCCCAGAGGTGACTTGCATGGGTTAGGCAGCTTCTATCACAGAGGCTGGGAGGATTATACGGAGGTCCAGCACAGCATGTAGGCAGATGTAAGCTCAGATGTGCCTGTGTGTTTGTGCTCTGTGTGCTGTTTGTATTTATCTGAGTCAAAAGTTCTCAGTTTCTATTTATTAGAAAAGCCCGCCCAATGTTCCAATGAGTTCTATAGAAATTTACTCAGCTATATAACATCTTTTAAAAATTACCGTGATCTGCTCAGAAAACATCCCTTCGAAATATTACCAGTTGTGAAATACTTGGTATTAAACTACTGTCATAAAAATAAAACTGTGAAATATAAAAGCCTTCTTCGTGTATTCAGGTGTGGATAGTACAGATTTAAGGTGACGCCGTGAGAAAACAGATGTTACAAACTTTGTAATTCCTGATTCAATCCTCTCCGAGCCCAGAGAAAGAACTCAGATGACAGGGATGTGTGGGTAGCCATAATTTCCAGAGCAGAGAATCCAAGACGGAGAATACACAGAGAAGAGAGAACAAGTCCAAGAATTTTATCCAGCAGTAACCATGAGCTTGTGGCTAATACCAATCTGTGCGTGTATAAATCCTAGCAGGACAAGCTAGGGGGAAAAATTGTCCACATAAATAACAACTGCAGAAATCTGGAAAATGAAAAATTCAAGAGAACCATATGGCCTAGAAACTGTCAGGTTCCCAGGAGTCAGAGTAAAAAGACTCAGTGATCACAAGCTGTGTTATTTAAAAACCATGCATAAGACAGGCATCAGAATTGTAGGTAATATGATGGGCACTTTATACTTACTCTAACCAAGAGAGTTTTAAAAGAAGTCACAAGACAATCACAGTATCCATGTCTGTGAAATGTACTGTAACTCAGAACAAAATCCTGTGCTCTTCGTAAGGAAACAGCAGAATCCAGTGGGACAAACAGAATATAAAATGCCTGGCATTCAAACTGAAACACCCAGATAGGTAATGAGGTAGGAGTGCTGTAGCCAATGACTAGAGGGGAGAGGTCAGGCTGTGGGAACAAACGTGAGAGAGATGGTGAGACAAATAAACAAGGGTGCCGTGACATTCTGCTTAAGTGCTCCATTTACTCAGGGAAGAGAAATGAAACTAATGAGAGAATTAGAAGATATAAAACAGAGAGCCTACAGAGATACAAAAATAAATGGTCTGAAATAAAACATGTGGAAGGTTGGGACTGCAACTCAGTGCAGAACAGAATTATATGCAAGGACCTGAGTGCAATGCTCAGGACTACAAAAACCACAAACAAACGTAAGATAATTCAATAAAATTATTAGACCGGGAGGGGAGCTATGATTTTAAAACCATATATCACAAAGCTAGAGAGATGGCTCAGTAGTAAGGAGTGCTTTCTGCTTTTGCAGAGGACCCTATTCTCTCTCTCTCTCTCTCTCTCTCTCTCTCTCCCTCTCTCTCTCTCTCTCTCTCTCTCTCTCACACACACACACACACACACACACTCTCACACACATAAAAGCAAACATATAGAGTAAGTTACAACCACTTGTGACTCTGGTTTAAGAGGACTTAATGAGTTCCTTCTGGCCTTAACAGGCCCCTGCACTTGCATATGGACCTATCTGTCCACAAACACACATGCACACTCATAATTAAACTTAAATCTGTGAACAAACTCTGAGGGAAAATATCAATGTTTATTATATGCGGAAACCCTCAAAGAGGAAAGTGGGTAAGACAAAATGAAGAAACAATGGCAAAGTTTATTCAAATTTGATAAACATGATGTTACTGTTGGAGAATCTGAATGAATTCCAAATAGCACCCAGTACAGAGATAAAATAATTTCTAAAAAACACCAATAATAAGAAAATGAAAGAAACCAGCCACAGAAATTATTTCAGCACAATGATAAATAAGTGATGATTTGCATAAATGACTTTGCAATATACAAGCAGAAAATTTCTTTCTATAAAGAGTTTTTAAAAATCCATGTGTATATGTACTTGACTGCAGGCTCCCAAAGAAACCAGTAGAGGGTGCCAGATCCCCCTGGAGTTGGAGTTACAGGCATTTATTTGCCTGCAGCCCAGTGAGCACTAGAAACTTGGTCTGGAGAGAAGGCTGAGTGGTTCAGAGCACTGACTGCTCTTCCAGAGGTCCTGAGTTCAATTCCCAGCAACAATATCGTGGCTTATAACCATCTCTGGTACCCTCTTCTGACCTGCGGGTATACATAGCAACACATATAAGCAATAATAAATAAATCTCAGAAGAAGGAGAAGGAGGAGGAGGAGGAGGAATAAGGGGAGGAGGAGAAGGAGGAGGAGAGGAAGAAGAAGGAGAGGAAGAAGAAACAAAACCCTATCAAAACTTAAAACAGGTAGAAAAGTAACTGACAACTGTGCTGGAAGAAATGCTGTATAACTCTGAAGAGGTGCAAGAGGTAGATTATTGAAAGAATCCTTAATCTTTAAGATGTGCTGCATCCTCTGTGCTGTCCCTATAGTGTGTACTCACATGAGGGTGCTGTAGGTGTCATATTTTTAATACATAATACAACGGTACCTGAATAGATATACAGAAATTAAATATTTCATACTCCAAACTCGATATCCAAAGTGTCGATAAAATAACTATGGCTATTGTAGATAAGTATAATAATTATAAATGCTCATTTTAAAAAGAGGCATAAAATATAGGCCAAGCCTGCAAGACTAATGCTACACATGAAAACTGAACCACACAGTAGACTTAACTCTAAGTCATCAGGGTTTCAATCTTTTGGCTTCTCTGTACTCTGTTAGACGAAGAATCGCCTTGGGTCACCAAATCATCACAGAAATTTTAAATGCTTGTTCTACGAGACAGAAAATACCAGATAGGATGGATAATGAAAGGTTGAACCGTATGCCATTTACTAGTCTGTGTTCTTCTAAAAAAATCTCTGCGCCTGAGTCACATAATGAGAAAACCGTTGCTCACATTTAAGGGAGTGGTGTAGCCAAAAGGCCTGGTCTTTGCCAGGACTCCTTAATTATACTTAACATGGCAGATGGGGTAAGTTTTGGGGGTCTTATGAAATGGAGAGATCAGACTTGCCCCTTCATAGTCGCCCTCCCTCAAGAACCAATCAAGAATTTCCTCCAAGGACAGTAACATTGATGGTCCGTCTATTTCCTTCCCAGTACCAGCTAAAGGTCCCACACCGACCGCTTCCCTGCGAAGATTCTCTTAAAGGGTTCATCCCCATCACTTCCTGTCACAGGCTTCTTCTTAAAGGTTCCAAACCAACCATTTTCCTCTATGCCTTGTATTAATGTTTCCACCCCAATTACTTCTCTCCAGAGTCTCCCTTTTAAAAGTTTCACACCAACTCACTACCACACTGGAGACTCAGCTTCTACCACATGAGCCCATGGAGGGTACAAACCTTCTCCAAACCATAGCATGTCTGGCACAGTCACTTAACATTAAATATAAAGGCGCAGAGGAAATGGTGAATGTTTATTACATAAACTCTACTTACAAGGAAAAACATAAATTCTCCTTCATGGGAGACAAGCTAGACTTTGTTATGAGCAACACTAAAGAAACAGGGAAAATGAATGTTAGTGTTCATTTATCAAGAGACATGAAAATACAGAAATTCACAAACTAGTGGCATAGCGTCAAAATGAGGTCCTTCAGAGGAAATGCATAAACACTATAATTATGTTCAAACCATAATTATGATTAGTGGTGTTTATATTTAATATCCATAGCAGTTGACAGAGCAAAATGGAAGAGTAATGAAAAGAGATGTAGAAGATATAAAAAGATACCGAGAACCAACTTGTTCTAATTGATGCAGAGAGCACTCAGCCAAGTGCTGCAGAAATGAGCATTGAATTTCCACTAATAAGCACCATATGCTAATCTACAAGTCTTAATAAACTTGAGCAAAATCATCCCAAGAATGTCATCTAGCCACATGATTAAATATAATTAAAGTTAACAGTAGCATAGAACATGATCTCAAAGACCTCAGAACATTTGGGGGTTCTGAAAAAGAAATTGTTAAATAAAATTAAAAGTATTTTTAATCAATGAAACCGAAAATCCATCAAATATATTATTTGGAGGACACAGCCATGGGCTAAAATCAGTAATCTAACCTTTTACATGAAGATGCTCTTAAACGAGGAACAAAACAAAAGGAAGTTAATTATAAGGAAACTTAATAAAATAAAAGTATAAATCAGAAATAAACCAAAAATCATAGAGAAAATTGTTTCAAAACTAATTATCTGGATAGATTAATTAAATAGATAAGTCAATAGCTAGGATGACCAAGTAAAGACAGTGCGGGGCTAGCAGAAAGGATCCAAACAAGATACCAATGCCAGGAACAAAAGAGGAGACACCGCTACGGTCTTTACAGAGAAAATGATGAACTGTGGCCTTTAAATGACCAGTGGTTGGAATGTTTGTGTTCATCTTGACTAATCATGGCAAGAGTCTGGAGAGCTTTAATGACTGAAAATGTTTTAGAAATTCAAGCTCACCCTAACCTTGTTAACTATGATGAAAGAGTGCTATCAGGTGAGGAAAACAGGTGCCTACTGTGCTGCGTGGCCCGTGTCTAAGCTTTCTACTTGGTCCTGGGTCCCACTTGTACCATCGGGAGATGACAGTCTTGAAGTCAAATTTCCTGGGTTTTACAGCCATGTCCTTCTGCTTAGGAAGATTACGGAAAGTCAGCTAATGAAACACCTTGTCTAGGTCACATACCATCACCCTTTTCTTTTTGTTTGCCAGGGTTATTGACACCCACCACTTTTATACACAGACTGATCAATCCTGATAGCGAAAAACTGACAGTTCGACTCCCCCGTGAATTCTAGGATCAATCCTGAATGTGGGTAGTTGAAAATTAGGAATTTATAAAGTAGATGGAAAATTCTGTCCATGTGTTTGTCCTTCTAATTTGTGACCCAAGTTTATGGTTTGTGGGTATTTTTCTGTTCTTACCATCTGTTCCAATGCTCCACTCACATTCTGAGTGAGTTAAGACCACAGCTCTCCCGGGGGCTCCTGGGTTCAGAACTCCTGTTCTCAATCCATGGTCTATCTGGTGGGCTTGGCAGAGTTACTCTGGAAGTCAGTTTCATCCTTTGTTGGCATGCTCACCGGGATAGACAACCCTTTGGCTTCTCGGTGGCACACTGCCATTTATACATTTCACATTCGAGAACCACAAAATTGTTACAAGTTAACAACAACAGCAACAATGTGTTTTTAGATAACTCATAGTCCAGAGCTATCTCGGACTATGAGTTAAATTCTGCTGTGAGTCTTCCACAGACTATCTCTTCCTTGTAGTCTGTGCTTGACAAAACACCAAACTAATAGCTCTTCCCTTCCCAGAAACACAACTTCAGACAATTAGCTGGATTAAGATAAAGTATCTTTTCTATATTATGCACTTTCAAATTCTCAATTATTTACTATTCATTAAAACTAACTAAAATGTCTCAAAGCAAATAGGCATTATGGAATTAATATACATACATATGTGTGAGGGACTTAAATCCTGTTTTACTTAACATATACAAGGCTCTTCAAATAAATGCAAAACCTCTGTGTGAGTATGGAGAACCAGTACTTTAGTAAGTACATAGCTGAAATTAAAATCAAGGAAGGTTACAGTGTCTCTAATCTCATGATCCCACTAGTTACATTGTTATTTTTAGTTTAAATAAAGCCCAAAGCATGCCACAAAATCAGATTTGTTGGGGTAGGGGTTGGGATTGGGGTGAGGGTGGCTGAGGGGGTGGGGTGGGTCTGGGAGTAGAGCAGTGCTGACTTCCAAGACTCATTAGTCATGTGTCGCAAGTCCCATCTTGTATAAGGTGAGAAAACAGGCCTAATAATAGAGGTTCTGCCTAGCAACAGAAATGAAATTCTGGGTCTACCCCCATTCAAATAAATCTCACTAAAATAAAAGCTCCCTGGATTCATAAAATTGTGGGAAACAAACAAACAAAATAAAATGGCTAGCAGAGCGGCCCACTTCATGCACTAAATCACAGACAAGGTCCTGCCAGTTAAATCGGGCAGAACCTCATACTGTACATAATTAATCATCACCGCAAGGCTCACAGGAAGCCTTGAATCCAAAAACTGGGGCATAACACACCACAGACATTTGGTAAGTTGAACGAGGGACCAGGCAGGGTCCTGATTTGCTCCATCTCACAGAGGGCTGTGCTAAAAGCTGTGGGTGAAGGCACTGTGGGCTCCTTGCTATACAGTTTGCTTCAGAATATCTTTTGGTTCTAACGGTGTGGCTGTGTATATATTTTTTAAGGTACTCATGTCAATTTTTTTCATATTGCCCTGAACTGAACAATCTGTTATTTCCTATAGGGTTCATTTACATCTACACAGCTTTCTGTGAGGCTGCTGGAGCTCCAGCCCACACATTCAGGTTCAAGTGTTGTCCCCTGAATGTGCCATTGGTGTGATCATGAAAAAGTTGAGTAAAACTGCTAACAAACACACTGACCTCAACAAATACTAACACAGCGTCTGTTGGCTCAAGGCTGTACCCATCCCCGGTGATGGCCTCTGGCCTGTAACACCCTGCCTGAGAAAGCTTTATGTTGGCACTGCTGCCAGATAAATGTAAAGGGTGGACTTTGCATTCTAAAGGAGAGGGACTCCTGGGCTCCCTTTCTTAACCACACCCCTTTCCACTCATGTTCAGAATATTAGAATGGACGTCAAAACAGAGGGCACGATAGATAACCCACGCCCCAGCCTACCATTCTTCTCCCTGTACTCTGATTTAACCACGAAGTTCTTCCCTAGAATCTTCCAGAAATTCTTCCCACCCAGCTCACATAAAAGTTGACAGGTAAGAAGCCATAACCCTCTGTGCAGAACCTGATGCCACGCATCACCATGGCAACAGTAACCCCAGAGGGAAGAGATGCAAATTTTGTCCTGAAATTTAATCTGCAGCAGTGACAATTGCTTTTCCTATCTGTGGCAAATTGTTTAAATCCAGATAAGACCCTTGACAATATCCAAGCCCGTTTTCAGTAAACAAAACTGCTCGACTATGGAAAGAAAACATTATTTTTCCCTCAACCAATCACAAACTCTCAATTCCTGGGCTCCTTTCGGGCCAGTATTCCTGCACCACATGAGACACCATGCTTGTAATTATATTGGGTTGGGAATTACTTACACATTAGTTCCTAGCTAATCTATCATACACTTTGATTGCACTCCTAGAGTGTCTATTAGATGTCTATTGTGCTCACAAAATAATATACATCTTAAAAAGAATATGAGAAATAAGAAAATGTAGCTTAAAAACAACCCACCCAAGGTATTTTTCTAGGAAGTGAGAATATGTGCTTTTTGGCTGTGCCTTTCAGTACTCAAAGGGAAGAGCATCTGCAGAGGAGGAAACAGGCGCTGTAGTCTCAGATAAACTGGAGTTTGAATCCTAGCTGCACTGGTTGTTAGTCAAATGCTCAAGTTTCTTAACACCGACTAATTTCATTTTTTTAAATGTAAAAGTTACAGTTAGCAACACCTCATATTTTCAGGACTATTAAGAACATTATAGATAAATGTGCATGAGTTTCTTATATAACAGTAGCAAAAGACAGATCCAAGAGACTCTGTGTACTGCTTACAACACCATAACTCCTGGTGTTCACTTGTGGTGGCTCTGAGCTGGACCACCCCTCTGAACCTGGCACTTACGCATGGCATCTGGAATCTACGGTCAAGATTACCTGAGCATGCCCAGGCTGTGCTTCATAATTCTGCTTTGCCCAGACTTGTAATTATTCACAGGTGCTTATCTTTGTCTCTCCACCCCAGCCCGGAAGCTCACAGCTACCTTCCTTAATGCCTCTTTTCAAGGATAAAATGGGAGGGATTCTTAACCCTGGCCAACAAATCACACAGGGGTCACAAGTCTTGGGCATCAAGCCAAAGGGATGCCAAGTTCACCTTCTGTGTTGTTTTAATCCTGTCCTGGGGCTTAGCCCAGGGCCTCTGACTTGGTTTTGCTCAGACCCTGCAGTCTTTTTCTCCCAGTCTTTTCACTCCTTCAGGTTTTCCCATTTGTGACTTGAACTCCCCTGGGCTAGTAGAGATCTCAACATTATCATTTCTTACAGAGGACTGACAAGTTCCTTCACCGAAAGCTTTCAATGAATTATTTATTGTAGACCACTATCTCTCTTTCATAGAGCGGAGATTCCATTAAGGAACAATTCTGAGAAATGTAGAACGAGATGTTTTCAGGCACTCAAGCCTTTTTCTCATAGCTAAACTACTGTCATGGATCCTTCTTAAGGGTATAAATGTATTGTAGGGAGCAATTCTTTATCATTAATAACAAATGCGATTGACGATTGAGAACTTATGTGTCATTGAAAAAGTTGAGTACCTAGTGTGAATGCCTAATGGTGAAGTTAGAGAAACTGATTTTATTTTATCCTATTAAAATGTATTTGGTTACAGGTAACGAATCCCTTGAAAGGACTGCAGTTTTCAGAAACTGGGAGATGTGAGCTTCAGCTGTGAGAGTGGTTTGCGGAGGCATCAAAAGAATATAGTTAACTGCTGGCAATAACAAGGAGACGGAGCACCATGTCTACCTACACCATGTCCATTTCTATCTGTCTCAATCTATCATCTAATCTGTCTCTATACCTGCCTGTCTATCATCTATCCATCTATCAGTCATTGTCTATTTGTCATATATAGATCATCTATTTATCTATCTACCTATCAGTCATTGACTATCATCTATCTATCTATCTATCTATCTATCTATCTATCTATCTATCTATCATCGTCTATCATCCATCTGTCTGTCTGTATGTATGTCAGTCTATCATTGTCTGTCATCAATAGATCATCTATCATTGCTTATCTATCATCTATCTATTTATCTATTTATCCATCTATCCATCTATCTACCTACCAAACATTGTCTATCACTTATAGATCATCTATCTATCATCTATCTATTGTCTATCTGTCTATCGCCTATGTATTTTGCTATCTACCATCTCTTATCTAGCGTCTACTGCCCTCTATCCTGTCTTTAATCTATCACCTACCTATTAATCAATCACCTATTATTAATCTTCCTATTAATCAATCATCTATTATTTATTCTGTATCTTACAAATGGCACCAATATCCTATAAAAGAGTTCCTGTCCTATATATAAAAGATAAGTTATAAAATGTTCAGGCATATTTAAATGTATTAAAAGTATAGTTAAAGTTGAATTGGAGGTATAAGGATATTTAACATCAGAACAGAAATTGGCACACACTGTCTAACCTCCAACAGTTGAATGAAGATTCAGTAAGTGGCACATCTATTCTCATAAGAAACGCATCTGAAAAGAAGTTTGTTCAACTCAATAAAAATCTATTTGCAAAAATTTTAGTGTAATAGTTAATGATAGAAAATCATTTTCTCAATAATAGAGATAATTATTAATATAAAATTACTAATTTTATAAAGCATCCCAAATAAAATAATAAAGCAGTGCATGGTATAAAATATATGTTGTAATTTTATAAGCTAAAATTATGAGAATTTTAAAAGCATTAAAAAGGTACAAGCAATGGACAAATATGTTTAATTTTTATGTAAAAAGATTTAAAAAATCAGTCTTTTAAGAATTGACCTATACATTTATCCAACATCAAGAAAAATTCTAACAAGTTTTATCTTTTTTCATTAAGAATTGTTTGATTTTTATTATAGTTTCAAAAACTAGATAAAATTGATGAGTAAGCAAGATATTAGGACCCAATAAAACAGATTTATGAAAACAAAATAGTTCACAAAGTGGACTATGAAGCGATGGTTTCAAGTAATGCCTTGATTTTTAGCAGACCGATAGTTGAGGTTCAGAGTCTCACCCACACACATTGGTTAACATGGTTGACAGCTGGAGGTGATGCAAGCCAGTGAGGGAAGGGATGATGGATCTCCTAAATGGCGGGGGAGGAACACTGGAGCTTTTTTTTTTTTTTTCTTAAATTTTGGTATTTTCCTAATCTCTATTTTTTTTATTAACTTGAGTATTTCTTATATACATTTCGAGTGTTATTCCCTTTCCCAGTTTCCGGGCAAACATCCCCCTACTCCCTCCCCTTCCTTATGGGTGTTCCCCTCCCAACCCTCCCCCCATTGCCGCCCTCCCCCCCAACAGACTAGTTCACTGGGGGTTCAGTCTTAGCAGGACCCAGGGCTTCCCCTTCCACTGGTGCTCTTACTAGGATATTCATTGCTACCTATGAGGTCAGAGTCCAGGGTTAGTCCATGTATAGTCTTTAGGTAGTGGCTTAGTCCCTGGAAGCTCTGGTTGCTTGGCATTGTTGTACATATGGGGTCTCGAGCCCCTTCAAGCTCTTCCAGTTCTTTCTCTGATTCCTTCAACGGGGTTCTATTCTCAGTTCAGTGGTTTGTTGCTGGCATTCGCCTCTGTATTTGCTGTATTCTGGCTGTGTCTCTCAGGAGCGATCTACATTCAGCTCCTGTCGATCTGCACTTCTTTGCTTCATCCATCTTGTCTAATTGGATGGCTGTATATGTATGGGCCACATGTGGGGCAGGCTCTGAATGGGTGTTCCTTCTGCCTCTGTTCTAAACATTGCCTCTCTATTCCCTGCCAAGGGTATTCTTGTTCCCCTTTTAAAGAAGGAGTGAAGCATTCACATTTTGATCATCTGACTTGAGTTTCATTTGTTCTAGGCATCTAGGGTAATTCCAGCATTTGGGCTAATAGCCACTTATCAATGAGTGCATACCATGTATGTCTTTCTGTGATTGGGTTAGCTCACTCAGGATGATATTTTCCAGTTCCAACCATTTGCCTACGAATTTCATAAAGTCATTGTTTTTGATAGCTGAGTAATATTCCATTGTGTAGATGTACCACATTTTCTGTATCCATTTCTCTGTTGAAGGGCATCTAGGTTCTTTCCAGCTTCTGGCTATTATAAATAAGGCTGCGATGAACATAGTGGAGCACGTGTCTTTTTTATATGTTGGGGCATCTTTTGGGTATATGCCCAAGAGAGGTATAGCTGGGTCCTCAGGTAGTTTAATGTCCAATTTTCTGAGGAACCTCCAGACTGATTTCCTGAATGGTTGTACCAGTCTGCAACCCCACCAACAATGGAGGAGTGTTCCTCTTTCTCCACATCCTCGCCAGCATTTGCTGTCACCTGAGTTTTTGATCTTAGCCATTCTCACTGGTGTGAGGTGAAATCTCAGGGTTGTTTTGATTTGCATTTCCCTTATGACTAAAGATGTTGAACATTTCTTTAGGTGTTTCTCAGCCATTCGGCATTCCTCAGCTGTGAATTGTTTGTTTAGCTCTGAACCCCATTTTTTAATAGGGTTATTTGTTTCCCTGCGGTCTAACTTCTTGAGTTCTTTGTATATTTTGGATATAAGGCCTCAATCTGTTGTAGGATTGGTAAAGATCTTTTCCCAATCTGTTGGTTGCCGTTTTGTCCTAACCACAACACTGGAGCTTTAAAAAGCAAACTCTTACTTCTCCCTCACACTGCAGACTGGATCAGGCTTCAGCTCATGAAGAGTATCAACAGAATCAAGCATTAGGATTCTCAGATGAATCTTTCTATGCTCACCTTTCTCTCCTGCGAGCTCCTACTGCAGTCTGCATGCTAGTCTGGGCTGCCAGGCGCCATTCACCTAACACAGCTGCTGAACTCACTTTAAGTCAGGTTTTTTTTTTTTTTTGGTTCTTTTTTTTCGGAGCTGGGGATCGAACCCAGGGCCTTGCGCTTCCTAGGCAAGCGCTCTACCACTGAGCTAAATCCCCAACCCCTGAACTCACTTTAATACTCAGCATAGGGCTGGAGAGGTGGCTCAGTGGTTAAGGACACTGACTGCTCTTCCAGAGGTCCTGAGTTCTGAGTTCAATCCCCAGCAACCACATGGGGGCTCATAACCATCTGTAATGGGATCCAATGCCCTCTTCTGGTGTGTCTGAAGACAGCTACAGTGCACTCACATACATACATCCATCTTTAAAAAAAAAAATACTCAGCATGGCCAGTGTAACTGAATCCTGTGGAGAATGAGGTGACCAAGCAGGGGATAACAAGCAATTAAAAAGGCTGTATCACTTAAGTCAAGCGAGGCAGAGGCAGACAGGCTTCTGATCTGGTAGGCAGTCAGCAGCCTCTCTCTGTCTCTGTCTTTCTCTGTCTCTCTGTCCCTCTGTCTCTCTGTCTGTCTGTCTCTGTCTCTGTTCTCTCTCTCTCTCTGTTCTCTCTCTCTCTCTTTTTCTCTCTCTCTCTCCCTCTCTCTCTCTGTCTCTCGCATTCATACATGGCAGGGAAGGGGGACCAAGGACACTCTGGTCTACTCCAGGCAGCTGTTGTCTAAGTCCCAAGAAAGGCCGTGTGTGTCCTACATGAAAACCCTGGGTTGGCAGAGCCCATGGCAGCACACCTAGGACTCTGGGTCCAGTCTTAAGCATCCCAACCATAGAAGCTTGCCTTCCACTCAGCCATTTTAATTGTAAATAAATTAACTGGTACAGGCATATATTACATTTTACAAATAGATATTGGCATAATGATATAAAAGGGTAAAATGACAAATTCAGGTTTTTTGAAATGAATTAGGGTACTAAGCATTGGGCTCTATTTTTGCCATTTCTCACTTCTCCTTCCCCTCCCCCCATTTCCCTTCACTTCCCCATCTTGCCCCTACCCAGAAGTCTCCTTCTGCTTTCCCATCTTCTGTCTGTCTCTTAACCCTGACCTGTCTCCACACCTCTGGTCTTCTTCTCATGATCTAGTTAACATCCTAGTCCATACCCACTCCCACATTCCTTATTCACACACACAAAGCTTAAATGTTAACATTCACATATGAGAGAAAACATGAGTTTTGTCTTCTCAAGTCTGAGTCACTTCCCCAGACATAATACTTTCCAGATTCATCCATATTCTTCAAATTCTAGTTTATTTTTTATAGCTGAATAAGATGGTACTTTGTATATATGTTTGTATTTCCTCACCCAGTCTGCTGAGGAACATTCGGGAGGGCTCCATTTCTGTGCTATTATGAATAATGCATTTTTAATAAACACTTCCAATAAAGTTACAATCATGATACAAAATCCAGAAACTGTCACATATATCAATAACAAACTTATAAAGAAGGAAATTGTATATTAAAAAAAAAAACAATCACAATCGACCCCTTCAAACATCTAGGAATTAGCATCACCTAGGAAGTGAAAAACTTCAACAAACGTTTAAAACCCTAGGCAGAGAAGACACCTGTCAGTGGAGAGGTGGTCTGTTCCATGTAAAGTGGCTTCACTGCTCCTAAATCTAAATGTTCAACACAATCACCACCAAAAGGCCTGTGACAATCTCACAAAGGCAGGAAAGACAAATCTAGTATGGAGACTTATTTCATGCTTATTTGTGATTCTAAGGCATGGCAGCCCCTAGTCTGTAATGTAGAGTGAGTGTCCCCATGAAGAGGGAAGAATTGGCAGGAATCAAAGGACTGAAGAGAATAAACAGGACAGAGAGCAGCTTGGGTCTTTACAGAGATAAAGCAGGGGAACAGAATCTTTCTGGTTGTCCCTACTGAGGCTCTACATGACTGGCTCCTGTGTTTTGAAAAAAAAATGCCCATTTCAAAATGTGGTTAAGTTACTGGACGCCATGATTCACATCCTGTTTTTCCCAAACTTTGCATCACACTGGAATTCTTGATGTCAAATTCTTTAAGACAGTCCACAGTTTGGGAAGAGCCTGTTCTGCTGAGCTCTAGCATTCTGACTCTTCAGAGAACAGAGCAGAGCCGGGTAGCTGGCAGCTTCCTGGTCCAGCCATTGCATCTATCTGTGTACATCCAGCACTGGGGGAGGAGTGCTGAAGTGAGATCTTAGGGATCTCCAGACATGTGGGCCTGTCCACATAAGACTGACTGATGATAGTCCACAGATTACAAAATGAAAATAGGTTTCCAGGCATCTATATTAGGTACAGGTTCTCATAGCTACGCCGAAATACCCAGTAAGAGCGGTCTAAGGAAGAAATGTTTTATTTTGGCTCCCGGCCTAAAGACGCGGTCCATCAGGGTGGGGTGCCATGGCAACAGAAAGGGGTCACAGAGCCTCGTCAGTTAGAAGCAGAGATGGACGCTGGTGCTCAGTGCACTGTCTCCAGTCCAGGACCCTAGCACACGGAGAAGTGCCATCCACTCACCTCACTTTGCACAATCTACAAACTCCTTCACTAGGAGGCCAGGAAGTTTGTCTCCTGGGTCGCTGTTGATCCTGATAGTCTGACAATTGATATTAACCATCACGACTCCCGTTTGTTACAACAACAGGCTTCTTACTCCCTTGCATAAACTCGATCATCTCTGCAAATAAAACTTTTAATTCGTTTGTATATAAAGAGCTTTGCTAATGAAAAAATGTATTCATGGAAGAAAGTTATTAAAATTTTATTATTAACGGGCAATTTAAAATGAAATGGGAAAACTAAATAGATTTTTTCTTTTCTTTCTTTCTTTTTTTTTAAAGACTAAAATGCTGGACTTGTGCCTGGAAAGATGGCCCTGCAGTTAGGAGCACTTGCTGTTCTTACAGAGGACCCAAGTTTGGTCCCCCAGCATCTACACCACATAGCTCACACTGTTCTAACTCCAGCTCTAGGAGATCCAGACGCCCTTCCAGTTCCCATGGGTACACATATACACATATACACATACACATAAACACACACCCAAACATATACATATATACATATATTAAAAATAAATATTTTTTTAAACGCCATACTTTTGTGTCCAAAGGACTATCTAGTTTCAGATATGAGGTAGCTCTGTGCTCTAAGGACAGATGCAAGGGCCCCAGGTCACAGGTCTCCACTCTTCAGAGACTTCGAAGACCAAAATTCTAAAGTGTTCTTGTCTCAGGGAGGAGGGCTTGCTTTGCTCCCTGGTTTTCCTCAGCTCCCACATATTTCCAGAATCCTCATTTCTGTTGTGTGAAGTTGTATCCTCTTTCTTGGCTTACATGTTTTTGATTTTTTTTTTTGGTATTTTTTACTTATTCACTTTACATCCTGCTCACTACCCTTCCCCATAATTCCCTCCTAAAATCCTTCTCCCAACCACACCCCTTTTCCTTTGAGTGGGTGGGGCACCCTGGCACCTACCCTACCTTGGCACACCAAGTCTCTGTGATCAAGTCTGGAAGGCCAGACAAGGCAGCCCAGCTAGAAGAACATATCCCACGGACAGGAAACAGCTTTTGGGACAGCCCCTGCTCCAATTGTTTGATACCCACATGAAGACCAAGTTGCACATCTGTTACAACTGCAGTGAGAGCACCAAGGGTCCAGGTTAGTTGACTCTGTTGGTCTGCCTGAGGAGTTCCTATCCGTTCGGGTCTGCAATCTTTCTTTGTATTGCATGTTTTACAGTTATCTCTACCATTAGAATTCTACTGCTAGCTCTTGCTCCTTGTCTTTCCCTTTTCCCCCTCTTCCCCTCTGTCCCTTCCCTCCCCATTCCCCTCCCCCCTCCCCTCCATGTGCTCATGGCCGGCCTCTGCTCTTCTCCTCTTCTACTCTTCTTCTCTCATTAAACCTTTCCACATGGAAAAAAAGAAAAGAAAAGAAAAGAAAAGAAAAGAAAAGAATTCTACTGTTATTGTAAGAAGGACTTTCCAGAGTCAACTCTCACAGCCTGCCTGGGAATTTCTACTTTCCCACCTACAGCCTTTCTCCAGCTACTTTCTGGTCCACATCCTGACACTTTCTATGTCCTCCATCGTTTTCTCTAGTACCCACCCTCACCTTTACTCGGGTGCTACCTTCCCTTTTCAAAGACATTTCAAAGTAAGTGAACTAGTTTATCTCCAGCGTGCTCACAGATGACAGATCCCTTCCTTCCTCTCCACATCTTCCTGTGCTCATTTCCTTCCTCCTTACTTCTTCCTGAGCCTCCTCCTCCCTTCCTGGCTACCTCTGTCCTGAAGGGTTAGGTTAGCTTTCAAGTCATCCAGCTCTGCGTACGATGAGACGCCCCAAATGCTCTGTGCCATGCTAAGCCCTAGCAACAGCAAGGCGACAGAATAAATGTAGAAGGCTAAGGACACTTGGGCGAAGAGATCACCATGAGGACTCCACAAAAGTCCAGGGAAGCAAAGGTGTTATAAATAAAAAAGCCTAGCAAAGGGCATATGCGGTGGGCAGGCAGAGGTTAAAGACACTTCTGCTTGTCCTAAGCTGTAGCATGCCATCACCAAGTCTCATTCATACAGTTTCTACTTATTTGGGAGAAAAGATAGATTTGAGCACGTAGGGTGTTTTTCGGTCGATAGCAATCTTCCTGTATCTCTGCCTGCTTGCCTTGAATCATAAGCAAAGATGCTTATTGTATGTGAGAATGCCAGCGCATTCTCTATAACACGCAGTTACCTACCAACTGCCTCTAGGCAGCAGACCTCTCTCCTTCCTAGAACTGGCACTGTTTGATAATTGCCTTTTCAAACCCAATATCAAGTACAACACTAGCCTGTAAACGCTACAGGTCTGCCTGGGCTGTTTTCCCCATGCTCTGTGTTCAGTACCTTGTACAGAACCTCGGATACTAAAATGCTCACCAACTGTATCTGGAGAACAGAGCCAGTCATTGACAAGACTATTATTCACATGCTAGCAGATGGTTTCAGCCCAATTCTCTCATGGAATAACCCTGTTTTAAACCTGGGAAAACAATGGTTGAGAGCTGAAAGATACAAACTCGGAGACTTGAACCCAGGTCTGCCTGGCTTTGCTGCAGACACACTCTCTCGGCTCACAGGCTGTTTGCCTCGTTCTGAGCTCTACATTCTCAGAGGAAAAGTACGAACACTGATGCAATGAACTCCAGGACCAGCAGGTGCGGGAAGCTGCAGACAGGCTGAAGAGACATTTTTAGCTGTACCATCTGATACTGAGAGCAGAAGCCCCAGATTCCTGCCAGTTCCTATTTCAGAGGGGTAAGAACTCACTTAAATGCCCAAGGAGGAAGCTGTGTAACAAGCACTGGGCACTTAGGTGAGGGGACATTATTTAATTACTTAGTGTTTTTGTTTTATTAAGATACATAAAGTGTTCAGGATGCATATTAGTTAGAAGAGGCAGATTATGTAATGACTCCAATCTTAACTTCGGGAGAAAGAACATGCTTCACGTGTATTTTGATGGAGGGTACACACACATAGAGTGTAGAAGGATCCACCAAAAATGTTGGTGGTGATGTTATAAGCAAGAAAATCACACATGATTTTAACTCTCTAGTTTTGATTCTTCACATATTCTATAATTATTATATGTTACTTTCAAAATCTTGTAAATAAAATTTGTTATATATAGATAAAATATAGAAGTTAACTCAAAATATCAATTGAGAATGTCTCTGTGTATTAAAATACTTGTTTAATTTATTTATTAATAACAATTATTTTAAAACATCAGACAATTAGGGCTGGAAAGATACCTCATTGCAGTGCTTCTCAAACTGTGGGTTACTACCCTTTTGGGGACAGAATGACCTTTTCATAGGGGTCACATATTAGATATCCTGTATATCAGATATTTACACTATGCTTCATAACTAGCAAAATTACAATTATGATGTAGTAATGAAAATAATTTCATGGTTGAGGAGTCATGAATGGAGGAACTGTGTTAAAGGGTTGTAGCATTAGGAAGGTTGAGAACCCCTGGCTTAGTGGATAAGGGTAGTGATTGCTATAGCAGAGGCCTCAGGCTCAGTCTCCAGCAAAGATCTGTCCCAGACCAGTTCCAGGGGATTTATCACTCTGTACTGGCCAACATGAGGACTGCATGCACTAAATACACATGCAAACAGGGAACACATTGTACATATAAAAATATCAAAAATAGAAATGAATAAATCTTTTTAGAAAAGCAGCACTATCAAGAGGTTTATAAAACTGCTCTTAAATATGGCTTCATGACTTCAGCTTTCTTTCATTCCACATAATTATGCTCCAAAATGATGTTCTCGACAAATCTTCACATGCATTAAACTTGGAGTTTTAGTCATTTATCTAATAACAACTTACAAATCCATGGAAAATGCATATACCAAAAATAAGAACCTCAAATCAATGAATAGTCAGCCTGATGATGTCGCCAAGCATTGCTGTCTTTAGAGCCATGGCGGGTTTATTCTCCCTGCATTTGGCTACCCTGGGTGCTGGCTTCATTCCCAGCTTAGATCCCGGCTCCTGCTGTGTCAATCAACTGCTGAAAACACAGAGACCTGGAAACCAGAAGACTGGAAAAAAGTCACTTACACAATGAGTCAGTGTTGTCACTAGCCGACCAGCTGTGTGCAGGGAAACAAGGCAGACTAGTAGCACTTGCCATGGAGCCCAGAATGGACCACAGGCACCTGAGGGGAGTTATGGAGGTTCAGACATAAGCCTGGTCTAGATCTGCACCCTTACTCTATCTCCACTGCTATTCTTTTCATTTGCTGCCCCATGGATGCTCCACCCCTACGGAATTCCCTATGGTTTCATGACCTTTGTTGAGTAGTGACCATTATGGACAGGTTCTAACAGTTCCTTTGCCATGTTCAGTTACCCAATGAGGATATCTGCTAGCCTACTTATGATGGCTTGTATATGGTTGGCCCAGGGAATAGCACCATTAGGAGGTGTGGCCTTGTTGGAATAGGAGTGTCACTGTGGGCATGGGCTTTAAGACCCTCACCCTAGCCTCCTGGAAGTCAGTATTCTGCTAGCAGCCTTCAGATGAAGATATAAAACTCTCAGCTCCTCCTGTACCATGCTTGCCTGGCTGCTACCCTGCTCCCACCTTGATGATAATGGACTGAACCTCTGAACCTGTAAGCCAGCCCAATTAAATGTCCTTCATAAGATTTGCCTTGGTCATGGTGAGTGTTCACATCAGTGAAACCCTAAGACACTCCTTGACCCAGGAAATCCATCCCTGTATGAGAGTTTCATACAGGACCTTTCTAGAGAGCCCTGAAATTAACCGCATGCCTCCCACCTACTAGTGAACTCCCTGGAAATTCAGGCTGCCATGAGGCTCTCCTAAGATAGGTGGTTTACCTGAGGGTCATCTTTTCTGTGTTTATAAACATGGAACAGGAAACAGTAAGAACAAAAGAATTGAGCAGAAAATATGTAAATGTAGGTCACTGAGCAATACAGAGGGAGAAAATCAACCTGCTCCAGAAATGAGAGTCAGGGATCTTCAGCATAGCCTTTCTACAATCCCCTTCACTGAAGCCCACTCCCACAATCCCCTTCACTGAAGCCCACTCCCACAATCCCCTTCACTGAAGCCCACTCCCACAATCCCCTTCACTGAAACCCACTCCCACAATCCCCTTCACTGAAGCCCACTCCCACAATCCCCTTCACTGAAGCCCACTCCCACAATCCCCTTCACTGAAGCCCATTCCCACAACCCCCTTCAATGAAGCCCACTCTCACAATCCCCTTCACTGAAGCCCACTCCCACAATCCCCTTCACTGAAACCCACTCTCACAATCCCCTTCACTGAAACCCACTCTCACAATCCCCTTCACTGAAGCCCACTCCCACAGTCCCCTTCACTGAAACCCACTCCCACAGTCCCCTTCACTGAAACCCACTCCCACAATCCCCTTCACTGAAACCCACTCCCACAATCCCCTTCACTGAAACCCACTCTCACAATCCCCTTCACTGAAGCCCACTCCCACAATCCCCTTCACTGGAACCCACTCCCACAATCCCCTTCACTGAAACCCACTCTCACAATCCCCTTCACTGAAGCCCACTCCCACAATCCCCTTCACTGGAACCCACTCCCACAATCCCCTTCACTGAAGTCTATTCACACAAGCTCCTTTGCTGAAGGTCACTGTGAGAGAAACTTTTCCCTGGAGAATAAAATTTATCAGGGTCAAAGGGATGTGACATTCAGAAGTTATAAAGCCCTTGCTGCAGACCAGAATGGAATATCTGGGATCCAGAATTTTTTATTTTAGAAGCTGCACTCCTGATTTCAAAACCTGAAGAAAGCACCCAAGAAGACCTCAGCCTACTGCCTCCAATTCATGCACAAAAGCACAGACAGAAAGGATTTGGTCCAGGGTCCAGGGCAGACCTTTGTCAAAGTTTAAAAGAAGTATCAATTACTATGAACATTATAGCTGATAATTGACCCCTAGTAAAATTAAACTTACTTTATGCAACTGATAATAGCATGTTTTATCCAGACCTATTGAAATTTATGGCCCCTTGATAAATACACTGCCATTCTTCCCTGTTAAGAAAACCTGAGCGCCAGTGGTAGAGCGCTGGCCTAGCAAGCGCAAGGCCCTGGGTTCGGTCCTCAGCTCCGGGGGAAAAAAAAAGATTTAAACATCACTGGGGATTTTTGATCAGTCTGTCAAATGTAAGATGTCCAATGAATGACTCTACCTATGATTCAGCATGAGTATAAAATAATCAATTAATTTAATGAGATAAGTGGGTGTGTAAAAAAAAAGTATTACTAAAAAAAAACCCAGTAAGTTCAAAATCCAAAGTAAAGCTCTGTGTATAGGAGAGTTTCTCAATGTTCCTAAGTGAAAAAAATATCAGGAGAAAATGCTGAGGATTTACCATATTGTTTGGGGCACTGAAATGCGATTGAAATCTGTCAGTGAGATGGGGAAAACATTTGCTCAATACAATTCTTACCAAAATAATCTCACTATTTTCAATAATTGTATTTTAGCATTTTACCTTTAAACTGTTCCTACAAATGTATTTTTCATAAAATAAATCATGTTCTTTTATATGACATGCTTTAAATGACACCTGCATTTAACTTTATGGAATGTAAATTTGTTTTTTTAAGATAAGTGTGTATCTCATTAACAATCTTGTTTTTTCACACTCAAAGATTATTTTGTAAATTAAAGAAAGCCTGTGAGGCTCCTGAAACTTCAAGAACATATTGGGTCCTCACATTTTCCAGGCAGTATACAGTAAGTCTGACATACTCTTCCATATCTCTGGATATTGATGTATCACCATTGAAAAGAACACTCTATAACTTCGAGGCCAGCAAACTAAACCAAGTCACCTTAATTGTTGATGTTCCAGATCAGAGGCCTTTGAAAGAACAGTGAATCAGATATCACTCTATGCTAGTAAAGAGGAAAGGGGGTTCTATAAAGCTAAATGATTGTTTTAATTTAGAAATTAACTCTTTATTTTATTTTTGAGAGTAAAATGTGATTCAATTATTTTCCCACTTCTTTTTCTCTTTCTAAACCTTCCTATATCTTTATCCTTGTTCTCTTTCAAATCCCTGACCATCTGGTAGAAATAAAAAGCTGATTTACAACAACAACAACAACAAAAAAGAAAACCTGAGCACAATGACCACTTTTCTGTCATTAGGGAGTCCACGGGGACCTTTCTATCTGCTCTCAGCTGTACACATTATGAACCAGATACACAGGTGGTCTTCTCAAAAATCATATCATTCTTTTAATGAGATAGATTATTATTGAATATGCATACAATTCAACTGGTGTTCATTAGGTATCTACATTAGACACCCCTTAGTATTTCCAAGACCAGCTCATTAATCTTCGTTAATTCAGATGCAAGCTTCAATAAATAAAATCTGCTAAACTTATATGACTTCATTGTGCAGAAAATGTTACACACAATAATAATGTAACAGGCAACTTGAGACACTTCTATGTAGTTTGCCCATTTTTTATTCTTTTTATAAAATTCTCTCTAATTTTTAAAGAATAAATAGATGGCATAGAATGATATGTAAAGCATACCAACTCAGCCTTGGGAGGGAGACAGGAAGCGGTTAATGGACATAGGTTAATGGATGGTGAGATAGAAGGAATTGGATGAAAGTAACAGAAAGGTTAAGTCAAATGTTCCTTTGGAGTTGAGATGGCTCAGTGGTTAAAGCTCTTGTCATGTAAGCATGAGGGCCAGGATGATCTCCAGAACCCAGCAAATATCAGGTGGGCATGGTACCCTACCTGTACTTCCAGCCTTAGAAGGCAGAGACAGGAGCTCCACAGAGCTAGCTTTCTAGGGAGACCAACTGCTCAAGGGTTGGTGGAGAAAGCCTGCTTCAATGGATAAGGTAGAAAGGACAGAAGATGATACCTGACTTGAACCTTGGACTTCCACATGCATGCTCACACAAATGTGTGCCCATACCACGAGAGAACATGTATACAACACACACACACACACACACACACACACACACACACACACACACACACACACACGGGGAAAGAGAAAAAAGGTTAAAAATGCTGACTTGCCAACTATAGTAGACCAGAACCTTGTGTTTTCAACCAAAAGGGAGTGCCATGTTCTTGTCCCTTGTTATTGCTCTAAGAACATCCCAGTCTGTTTCTTCGACTCTGTACAGTACAGTGTGTTGGCTGTCAAGTTCAGAATGGCAGTGAAGAGACAAACTCCTCTTTACCACTAGGAGACAACGAGCGGGCTCCTCCAAGACTGCAGATACAGAGGAGACCAAATGCTTGCCTCACATGCACAGAGCCCTGAGTTCTGGTCTCTGCACCACACAGAAAGGCCTAGAAAGAAGCAAGAATGTCCTGACACAGTCCATCACAGATGCCTGTCTCTTCTGGTACATGTGGAAATGAAGCTATGAAGGGAAATATGGGGCTTCATAACATAGACTGGGGCAGGCGTATACCTTAGGATTAACTTCAAATGACCATGACATATCCAGTTAAGTGTGAATGGCTAGGACCCATGTCGATCTGTACTCAATCCATAGTGTTTCTTATCAGTTTATCATTATTAAAAATTCTATTGATCTGTTGAGAAAAATAGGAAATCTTTGAAATAATTTGATTGGTAGACTCTTGGAGTGTTAAACTATTCGATATGTATATACAGACAGTTTATCTGTTGTTTGTCTGTTAGGGTTTTTTATTTTGATTTTTGTTTGTTTGATTGATTGAGTGATTGATTGATTGAGACAGGGTTTCTTTGTGTAGCCCATGCTGTCCTGGAACTAGCTCTGTAGAGCATTCTGGCCTTGTACTCATAGAGATCTGCCTTCCTTTGCCTTCTGAGTGCTGGGATTAAAGGTATGCAATATCACCACCCAGCTGTCAGGTTTTCTTCTCACCAGTATGTATGTATGTATGTATGCATGCATGTATGCATGTATTTATTCTGTGTGTGTGTGTGTGTGTGTGTGTGTGTGTGTGTGCCTGATCTAGTGTCATCTGTGTGCCTTAGCATATCTACTGCATATCTACTGAGGTTAGAGGATAATTTATTGGAGTTCATTCTCCTCTTTGCCGCATGTAGGTCCTTTAGTCAAATTCAACTCACTGGACTTGGCATAAAGTGTCTTTGCTCACTAAGCTTTCTGCCATCTGTATTTTTATGGTTGTTTTGTTTTTTATTATTATTGTTTGTTTGTGTGAGGTGGAATCTCATTATGTAGACCAGGCTGGCCTTGATAGAGATAAGTCTTCCCCAGCCTTCAAAGTGTTAGGATTAAAAGTGTGTGCCAACAAACCTAGCCTACTTTTGGTTTGCTTGTACTTTAGCCAGGATCTGTAGCCCAGGCAGACACTGAACTCATGAGCCTCCTGTCTATGCTCTAAGTATTGCTAGTATTATGGTTCCATGCCAAATGCCAGACAAAGGCATTGAAGTTTCTGAAGAGCAGGGTTCAAATACCAAACCCAGTACAATCTGTGGCACATAGTAGGTGTTCTTCAAATGTTTCCTAATGGCAGGATACTAAGTGTTTAACAAAATAGGGAGATTACCTTCTTTTGCATGAATGGACCAGGGCTATGTAGTCACTTGATCACAAACTCGACCTCCCTGAATTCCTTCTCACTCAGGAAAAATGTGGGTGCCTTCTGGTGTTTCACAGAGTTCCAGAGCTTCCTGCCTGGGCAGGGGACTTCTAGGAGGTTTAATCTGGTGTTAGAGTAACTGATGATTGAGGAATGGGGCTGTTGCCTGTGGATTTTACCTTACAGATCTATTGGTGAAGCAGCTAGAATGCAAATGCCTTTACAGGGTCTACAGGAGATGCATTGTGGGTAAGAACTTGTCTTCTTTCTGTGGCTCTGACAAAACATTCTAACTAAAAGCAATTTAGGGCAGGAAAGGATTTATTTGGCTTTCACTTCCAGGTCACATGCATCTTTAAGAGAAGTTGGAGCAGGAACTTGAAGAAGAACCCACAGAGGAACGGTACATACTGGCTTGCCAGACAGGCTCATGCTCAGCCAGCTTTCTTAGATAGACAGGACCACCTTCCCAGGGAATGGTATTATCAACAAACGGGGTGAGCACTTCCAGTTCAATTATCAATCAAATACTCCCCCCACCCCCGCCACATGCCCATGGATCCATCTGATCTGGGCAATCCCTCAATTAAAACCTTCTGTTTGGTGACTCTAGGCTGCATCAAGTCCACAGCTAAAGCAAACTAGAACAGCTGTCTCCAGGATGTCTTCTCACAGACAGGGGTAGCTTCTCCATGGGGTTTGGATGGGAGTTCTAAGACAAGAGCAAACAAAATGTTTGGCTTTATATGTTATCTACCACTTTTTTAAAGAATATTTTTTTAAAAATCCAGTCATAAAAATCAACATTGTTAAAATAAAATTTGAAAGCAAGAAAATGCAGGGCTGGAGAGATGGCAGGTGGTAGTGATTTCCCTGCTGTCATAGAACTTACCCTGGGACCGGAAGCTGAGGTAGAGCCCTTTCGTGCCCACGTTGCCTTTGTAGGAATATTTCATCATGATGACGGAGTGGGTGTGGATCTGGTCTCCGAATCACCACCTAGAATGTGATGCCTAAAGCAGAGGTGGCCAGTTCTGACTGCTAAGGGCAAGCTCCTCCCCCTCACGTAGACTGTGTTGTTTCATGCAATTGTACATTTAATAGCATTTACCAATAAAGCATAATTAAAAACAATCATACAGAGTAATCCCCAGAAGTTTGCCTCCATAGCAATCTTATTGAGATAGATGTGGACAGCCAGTATAATTGGTGTTTGGTTATACAATACAAACAGAAAGGCAAACGAAACAAAACCCCAGGTGGGCAGTATCCATCAGAAGCATCTGACCCTTGAACCCTGGCTTATTCTAGCTATAAAATTGCTCATATAGTTTAGTTTTTTTTCAAGTGCTTTTTAGCTCATTAGATGATTCTGCAAAATAATTTCTCCTACCATACTTAATAATTAATCTAACAAGTATAGAAGAGATATGCAAACTTTTTATTTTAAAACACTGATAATTCTGAAGACAAGGAACTTTCCTCCAATATCCGTTCTCAGTTGACCATTTTTAAATGTCTGGGGCATTAGAACCAAAAGTGAGAGGATTCCAGTAAGTGATTTTTTAATTTATTCTGAGTCATTGGAAAAGGCTTGATGCTTTATCTTACAAGTTCTGCGTTTAAAAGATTCATTCCTTTTATGTTTTTTACATATAAAAATGTATGGTGGCTCTATGGGGCAGAGAAGAAGTGAGAGAGAAAAAGAAGAGCTTCGTTACAAGTCTTCCTGAGAGTGGGAGAGGTTTGGAGTAAGGAGCTAGCTATAAGAACTGAAGAAGGAGATGTCAAGCTTACAGTAGTAACCAATCAGCCTTGCTATGGGCTTGCAATGGCCCCTGCAGGTGGGTGACTCTTAGGCATTCTGTTTTCTGTCACTTTATTTTCTTTTGTCTTGTGTTTTGGTTAGAACTGAACGGATAATAACCACATTGTCTCACTTAAGCAGCTTGGCAATCGAAATGAGGACATTAGCATTTCTAGCTCCCCATTTCTGGGCAGTGGTTATCAGCTGTTCCAATTGCTTTCAAGTAGTCTACAGTGTATAAAATGCTGGGGCTTACAGGAGCAAGCAGAGCTAAGACATATATTTGGATTAATTGGTCAGCAGCATTTAATTCCACGGAGCTGGGAGAGATGGAGACAGTGAGGGTAAAGACAACACCTGCTCCATCCAGCTGCTTCTGGGGTCAAGAAGAGGAGGATGGTCTGATAGAGACCAAGAGGCAGCATCCAGGGGAGGAGGAGAAGACCCAGGAGAGCACAGCATAGCAGGAAGTGAGAGAAGAGAGATTTCCAGAATATTCATTGAAGTCATCTCCAAGCTGTACTCAGTTTGATTTTTGTTTGTTTGGTTTATTTTTCTCTGTTTGGAGTGAGAATGTGTTATGAAGCCCAGTCTAGCATCAAACACATGATCTTTGGGCTGACAGAAGACTTGAAGGCCTATACCAGATATAAGCCATTTATAGGAAAGACAAACAGTTTTAAGACATACGCAATAGCAAATAATTATTTTAAGGAAGAAAGTAAGAAATAAAGGCAAGGAATCTGATTCAAGGGAATTCAATCCTTTTAACTATTAAAGAATAACAATGGACCCTAAGCCTCTAGCTGTACAAGCTCTGAATCCAGAATCAACTATCATATTTGCTTTATATCACTATGATAAGATAGACTTCATGGCCAGTACAACTTATAAAAGACAATCTATAATTTGGGGCTCAAGGTTTCAGAAGGTTAGGGTCCATGACCATCATGCTGGGGAGCCTGGCTGAAGGCAGGCAGGCATGATGCTAGAGCAGTAGCTGAGAGATTACATCTTGATCCATATGCGTTAGGCAGTTAACTGGGAAGGGTGTGGGCTTTGGAAACCTCAAAGCTGCCTCCAATGAGCCACCTCCTCCAACAAGGCCACACCTCCTAATCCTTCCCAAATAGATCCACCAACTGGGGACCAAGTGTTTATTTATTTGTTTACCTATTTATTTACATTTTAATTAACTAATTATTTTATTTATTTACATTCCAAATGTTGTCCCCTTCCTAAACCCCCTCATAGAGTCCTTTCTCCCTCCCCATCCCCTTCATCGATGACAGGTTTTCCCCCACCTGGGGCTTCAGATCTCTACAGGATTAGTTCTCAGTATATCAAATTGACATAAAACTATCCAGTACAGTAGGGGCTAGAGAAGTATTCGCAAATAATCACATTTCTTCGGACAAGGTTTTCAGGATCATCATTGGCATTATCTCTGGGTACCATATTGGAAATGCTTTAGTACTAAGAGATAATTTAAAGTCCTGGAGACATGCAGTCAGGTACCAGTACATTATGGTAAATAACTGTAGAAATAGTTTTTGGTTATTTTACTGATATTTATAAAGTCTCTAAAGCTTTAGATATAAACTATAGTACAAAAATAAATGGTAAAATAGGATGTCTATGATTTGTTTAAAATATTTTAGAGAGAAGCTGAGGCTGAAGAGAGGGCTTCGTGGTTAAAAACACTGACTGCACTTCCAGAAGACCTGGGTTTAGTTCCCAAGACCCATGTGATGGCTCACAACCACCTGTAGTTTCATTTTTCAGGGAAATTGGTGCCCCCTTCTGGCTTTCACAGGCACTGTATACATATATATGCAGTCAAACATTCATTCTTATGAAATAAAAATGAAAAATCTCTAAAACAATAATCCAGAGTTGGTGACGTGAAAGTCAGTGTATAGAAAATTAAACATTGGGGGCTGGTAAAGGCTCAGTAAGTAAAGATGGTTGCCACAAAACTGTAATGAGCCAAGTCCAATCTGTGGATCCAGGAAGACTAGCAAAGGCTCCATGAAGCTGTTCTTAAACTTCAACACAAGTGTTATAGCACGAGCAGTAACTTCAAATTAATTAAAAAGATTAAGCAGTTGTTAATACATATCACCGTGGATCAAGTCTATCCGTTCTGGTACATGAGTCCATGTTGAATATTTTAGAATTACCAAAGTTCACACATCACCTTACTTCTTCAAAGGAGAATTATTCAAGAGTGAATAATCTTTATAGCGTTTCCATCTTGGACCTAAGATAATGAATTAAGAACTATATATCGTGTTTAATTTGATAGGCTAGGCTACTGAAAATGAAGACTAATCATGTAACTGTTTTGAACTTAACATTTTTATTTCTGATGTTTTTCCTCAGGTAGAATGTTTTTTTCCCCCCACAAAGACCATCTAAGCAAGCTTTCTCCTACTGCTGCTAAGAGTGGAAATCATGAAAATATATTAATGATTTCATCTGTAGTTTGTAAATATGTCTCCATATAGGCTCATGTTTCTTTATGACTAGCTTTTAATTCCAAACTTTACATAATCATATACTGACATTTAAAAAATACTGAAGATATTTATAGGAACTTTTTTTGTAATCCTTGTGTTATTTCCAACAATCCAGGTATCTTTTATTTTCTCAGTGCAAATAGTTCCAATGTGCTTTCCATGCTCATATAAGCTCAAGGACCTTCAAATGTAATGCTAGTTTATTTCATTTTAAGCATTCAGAGTCAAACTGGAAATGACGGCAGCCTGTACCCCATCCCCCCAGCAGCAACACATGGTTCATTTTCTTATTAAAGACATTTTTCTCACTATGCTTCCTTTATTGTTTTTCATGCCCTCTAACCTTAATATGGAGCTGATAACCAGTTAATGGCTTTAGTAAGGTAAGGTAGGACATGGGCGAGTCATTAGAGCTTTGGGGTGTTCTCACGGGCATCATAAAGAACTCATACATGTTTATGACTTTAAAAACTTAATTGAAGAACATGCATCAAAACTGGGGTTACTCTGTATATAAACTTTTTTTAAGGTGTGTAAAATTCTTTAATCTCCTTTTAACTAGGAGCGTTGTCTAGCCCTTTTTTGTCCTGCACAACATTAACCCTTCCAGGACCCTGGTTGGTGGTCTTCACAAACGTTCCCTTCCTTCATCACAGATGTATCTGACTGTTGCAGTGTAACATCATGCTGGATATTTCAAGCATGGCTTTCACACAGGCTCTGTGGTATCCCTGTTGGTATGGGTCAGTTTGCACCTATGTCAGGGATACTGAAGTTTCCTCACTTACCTTGCTTATAATTAATAATCAGCCAGTGGGTTAATGTTTTATTCTCCAACACACTTTGACCCAATGGTTTAATGACTTCTTGTTGTTCGTAGTGTTGGGTACAGAACTTGACAAGTAGACAAATGCTCCCTCCAGCCTCTGGGGAGAGTTAGCGTCCTGAAATTGGTGTTATTAAGCTGGTTGAGGTTTCCAGCTTCTGTTAGAACATCTGCATTTTTTTGGCTAACACCTTTTATGGAAAAGAGCACTCAATCCTTCCCCTCTTAGCTTTGTTTTTATTGTAATGGTATTATTATGAACTTGTGAATTCTTTCTGATCATCAGTGTGTTGTTACTGGTTTTTGCCATTCCACCCTGGAATTCTCCATCCACCCCCCCCATGCCTTTGAGCTTGTGTCTTTTTGACATCTATGAATTACTTCTTGAGCACTACCATGATGTCTATAACAAGGTGCAGACATTTTTTTTGTACTTTCTCTGTCACTGCCCTGAAATCCACACCTTTCTATAAAGAGTCCTAGATTCTCTATAGAGAGGAATAATCCTTGTGTGACAAGAATATATCACAGCCATACGTGAAATTGTTGAACAATAGATTAACCAAAAACTGATACCGTGATACTGTGCTTGGATATTGCTGAGTAAGCTGTCATTGCTTCAATCTGTTGTTGAGTTCTGCTGCCACTTTCACATGTGGTATTATGTCCAAGCTCACCAAACTGTAGGCATGATGTGCTGTTTTTTTTTATCAATTATAACTCAAAAAAGCTTAAAGAAAGGGCAAGTAGGAAGGTAGAAGAAAGAAAATAAGGCAGATAGGAAGGAAGGAAAGAAAGAAGGAAGGAAAAAGGAAGGAAGGAAAGAAAGAAGGAAAGAAAGAAGGAAGGAAGGAAGGAAAGAAAGAAGGAAGGAAAGAAGGAAGGAAGGAAAGAAGGAAAGAAGGAAGGAAGGAAGGAAGGAAGGAAGGAAGGAAGGAAGGAAGGAAAGAAGGATAGAAAGAAAGGAGGAAAAAGAGTGGTGGTTTGAATAGGTTTGGTCCCCATAACTTCATATCACAGGGAGTGGTACTCTGAGGAGGTGGGATCTGTTGAAGTAGGTGGTGTGGCCTTGTTAGAGGAAGTGTGTCACTGTGGTGGTGGGGGTTTGAAGTCGCATATTTATGTTCCAGTCTGGCCAATGATCAGAGCCTTTCCCTGGCTGCCTTTGCATCAAGATGTAGAACTCTCGGTTCCTGTCTGCCTGGATGCTGCCATGCTTCCTACCATGATGATAACGGACTGAATCTCTGAAACTGTAACTCAGCCCCAGTGAAGTGTTTGCCTTTATAAGCATTGCCTTGGTCATAGTATCTCTTTACAGTAATGAAACCCTTACTAAGACAAGTAAAGGAGGGAGAAAGAGAAGGAGAGAGGAAGGGACCACCACTCCCTTACCCCATCATAAGTATTTGAATAGGTATTATTATTACTTTATGAGACTTTTCTATGGGTCTTATACAAACTGAAGGAAACTAAAAAGACTTTCAGCCTTAGTTTGCTTGTACACAGAAAGCACAAGGCATATGATAATTCTACGTAAGTATGAATTGCATATTATATTACCTCTTTTAATAAAGTACTTGAAATAAACTAACCCTTATCATCTTCTATGAAAACTCAGACAATTCATTTTTAAGAGTTAAACTGTTAAAGAGCAAACTTTGGAAGATAGCAGAAGACATCTGATGCAGACAACAGTTTAAATTTGTCATACACACAGGATGGAAACTCCTAGATAAGATTTTGAAGAAGGGACAATTAAGCACCATAGTGGAGAATGATGATTGCTTGCAGTTGGACATATTATTCAGAAATACAGAGGCAAAAATCACTGAAACACAGGCTTCTCCATTTGGAGATGGTGTAGTGTCTGACTTGATAGTGAAGTTGACCTTTCCACAAATTACCAGCATGTAGAAATTGGTTCTGCTTAGGACTAAGAGGATCCCTACACGCTTACAAAATGACCAGGTATTTTAGGATTTAAAAAAATGTTTTGTTATTAAATTATGGTTGGACAAAGAGGCCATGTTAATAACTGTGTCAAAACCACTTCATAGGAGAAAAGTCCACTGCACCATTCAGTTAGCCGGCATGAAATGAAATAGAAAGACCTGGATTGATTTCCACTCCTGCCTTACCAAATCCTGTTTTGAGTCTTAAAATATTGCTGGTTTAGGCATGAACTATCTTAAGCAGCGTGCCCATGGAGGAGCAGTTGGCTCTTTTGTTTAGAGGAATCCTAAAGGCCAGGGTGACATCTGGTGGTCATAGACACATCCTTATGTGAGATGGTATAAATTTCAGCCAATCACGAACTAGGTGAAATTTCATGAAGGCATTTGTGTCTTGACTGATGCTGTTTAACCTCCAATATCAGCTATGAAGGTCGATCCTTATAAATGAGGAACCAGATCTTAAGCGATATAAGAGTACAGTTCTCAACATTAATAATGTGACAACCCTTTAATGCAGTTCCTCATGCTGCGATGATCTACAACTATAAAATTATTTTTATTGCTACTTCATAACTGTAATTTTGCTACTGTTACGTAAATATCTGACTTTCTGGATGGTCTTAGGTGAATCTTGTAAGAAGATCATTCAACCCCCAAAGGGTCACCACCCACAGGTTGAGAACCACTGCTAAGGAAAAGGTGTAACTGGAGAAGATGCATACTCTGCCATGCCTAAGGGCAGTGCTTGACAGACACTGTGGTTCCAATTATAATAGTAAATAGATGCTCGTGAAATATTTTTATTTCATTCATTACCTAAATATAAAGACAGTGAAATGAGCAAAAATACAATTTATTTTCTCTGTTCATAAAACTGCCAACAGCTGCTTGTGACTGAAGGTGCATGCTGAGGATATGGAAAGAAAAGTCTATTTGCAGGCAACTGAAGCCCAGTGATGAAAAGAACCTTCTAGGCTGACATCAGAGCTTAGACACATTTCTCTAGGTCCTATGGAGCCTTTGTAGGACCTTAAGCAGAAATCCTCACAACCCACCTGTGACATAAAAACAATCAAGCAGCCTAGAGAGGAATGAGGGAGTTAGAGGAAGAAAGAATGGAAATATAGTACCCATATATGAAACGCTTGGAGGAGGAGGAGCAGGAGGACAAGGGAGAAGAGGAGGAGAAGGAAGCGGGAAGGGGGAAGAAGAAAGAGGAAAGAAGGGGAAGGGAGGAAGAGGAGAAGGAAAGGGAAAGGAGGAAGGGAGGGGGAGGGAAAGGAGGAGGAGCTGAGGCACAAGGAAGAACTCATCTCAAAGGAAAGACAGAAAGTCATACAAAGGAAAATAAGCTCTTGGGGAAAAAAAAAAAGAAAATCAAAAGCTTAGATGTCAGGCAGCCAAGAGAATCTAACAATGTTTTGAATGGGAACACCTTACAGGATTTGTTTTCTTCTTGATTCCTTTACAAATAACCTTCATTTCCACCAAAGAAGAGTTTGAAATCCTCAGGAAAAGCTAGAGTTTCTCTTTCTGAGCTAAGAAAAAGAATGTCTAGTACTGTTTCCCCCTCAAGTGGAGACATGGAGGAACTGCACAGATGGACGAGGGTTTTCTCCTCTGTTGTGGTAAAACACACTGTTGTTTGGAAGAAAAAACCCAAAACTAGCTAGAGTAGGCTCAGCTAAGATCGCACTTGCATTGAGAGGCAGAGAAAGAACACAAAGCAGGTGTCTCCTTCAGACTGTGCTGTCCCGTCGGTCCTATCCTCTCACACAGGCTGTAAACTTAGATACAAGGCATCGCTCAAAGAACTTCAGGATCACCACATCAACCCCTAGTTTGCTTTGTTTATAAAGAAAAAAAGTTGTGATCTGGGTTCATTAACTAGACCCAGTGTTTCAATTTCAGTTATTTTGGGACTGACAAGCAGGAATGATAAGTGTCCCATAAGTTTGTAAAAAATGAACAAATTAGTGTTGTAACGATGTTTTTAAAAACAGTTCAGTGTCTATAGAATAGAAATTAAGGACTAATGGACAGGTCCCATCTGAGTCAAGTTCACATTTCTTGTGGACAATGGTGGGCAGCTGGGGCAAATGAAGCTACCCTCAAATTGCAGTTTTAAAATGTTTAAGGAAACTTACTGGAAATTAGGAAAAAGTAAAAACTAGATGGACATCGATCTACTCTGGAAAAGCAGGGATTGCACTTAGTCCTATTGAGGGACTATTCTCTCCTTGCCTGGAGACAGTCACTCATTTACATAACAGATAAGCAGTGGACCCCTCAGGCTTTGAAGCAGAGAATGTCAGGTTTCAACACCCAGAGAGCAGCAGGACAGCTTGGAAGGGAGGAGTCACATAGGTGATGACTCCCCAAGTAAGTGACTAATGTCTGGGCAAAATGTTGGCTAATCATCAACTCCAACCCACGGAAAAGGTCCAGAGAGAAAGCACTGAAGCATTGGTTGTAAACCAAACATCTAAAGAAAACTGTCAGCTGTTGATGACAGTGTCACAGACGACATAGTTTGAGCCCAGTGGGGTTAATTATTGGTTGCAATAAAAGTCACTCTTTATGTGTTTGATTTGTATCATTCTGAATGTCAGGGATGCAATCACAGCTCAGTAGATTGACAAGAAGCCAGTGTGTAACCTGCCTTGAGAGAACGTACTGGATAATCCACCAACTTGTGGACCGAGTGGGACTCTCTTGTAGGACTTCTGCGACCATTGCTCATACTTAGCACAAACTCAACAGTAGACACAACACAAATGTATCCTCTCCTTCTCTTATAGGCAAGACATTTGAAATCAGGTTGGCTAGGGAGTTTGGAGGTGGAGCAAGCTCATCTGTATCTGGAGACACAGCTCTCCTAGCTTCCAGATACCTTCCCACCACTATTATCAACTTCTCTCTGACTTAGATCTGCTTCCGCCGCCTTCTCCAGAGGCTGCGCGGTGGTTACCCGGCAAATGTCCTGCCTACAATGCACCCGCTGGACAGTCAACCTGACTTCTTGTACTTAGGAATAAGATCATGTTCTGTCTGCCATTTTTTTCTCATGATCTGATTGTGACTTCCTCTGACCAATGAATAATATTCCTTTGAACTTATTGATCACTGTGTGTAGCAATCTCTCACCTACAGAGGGGTGTCTTGGTTGTGGTTAGATGGGGTGATTATGCTTGAAGTACCTATTTTTTTTAACCCAGTTTAAATGAGCAACGAGTTACAGTTTTTAAGCCATCCACACAGTGCCATGCCGTGATCTGGGCTTGTGATAGACGCACAGCTTCTCTTAACTGCTGCACCATCGCTTCAACCTCAGAAGTTCCGGTTTTAATGAAGTGCAATTTATTCAGCATTTTCATGGACAATATCATCTTGAAAATCATTAATAAATCGAAGAATTTTCTCACCTTGTAGCTACTTTTTAATTTTGTGCTTCATCTTTAGTTCCATGATTCATTTTTGTTACTACTGCAGAAAACATAAGCGTGTGTCTGGACTTTACTTTTTGAGGACCCTGTCCTTGCTTGTTGGGGCCATCTTTGATACTCTGTCAAAGATGAGTTGACAGTATTTGTGGGCTCTGTTTCTGGGTTCTCCTTCTGTTTCATCTATCTATTTACCTGCTCACTAGCAGTCCATGCCATCGTAATCACTGTATGCTCTGACGCAGTACTGAGCTAATTCTTTGGGATCTTTAAGACTGGTTTATTGGTAGTTGCAAAACAAATCACTAGTGTTTTATTTGGAAGGGTACTGAATGTGTCCATTGCATTTTCAAAGAAGGGACAATATTGACGCTCCCTGTTCATGAACATGGAATATCTATTTATTTGCATCTATTTTTTACATTAATAGAAATGGCATTATGCTATTAATTTTAAATTTTTGTGTTTCATTGTTCATTTTAGAAAAGCAGTAGACTTTCTTCTATCCTTATTCTTATACCCTTATATCCCATGACCTTGACTTTATCAGTTTTTAGGTTTTTTTTAATCAATTCATTAAGATTTTGAAAGATAGAGCATCATTTCACGTGAATACTAAAATAATTTTATTTCTCATATCTTTTATTGAATGTTCTTATGTTATTTTATTCTCTGTGACCGTTATTACAGTATCAAATAAGAATGCCTAAGAGATCATATAAGAGCTTTCATCCCTCTTCGAGGGTGGAAAATGCTCAATTTCTCACCAATAAATTTGAGATGAGCCATAGGCTTATAAAATGTTCTATCCTGTGTTCAGAAACCAGTCTAAACTGCCTATGGATAGTTTGTGTTATGGATGAAGACTGAACCTAGCCAAATGCTTCAGCGTCTTTAACAGAATCATCTCACTTATTTTCCTAGGCTGCTGAAGCGGTTGGTACACTGATCGACATTCAGTGGTAGTCGCAGATTCACACCCCTGAAGGACTTTCCGTGTGGTCAGAGTGAACCTGTTTAATGTATTCCTGTGATCAACTGCTATTTGTTGGGGACTTTTTTTTTGGTAGCTACAATTATGAAATTAGCTGTTGGTTCTCTATGTCTTTCTTGCCTCGGTGTTAATATAATAAAAGGCTGTGAGAATCAGCTAGGAACTGCTCCTGGTGTCTTATCTTTCTGAGGCTGGACTGTGTCCCTGCCATCATTTTTTCTTAAATACTTTGTTGCATTCATTTATAAAACCACCTTAACTGATGTGTTATTTTGAAGGTTATCAATTCTTTGTTTATTTATTTAATTAACAACACCCTATTCAGTGTGTCAGTTTCTCTTTCTTCTTATAGCTTTCAAGTAAGCAACTGAGTTTACCTAAGGTATCAAAACTGTGGACACAAAACTGTTTATAAATCATTTGTTATACACTTAATATTCATGATACCAGTACTAATAATTCTTTCATTTATTATATTAATTTTTCTTCACTCCCTCTTATTAGCTAATCTGACCAGAGTTTTATCTGTAATCAATTCAAAGAATTAGCTGTAGGTATTGTTGGCTTTGTTCCCATATTTGGTTTCTTTGATTTCTACTCTACTATTTAATATTTTCTTTATCGTGTGTAAATATCTCTTATCATGTACTTCCAAATGGAAGCTTAAGTTTAGCTCATATATGTACAAAACATGTTATATTTCTCTCTAAGCCATGTTTTCACTGTATTATATAAAATGCATGAGTTCTCTTTCCATTTACTTTGAAATATTTTCATTTTGAAACTTTTTACTGAAAACATATTACTTAGTATGTGGGAATTAATCTAGAGCTATTTCTGTGAGGTTTTGTCTAGTTTAATTCTGTGTGTGGCTCTGAGATTATACTTTTTATTTTTATATAGTTTAAAGTTTTTATGGTATAGCTTGTCACCTACAACATGATCAATCTTTGTGATTGCCCAATGTGAGCTTCAGAACATTTATTCTGCTATAGTTTAATGAAATATTGTCTAAAAGGCAATTAGACACAGTTGATTGGTAGTATTGGTCAGTTCATTACACACACACACACACACACACACACACACACACACACACCCCACACTGTTTTTATTTCCCTGGTGGATCTATAAATTCCTGAAAGAGGGTTTCTTCAAATATCTAAAATAGTGATATTCATCCATTTATCCATGGCAACTTTGTCAGGTTTTGCCTTACATATTTTGATGCTCTATTGTTGGTTGTGAGCATATTAAGGATACATACTACATACATACAAATACCCTACAACCTGCACTAATTCTCCTTGCCATGAATTCTGTTTGGTGACTCTTACAGAGGTTTTCCAGCTCTCTTCTGATTAACATTAGCACGCACATTGGAGCTGTACCTGAAAATCTTACTCACATTTGAATCTATAAATCTCCTCTTGTTTTCACTCCTTCAGTGGAACAGAAGTGGACGTTGGGAATAACGCTATGGATTCTCACTCTGAAATGGGCTGGTTGATCCCTATGCCACATTTTCTGCTCTCTTCTGGATCTTATATTATCTTTAAAACTAGATAATTGATCAGATTCAGCTAAGACTTGTGGGATTGCTATTCTGCAGGGCTGCAATGTATTTCTGTTAATAGACACATAATTTGTAGTTCTGTCTTACATTCTATATATGTTTTAAAGACTAGGAGGCTGGTTTGCAACTGTCAGCTTGACCTGCTGTTTTAAATCTCTTTATCAGCAATACACTTAATGGTTTTACTAGTCATGGATGACTCTGGCCCCAGTGCATCAATTCCACAGAAGTTAGGTGGCAGAATGCCAGTTTTGCAGTAGCTGCTGCATATATTTACTGAAAAAATTAATATCTCTTATGAATTCACAACCTGGTAACCTGCAATGCTATTTATACAAGATTATATCACTTAATTTACTAGTTCCAGAATCGATGATATCTCTGCAGCACATCCCCAAGGTGACCAATGAGAGATCGCAATGGTAAGTGCCATTAGGAAGTGATGTGGTTTAGCATAGCCACAGTGTCTCAGTTGATTACCACTGCTTTTCTTTTTCCTAGCTAATGCTATCTCACCTTTGCCCAGTTCACTTTCCTTCCAACGGGCGATGGTGTTCTTGTTAAAAGGACATTTACCCAGCTGTCTGGTTGGGAGCATAGCATGAAGGTCCTTGCCCACAGAGAAATCTGGAATGTTGAGCACACCAGGTTGTCTTTTCAATGGGAAAGAGAAAGAACCTGTTCTTCCACCCAGAAAGTTGAGAATTGGAGTTGGAAGTGATTAGTGACTGGGTGATCTGCATTATCTATTGGGCCAGGCCATATCAAGCTCCTACAAGCAAGACCGGAAATGGCCAGTAATCTAAATGGCCCTTATAGCAAGAGGCTCATACAACCAGGACCAGAGGTGGAAAATAACCCAAATGACCTCTATGCTATCTGTATTACTGAGACCAGGTCAGATCCTTAGGCTCCTAAGCTAGTACCGGTAGCACATCTCTAGAGATCTTCTTGGAAGAAATGACATGTACCCTGAGTTGAGTCTTAATGTAAGTACATTTCCTTGTGCAGTGTATCTCACCGGGAAACTTTTTTCCTAATTATGCTTGGATTAAATACATTGGAAATAAACCACCTCTTATTAGATTCCCTGAAGTCTGATCAAGGTCGACAAAGTCAATCTGCACCACATTTTCATTCTTATCTCTTCACTGGGTTCACTTTCCTGTATGACATGTGTAGGGCCTCATCTAATGGCCTGCTCACCTTTCAATATGGCAGGCTATTCCTATACATTGCATATATTTCCTAGTTGAGATTTAGAATAAGTGATTTCTCCAGGGATACCTACACCCTCAAGATTTACCTCAACCTTTCCTTTACCTCAACCATGAATGCAAGGCAGTTGAGTTATTCACAATAGGCATCAACTAAGATTTGATTCCATCCTGTTGGCTGTGTGCTTCGAACCATACTCAGAGTGCTTACCATGGCAACACGGATCATTACTGAAGGCACTTCTTTGAAGCACAGGTCATGTCTCAGTCAACAATTGTCATTGTTTTAAGATAAAATGTCCCCCACAGGCTTGTGCATTTGAACAGTTGGCACCCAGCTGGTGACTCTACTTAGGAAGGTTATAGAACCTTTAGGTATTTGGCCTTGCTGAAGGAACTGGTTGCTAGGGGAGGATCTTGACAAGTTTTAGCATAGCTCTCACTTCCTGTTCACCATCTTCTCCCTGACTGTGGATATCATGTGATCAGCTGCCTCACACCCCTGCTGTAATTCCTTCCCCGACTCCTGCCCTGACTTCCCTGTCTTGGAAAGATCCAATAGAAATGTAAGTCAGAATAAGCCTTTAGGCCACGAAATAGCTATTGAGAATATCTAGCATTGAGACTTTGGCCAGGTATTTGGTCTTTGCAATGAGAAAGGAAGATCATCCAATGATGTACTTATTATAGTAGCTTTTCGTGCACTGTGGCTTCACAGTACCAAAACAGTTCTTTGTCTCTGGAAACTCCTTTGGTATAGGATAATTCTGGGGGCTATTCAAGTGTGTAATATTATTCATTCTTCCAACTTCCCGTTTCAAATCTACCTTTCCAATGGCACGCCTCTCCCTATTTAGATCTTCATCTCATTTCAACTCCATGTAACGATCCAACGCTTTCCTGGATGGATGAAATTCTCAATGCTAGATAACTTTTAACATTTGGTAATGTCTGTATTCCCATCGCAATCTAGCACTGTCCCATAATGAGCCCACGGCCTATTCAAAGCACATACACAGCAGCGATTTGTCCTCACCCACCCCTCATCATTTCTGCCCATCCTTTGAACCCTGCTTGTCAGCTATTACTTTGTCAAAGCATTACCCACATCTTTTAAAGCAGAAATTCTTCTTTAGTATTTCTCTTGTGGGACCCTGCCTCAAACAACACCAATAGCAACAGTAACAACAACATACTCAAAAAAATCTAAATAGCAGATTGCTCCACCAGTTTCCCATTCTACAGGAATGATGAGGCTCTTCGGAGTTGGTAGGAGCTAATTACCAAGTTGGGTTGTTATCAGGTGGGGAAGGGAAGAGAGAATCCCAGTCAAATCCAGCTCAGAGTAAGAGTGTAATTTGCAGATTATTTGAGATTCGTTTGATACTGTTTAACAGCTTAGTCAAGCATGTGGTTTGCAGCCAGTGAATATAACCCATTAAAGCCCTTATCTCCAGAAACCAGTAATTTATTCCAATATCCCAATCACCTGTCTTTTTCTTAAGACCATTTGATATTTAGTTATTTCTCTCAAAATAAAACTTAAACTCCTGTTCTGTCCTATAACGTCTTTTTGCACAGGTGTCCCCTTGCTTCTCTTGTCTCCTGAGCTCCAATTCTTTAAAGTTCATTTCATGTTTCTGTCAAACTATACCATGGGCTTCTTCATAAATGTAACACATTTGTCTTTTACACCAAAACTTCATGGATTCTCCTCTTTCCCTGGGAAAAGTGATGTCTCATTTGTGTGACACCATTTCCTTCTTATAGCTCCTGGACCACTTATCCCTTCAATTCCCAGTGCAACGTCTTACCTTCTGATGGCCATGGTACAGTTCAGAGACCTCTGTCTGCATTCTATCCTGCCCCCAACCATTGCTGTTGGACTTCTGTTTTCTGTCCTGTATTGAAAAGAGCTTTGTGGGGAGAGTCCAAGACTCCTTTCTTAACATTGTATTGTTTGTGATGTCTTGAATTTAACACAACACCTACCACACAGTGCACCTATAGTGTTATACTTTAACTAAGAACTGCCTGTATATTCCTCTTTCCCTCCCCACCCTCTCTCTCTCTCTCTCTCTCTCTCTCTCTCTCTCTCTCTCTCTCTCTCTCTCTCTCTGTGTGTGTGTGCATGTGTGTGTGTGTGCATGTGTGTGTGTGTGCATGTGTGCATGTGTGTGTGTGTGTGTGTGTGTGTGTGTGTGTGTGTGTGTGATTCAGACATTTGGATCTAGGCTTGAATTTCTAAGACAACCAAGAGCTAACTAGACTAAGTAATATATGTGATCAAATCTTTGTCTCCCCCACTCCAACACACACACACACACACACTTTTTTTTTCTTTTTTTGGTGAGGGAAAGACAACGGCATCACTCCTTCTTCCCTTCAAATGATGATACACTGAGTGTGATTTTACAGGTATCTCAGAAAGCCACTCCCACGGAAGGATTTGAAATGTGAGAAATGACATCTGAAGAATATGAGAATTTCCAACCTGAAAAAAATGAGTGGCCCCAATGGAGAAGCAAACCCCAAATCTGAGCTTTAGGATCCACCTCCCAGCTCTGGAAATAGCTGAGCTCCTCTAGTAATTTTTTTCCCTTAAGAAAAGCATGGTGGAAGCATCGTGGAGTCATGGGCCCTGGCACTGAATGTCAGCAGTCACTTCAGGCTCTGAGACAACTCAGAATGCCGCTGGGTGGTGTCTATGAGGCCCTACACCTTTCTAAGTAGCAATTGACAGTTAATGGTTGTCCAAGGAGGGGTCACATTTTCTTCAGTGCTGTAGCCACCAGTGAGTGTCGCTGTGCCAGCAAACAGCCCTGGCTTCCCACTCTACTCATACAAGCAGTCATAATTAACATCAATTCATTAAAAAAAAAAGTCATGGGGCTGGGGATTTAGCTCAGTGGTAGAGCGCTTACCTAGGAAGCGCAAGGCCCTGGGTTCGATCCCCAGCTCCGAAAAAAAAAGAACCAAAAAAAAAAAAAGTCATAAAAGAAGGAAGAGGATGAACTGGGACAGAGTGTGTGTGTATGTGTGTGTGTGTGTGTGTGTGTGTGTGTGTGTGTGTGTGTGTGGCTAGTTTGTTCTGTCAACTTGAAGAAAGAGGGTTTCTTAAAGCATATAGTAAATATTTTAAAATAAAATAGAATAAATATTTTTCAATTATCATGTTATTTGCTCCCACAAGGAGGAAGAGAGTAAGACAGTTAGACTCTCATCAGACTCCCCTTCCAGATGAGGATCTGTCTCGTGATGCAAGTTCTGTTACTGCGGGTGAGGATTCACTGCTCTCTCCTTTGAGGGGAAGGGTGGATTGAGCTTGAGTTCTAGTATATGCCATGTTACTCCTGCACAATACCCAAATACCCTCATTTTGATTCTTAATTTCAGTTTAGACATCGACATTGCAGTGTTCCTGTCACAAATCTGCAGTAGCCTCAATTTACTGTCACAAGTTGGTATGGGTAGAAAAGAAAAAAAAATCCAAAAATCCCAAACCAGAGTTTGATAATTAAAGTATTCCCCCTCCTCCCCCAAAGAAAGAGAAAATGATACACAGTGATCAGATTGTGCTCCAGCTAAAGAGGCTCTAATATTCTTCTAAGAGATTAATTAATCTTCAATACAGCTGTCCTGTCTTGTGCCAGGTAATGAAGAATAAATAATAAAAAAATAAAACACAAAAGAGGGGCAGGATTGGGAGTTCATAAGATGAGGTTGACCAAGAAGAGATTCTGATGTGCACACTCTTGGTGTGGAAGGAGGCAGATGTCTCAGTGTGCAGGGCACTGGGGAGCTCTTAACAAGTGCACATTGCAATTTTGTCAGTACCTGAAAATGTAATAGGTGTCCATTAACTCTTTGATGAGCAAATAATGAAAGTCTAAACATGTCTTGGTTATCGTATTAGGTATACACAGCCCAAGGGGTAACCCGCCACAAACTACTGGCTTCTCCAGGCTAACTAGCCAAATTAGGCCAAAAAGCCACCTCTGACAAAATGGGAGTCAGGAAGGACAGAGGTAGGAGGAAGGATGCGCTTAGGGAAATAAGGAGTTGAGGAGAAAACCAGCATAAAAGAGCAGCTGGAGCGTCTCTGTAACATGGCCTCACCTGCATTAGCCATTTACATTTATTACATCCAGAGCTGTGTGGAAGGAATTCTGCCACTCTCTGGTGACCATGGAGATCTCGATTGCTGTCAGTATGTCTTTCCTGGTGGACCACACTGATGTGTCCCACCAGTTGGGGAATCTTGCAGATCAATATACCAAGTATAACCTTCGAGCTGGGCAGATGCAGCTGGGATCCAATAAGAGCGTGCATCCCCAGTTTCTTTCCCCCACCTCCTTGACATCTGTTCCCCTCCTACTACTGTGTGGCCAGAGCTAGCAATACTAATTAGAAGAAGTCAGTGAGTCAGGGTGAAGCAGCTTGTTGTTTCTGTGCTTGGCTTTTCTCTTGATGAAAAATGTAAAGTATTATTTACAATGGCTTTAGAAAACTAAGACTTTGTATATAATACACCCCCGCACACACACATTTATTTTCTCAAGTGCTATCTTGAGTTAGCATGGTGTTTTCTATCTTATTTTTTCTCCCTTAAGGATATCAGCTAGAGGTGTTGTATGCCATACTTATTTTAGATGTATACCTCCATGGCTTAGGCCCAATCTCCTCACTCTAAACACCTTTCCTTATTTTTCAAGTAGGAGTTGGTACTTGTCAGGCTCTCCTCCAAACATTCTATCCTGCACTGGCTAATCCATGAAACCTTTCCAGGACTCTTGTACCCTATTCTGGAAATTTCATAAAAGAAGACACCAGCATCCCAGTTGAAGAGCCTTGCACCAAACTGTAGGACTGGAGTAGGGGGATTCCGATCCAGTCGGGGTATTAGGAGAGATGATTAAAGGTTTGGATTCAATTAACCATGGGCATCATTGCTTCTTGGTTGTTTATTTGTGCTGAATTACTTATGTTTTGCAAACTCTCCTTTTCTCACCTTTAAAATAAGATAATAAGGAGCAATCCTTAGAGTTGTCATGAGAAGTCAGACAGAGCCTCCCTCTATATGGTGTGCCTGTGCTGGTGAACTGAGACAAGGAAGCCATTGCCGGTGTGCAGCATCATGTTATCTGGCTCCTTCACTTCCACCGAGAGAGAGAGAGAGAGAGAGAGAGAGAGAGAGAGAGAGAGAGAGAGAGAGAGAGAGAGAATGCTACATTGAAATATTTGTAGCTGAAAGTTGCTCTTTACATAAAATCAGTCAAAGCACACATGTTGCTTCAAGTATGTATTTACATAATCTAAAAGCAATGTGTTGATGGGCCCTTAAATGAAGATATATAAGAATGGATGTGCTTTCTCTGTTTCCCCAGATGCAATCTCATCTGTAACAGAACACCATCTACATACAGCCTTTCTTCCTTTCTGCCTACATTTCCTGTGGACCCCACGGTCTATACCTTTCTAACCTCTTCCCCTGACTTGCTTTCTTTATCCCAGGCCCCAACTCCAGCAAGCACCCACTGCTAACCCAACAGTAGCTCTTTCCAGGGCAACAAACAGGCTGAAGGCAGACCCCACACCTCTCCTACTACTCCAGAAAATCTCATCCCTTTCAAGCCCATCACCAGCTTTAGAGTAGGAAACCCTGTGCTTTCCCCTTCCTATTTGACCCCAATCCTAAGAGATCACAAAGACCTTCTTTACCAACCTCACTTACCCCAACTCATCCCAGTATCCCAGCCTCCAATACCAGCAGGCATTCCTTGTGAACACACTAGTTGAGGCAGGCCAGTAAAACAGGCAACACACAGCCATCACATTCTCCATAAATCCAGAGAGGAAACAGAAACCAAAGAAGAAAACACACACCCAACAGAGACAAAAACAGAAATCAGCACCTAGACCTATAATCAATCATCCCAAACCCAGGTGCCTAAACACTAGTGTAAGAACATAATCAAAATGTGTGAATGCTTCACTCCTTCTTTAAATGAGGAAAAAGAATACCCTTGGCAGGGAAGGGAGAGGCAAAGATTAAAACAGAGACTGAAGGAACACCCATTCAGAGCCTGCCCCACATGTGGCCCATACATATACAGCCACCCAATTAGACAAGATGGATGAAGCAAAGAAGTGCAGACCGACAGGAGCCGGATGTAGATCGCTCCTGAGAGACACAGCCAGAATACAGCAAATATAGAGGCGAATGCCAGCAGCAAACCACTGAACTGAGAATAGGTCCCCTATTGAAGGAATCAGAGAAAGAACTGGAAGAGCTTGAAGGGGCTCGAGACCCCAAAAGTACAACAATGCCAAGCAACCAGAGCTTCCAGGGACTAAGCCACTACCTAAAGACTATACATGAACTGACCCTGGACTCTGACCCCATAGGTAGCAATGAATATCCTAGTAAGAGCACCAGTGGAAGGGGAAGCCCTGGGTCCTGCTAAGACTGAACCCCCAGTGAACTAGTCTATGGGGGGAGGGTGGCAATGGGGGGAGGGTTGGGAACACCCATAAGGAAGGGGAGGGGGAAGGGGATGTTTGCCCGGAAACCGGGAAAGGGAATAACACTCGAAATGTATATAAGAAATACTCAAGTTAATAAAAAAAAAATATAACCAAAAAAAAAAAAAGAACATAATCAAAAACAGACAGGGAAAATGTGTTTGCATTTTCACAGCAGTCCCTGAATACTCCAACATAGCTGAAGCACAAGGAGAACCAACTATATAAACATAATAGAGAAAATGAATAAACAAATGAATTTCAAAGAAATTCAGGAAAACATAAACAAACAATTGGGCAAAATTAGTAAATCCCTTAAAGAAAGCCAAGAAAATAGAAAACAAACAGTGGATAGAAACAAATAAAACCATTCAAGACCTGAAAATGGAAATAGAAGCAATAAAGTACAAACTGAGAAAATTCTAGAAATGAAAAATTAAGAAGCTCAAACAGAAGTAAACTTTACCAAGAGAATACAAGAAATGGGGAAGAGAATCTCACACAATGAAGATATAATAAAGAAATGGATACACTGGTTAAAGAAAATGAATATTAAATCTAAAAAGTCCCTAATACAAAACAACCAGGGAATTATCTGCAACATTATGAAAAGACCAAACCTAAGACTAATAGGAATAGAGGAAGGAGTAGAATCCCAGCTCAAAAACCCAGAAAATATTTTTGACAAAAATCATAGAAGAAAAAATTTTCTAACCTAACAAAAAGAGGGTCTATGATGGTGCAAGAAGCACACAGAACACCACATAGATTGGACCAGAAAAGAAAATCCCCTCACCACATAATACTTAAAACACTAAGCATACAGAACAAAGAAAGAATATTAATAGCTGCAATGGAAAAAGACCAAGAAACATATAGAGGCAGATCTATTAGAATTACACCAAACTTCTCAATAGAGACTCTAAAATCCAGAAAGGCATGGGCAGATGTCTTGCAGACTCTAAGAGACCACAGATGCCAGCCCAGACTACTATGCTTAGCAAAACTTTCAATCACCATAGATGAAGAAAACAGCAAAATTTGAACAATATTCATCTACAAATCTAGCCCTACAGAAAGTGCTAGAAGAAAAACTCCAACCTAAAGAAGTTAACTATACACATGAAAACATAGGAAATAAATAATGTCACACCAGCAAAGTAAAAAAAGAAATACACACACACACACACACACACACACACACACACACACACTCACATACACATACACATGTATCACTACCACCAACAACAAAATAATAGGAATCAACAATCATTGGTCATTAATGTCTCTCGATATTAGTGACCTCAGTTCCTTAATAAAAAGACACAGACTAACAGACTGAATGTGAAACCAGGATCCATTTTTCTGCTGCATCCAGGAAACAACATCAACACCAAGGATAGACATTATCTCAAGGTAAAGAGCTAGAAAAAGATATTCCAAGCAAATAGACCTAAGAAGCAAGCTGGTGTAGCCATTTTAGTGTCTTACAAAATAGACATCAAACCAAAACCAATCAAAAGAACTAGGAAGGACAGTAGATATTCATCAAAGACAAAATTCCACCAAAATGCCATTTCACTTCTTAACATCTGTATTCCCAAACACAAGGGTACCACCCAAATTTGGAAAAGAAAGACCACTAGAGCTAAATCACATATTGACCCTCACACATTGATCGTGGGAGACTTCAATAGCTCACTCTCACCAACGGACAGGTCATCCATACAAAACCTAAACAGAGAAATACTGGGCCTAACAGATTTTATAAGCCAAATGGACCTAACAGAAATTTACAGACCATTTTACCCAAACACAAAAGAATATACCTCCCTCTCTGCACCTCATAGAACTTTCTCCAAAATTGACCACATACTTGTACACAAAGCAAGTCTTAACAGTGATAAGAAAGTTGAAATAGCTTCTTGTATCCTATCAGACCACTACAGATTAAAGCTAGATATTACAACAAAAACAACAGAAAGCTTATAAATGCATGGAAACTGAACAACTTTCTACTGACTTAAAAATGTGTCAAGACAGAAAGATATAAATTCAGTGAAAATGAACATACAACATACCCAAACATATGGGACACAATGAAAGGAGTTCTAAGAGGCAAATTCATAGCACTAAGTGTCTACACTACAAAAAAATGGAGACATTTCATATAGTAACTTAACAGCACACCTGAAAACTCTAGAACAAAAAGAAGTAAGGACACCCAGGAGAAGTAAATAGCAAGAAATAAAGTGAGGGCTGAAATCAATAAAATAGAAACAAAGAGAATAATACAAAAAAAAATCAATGAAACAAAGAGATGCCTCTTTAAGAAAATCATCAAGATAGACAAATTCTTACCCAACTAAACTAACTAAAAGGCAGAGAAAGAATATTCAAGTTAACAAAATCAGAAACAAAAGGGAGGACATAAGAGCAAACACTGGGGAAATCCAGAGAGTCACAAGGACATACTTTAAAAACCTGTATTCCACCAAATTAAAAAATCTAAAAAGAAATGCATAATTTTCCTGATATGTACTACCTACCAAAGTAAAATAAACATCAGGTAAACAATTTAAATAAATCTATAGCTTCTAGTGAAATAAAAGCAATTGTTAAAGGTATCTCAACTAAAAAGAATTCTGTGTCTGGTTTTGACACAGAATTCTACCAGACTTCCAATGAAGAGTTAGTGCCAATACTCTTCAAATTATTCCACAAAATAGAAACAGAAGGAACATTGCCGTATTTGTTTTATGAGACCTCAGTTATCCTGATACCCAAACCACATAAATACTCAACAAAGAAAATTAAAGACTATTTTTCTTTGTAAACATAGATGTAAAAAATCTTCAATGAAATACTTGCAAGCTGAATCCAAGAATATGTCAAAAAGGTAATCCACCATGATCAAGTAAGCTTTATCTCAGAGGTGCAGGGATCGTTCAATAGATGAAGATTAGGAAATGTAACCCACCATATAAACAAGCTGAAAGAAAAATAGTACATGATTATCTCACTGAATACAGGAAAAGCCTGTGACAAAAATCCAACACCCCTTTGTGATAAAAGTCATGGAAATATCAGGGATACAAGGAATATACCTAAATGTGATACAGGTAATTTATAACAAGCATATAGTCAACATCAACTTACATGGTAAGAAACTCTAAGCAATTACACTAAAGTCAGCGACAAGGTTGTCTACTTTCTTCGTATCTACTCAGTACAGTAATTTAAATCACAGCTATATCAGTAAAACCATTGAAGGAGATCAGAGAAATACAAATTTGAAAGGAAGAAGGCAAAATATTGTTATTTGGAAATGATATGACAGTATACATAAGTGACCCTAAAAATTCCACCAAGGATCTCCTATAGGTGAGAAACATTTTCAGCAAGATAGCTGGATACAAGATTAATTTTAAAAAAGAGAGAGAAAGAAATCAGGGAAATAAGATCTTTTGTAATAAACTCCAATAGTACAAAATATCTTGGGGTAATTCTAACCAAATAAGTGCAAGAATCGTATGGTAAAAACTTCAAGTATTTGAAGAAAGAAATTGAAAAGGGCATCAGAAGACAAGAAGACCTCTCATTCTCATGGATTAGTTAACATAATGAATGTGGTCATACTATCAAAAATAATCTACATATTCAATGCAATCCCCATCAAAATTCCAACACAGCTCTTCATAGGTCTGGAAATGACAGTTACCAACATCAACACCCATCCCACCCCCCGCAGGAAAGATAGCTAAAACAATTCTAATCACCAAAAAACTGCTGTATGAGAAAGGATTCTATCTTCAATAAAAGGTAAAAATGAAAATAAAAAAGACAATTCCTGGGCATGCAAGGAGTTGATGTCAATCTGTTATATTTTGGCTGGCTACTTGAAATAAACTTCAGCTAAGGTCTGTTCTAATTTAGTATTTCACTCTTCCTGGTGTCAGGTGGGCTTTGGATGTATTATCCTGAGTTAAATGGCTGCTTATTTTCTTTTTTCACCTTAAAATAGGGATGTTGGTTTTAATACTAAATATTAAGGTTTAATTTAAATGTCAATAATTAACATCTAATTAAGACAGAATTTAGTGTTCAAATTGATAATACCAATGTCAGTGATGTTTAATAGTTAATATTTGATTTTTAATGACTTCCTTTGTTTATTATCAGATAGTTTTTCAACAACAGACACTGTGCTGTTTATGGAAATACAACTGAGTGTGGCTAAATTTCTGTATACAATCTCTTGAGTGACTTCCAGTTTTAGCTCTGACTCCATGCTCCCCATTGATGCCTGTGACTCAGGCTTTCCATGGCAGCAGCAGGTAGCTACCAAACTGTTTTAGTTGTTCATTATTTCAAATGCCAACTATTTTATGTCTTGGGTTCAGGGGTTGACTGGGGTCAGTAAGGTAGGTCTCCTGTCCTGTGGCTTTGCTTGGACTCTGTCCAGGACACCATCAGGTGGCTGCCCAGGCTTGTGTGGAAGCTTAAAGCAGATGCTGATTTTCTTCTTCTCCCCTCCAGAATCTGGAACTGCTTTGTGACTGCTGAACTGTGAGTGCCAGCATTCGGGAGACCTGACAGGGGATGTTTCACCTGTACCCTGTAGGGACTCCAGCCTTGCTGTGTAAGAAACCTGACTATTAGGTTCCAGAAGAGCACATGGGGTAGTCCCATGGGAAGGAGAGACCCTGAGCTTACTACTAGGCGGCATTTTCAATAATGAACAACTAAAATGCAGGTTAGTAACTACTTGAAGCTGCCATGGAAAACTTAAGCCATGGGTGTCAGTGGGAGCATGGGCCCAGAGCTAGAAGGGGAAGGAACTCACAGAGATTCCAAATGTGGACTTAGCCACACTCAGAGGAGTGGGGTAGGAGTTGGGCAGATGAAAGAATCAGAAGAGAAATTGGGTGAGGAGCTGGGCAGACACCAACCAGAGGCAATGAGGTATTTACTCTGAGGAGCTGATGATATGGAGTTGATCCAATCTGTCTAGAGAGAATTTCTTTTGTACTGCATGGAATACATGTACCTTTCAATAAAAAGCTGATGACCTATTAGCAAAAGGCAGAAAAAGGAAGGTGGGGGTTCCTGTAGAGAGAGATAGGAACGTTGGGAGTTAGTCAGGTGGGGGAGATTAGACATCTGACCTCAGACAAATGAATCTGAGGAGAGGAAACGAGCCACGTGACTGAACTCAGGTTACAACAAACGGGATAATGAGTTGAGGGTTGGTCAGGAAACCAGCCTAGCTTAAGGCCTAGGCATTTGTTATCGATTAACAAACCTCTGAGTCATAATTCCATGGCCTGGGTGGAAAAGCCCTTGGTTACAGATCTGTGGTAGCACAGACTGAATTCACAGAGAGGACCAGGGATCATGGTTTAGTCTCAGCTCTACTGTTGTAATAAATACCTGACCAAGAACAACTTAGGGGAGAAAGGGTTTATTTGTGCTCACCGTTCCTGGGAAGTTTATCACAGCAGGTAAGTCAAGGCAGGAAATTAAAACAGATGATCTTAATCATGCTCAGTCAAAAGCAGTGAAGCCACACATCCATGCTCCCTGCTCACCTAGCTTTCTCTACTACACACTGGCCAAGGCCCCAAACCAGAAATAGTGGCGCCCCATTTCAGGCAGTCTCTCTACATCAGTCAAGGCAATTAAACCAATCTGTCACAGGCATGCCACAAGCCATCATAATGAAGACAGTCTCCCTCTCACTGAGATTGGTTTCCCGGGTGATTCCAGGCTGTGTTAAATGGACGAGTAACCATCACAGATGACAACCAGTGCTATTCTCAAAATGACTATGTGCTGTAGAGTTGCTAGAAAGCCATGCTGAGTCAAAAGCAAAGGGCTTTCAGTTTCATCCAGTCTTATCTGTGTACATGCCCTTCTCTTTAGGTGAGAAAAATATGTCTAAGAGCCCGTTACTGAAACCATCCAAACGTTAGGCTTGTTGCAATCATAAATCCAAGTTCCACGAGAGCACTCAAATTGATTTTTCTCAGGCTCACTGATCAAGAACTAGGCCTCATCCATAGAACACTCTGCTCCTTAACCCTTTCTGAGATATTAATACAATTAACTTCTGGAAATTAACTTCCCTTCATGTCAAAGTGTGCTAGAATCTATGGGGTAGTTTTTCTTCTGAAAACTTCCAGTTGCTACCATTGAAGGAAGCAAGGCTACAATTGTTCATTCCGTCAACAGAGAAGTCATGCCCACTGCAGTCATAACTGTATCTAGAGTGTCTATCCTCTTATACTATCCCCAATAATTAGTCTGCTCCATGAATTCAGAGCAGGGAGAGTAGATTATACTTGAAGAAATTATCCAGCGTTCACCCTTATTAAGACTCGGAATTCTCTCATTTAAAAATGTATTGACTTTTATTTTTTCATTTTTCTTTCAATGTATAAATGTCTACAACATGATGAAAAATGAATTTGATCTTGAAATCAAGTACTAGAAAGATAGTGTGTCTAACTATTACTTTTCACCAAAAATAGGACTGCTGTTCAGTGTTTCTGCTATAGTCAAGCCTACCATCATTTTTTTTATTAACGTGAGTATTTCTTATTTACATTTCAAATGTTATTCCCTTTCCCGGTTTCTAGGCCAACATCCCCCTAACTCTTCCCCCTCCCTTTCTATATGGTTGTTCCCCTCCCTATCCTCCCCCCATTACCGCCATCCCCCCAACAATCACCTTCACTGGGGGTTCAGTCTTAGCAGGACCAAGGACTTCCCCTTCCACTGGTGCTCTTACTAGGCTATTCATTGCTACCTATGAGGTTGGAGCTCAGGATCAGTCCATGTATAGTCTTTGGGTAGTAGCTTAGTCCCTGGAAGCTCTGGTTGCTTGGCATTGTTGTTCATATGGGGTCTCGAGCCCCTTCAAGCTCTTCCAGTCCTTTCTCTGATTCCTTCAACAGGGGTCCTGTTCTCAGTTCAGTGGTTTGCTGCTGGCATTCACCTATGTATTTGCTGTATTCTGGCTGTGTCTCTCAGGAGAGATCTACATCCGGCTCCTGTCGGCCTGCACTTCTTTGCTTCATCCATCTTGTCTAATTGGGTGGCTGTATATGTATGGGCCACATGTGGGGAAGGCTCTGAATGGGTGTTCCTTCTGCCTCTGTTTTAATCTTTGCCTCCGTATTCCCTGCCAAGGGTATTCTTGTTCCCCTTTTAAAGAAGGAGTGAAGCATTTGCATTTTGATCATCCGTCTTGAGTTTCATGTGTTCTGTGCATCTAGGGTAGTTCAAGCATTTGGGCTAATAGCCACTTATCAATGAGTGCATACCATGTGTGTTTTTCTGTGATTGGGTTACCTCACTCAGGATGATATTTTCCAGTTCCCTCCATTTGCCTATGAATTTCATAAAGTCATTGTTTTTGATAGCTGAGTAATATTCCATTGTGTAGATGTACCACATTTTCTGTATCCATTCCTCTGTTGAAGAGCATCTGGGTTCTTTCCAGCTTCTGGCTATTATAAATAAGGCTGCTATGAACATAGTGGAGCACGTATCTTTTTTATATGTTGGGGCATCTTTTGGGTATATGCCCAAGAGAGGTATAGCTGGGTCCTCAGGTAGTTTAATGTCCAATTTTCTGAGGAACCTCCAGACTGATTTCCTGAATGGTTGTACCAGTCTGCAATTCCACCAACAATGGAGGAGTGTTCCTCTTTCTCCACATCCTCGCCAGCATTTGCTGTCACCTGAGTTTTTGATCTTAGCTATTCTCACTGGTGTGAGGTGAAATCTCAGGGTTGTTTTGATTTGCATTTCCCTTATGACTAAAGATGTTGAACATTTCTTTAGGTGTTTCTCAGCCATTCGGCATTCCTCAGCTGTGAATTCTTTGTTTAGCTCTGAACCTCATTTTTTAATAGGGTTATTTGTCTCCCTGCGGTCTAACTTCTTGAGTTCTTTGTATATTTTGGATATAAGCCCTCTATCTGTCCTACCATCATTTTTAAAAGTCTAACTTACACAGGCTTTTAACTTCTTTAGATATTAGCTCAAGTTTCTTGGGTCTCACTGTCAATTAAAAAAATGTTCACACATGCTCACATGTGTAGCCCCAAAGAGTTCAATAGTTTTGTATCCCCCAAAAATGTTTTTTAAAACTCTGTATTTATCAAAACACCAAATATTCTAGCTACTCAAAAGACTGAGGTAGGAGGATCATGAATTCAAGGCTGGCTAGGTAATTTGCCAAGAGTGCTCCAGATTGAAAAGTAAACATGGGGCTGGGGGTACAGCATAAACAGAAGAGTGCCTACCAAGCATGCATTACGTCTTGACCTATCCTTAGCACAGCACAAAACAACACCAGCAAATACTAAGGTTCCCTCAGTAGATTGCTCCAAGAGTCTGAGATCCTGAGCCAAAGCCACAAATATCTGACAATCTTATAAGATTGTCAGTTTAGGCAATAATTTTGTGTAAACTGTCATTGTTATTTGTTCTATTTCTTCTTTTAAATAATGCCAAATAATTGTGTTTCTTCAAAATTTTCGGTGTTAGTGTTCAAGAAGAACACTCAAATGTCTATCAAGTATTTCCTAAAGAGTTGTATATTTTAGGCTATTTCTGCTATTTTTTCTCTCTCTCCTAGAGAAAATCTCCTGCCCTCCCTTGGTTCTCCTAGGTAGATGGCTACTGTCAGGCTTTGATTGCATATCTCAGATTGGATTTTCCCTTCACCATATTCTTACAGGGATTCCCTGAATAAATTTACTTGTTTTTGCTAAAAATGCACATCTTAATCTTCTTTAAAACACATGAATGTAATATAAGTTTTTTCTTACATATTTTAGAAGAAAATGTGTTATGATTGGTTGATAATTTAGCTAGATAATATAGTAGAAAATATTTTTTAAAATCCTGGCCTGGAACTTCTACCTTGCTTTGAACATTGAGTTCCTGGATGAAAGACACACACGGCCTTATATTTTTAATGGGCAGCACAGTAGCTGGGCAGCTGCCTGTCTTCCATGCTGTTAGAATCTACTTTTCTATCAATATCCCCATGTTACAACTTACTATTTACTGTGTTCCGTCTGGGCTGCTCTTAACTCCAGTTGGTCAGCCCTCTGGACCACATTCCCTTGGCCCTTAGCCCATGGAAGCTCTCTATCTCCCTCCTGCATGTTCTTCTTCTTCCACAGTGACTTCTTCCTGCTTCTTCCATCCTCATGGTCCTCTCTCTCCAAGCCCTCGAAACCTCAACCCCCACCTATGTCTCTTCTGCCCAACTATTAGCTGTCAGCATCTTTATTCACCAATTAGGATTAACTTGGGGGACAGGGTCTCAGGGGCTATCTGTAGACTCCAGGTGTTGGGGGAGCCTGCACTTAGCATTACAATAGACAGTAAAAGACAAAACTTCAACAGGATATAGCATTTTATTCTGAAGATTCTTCTCTTCAAGATTGTGTAGGCATCAACGTTTTAGCCTCGCATTCTGTATGGCTGCTGTAAAGAACAATGGCCTTCCACTGCCACTAAGTGACCTTTAGTCTTCTCTCTCTTGTTGACTCTTAGGCCTGTCTTTTCTCTCTAAAAGATTCTAGAAGTTTTTATTATCCACATCACTCTGTAATTTCATAGTAGTGAAGATATAGTATGATTTTTTTGCTTAAAGATTTTTCAGTTATTTTATTCTTTAAAAAGTTCTAATTATGTTTCTTTGTGGCTATGTGTGCTGCAGGTGGACAGGGGCTGTGTGTGCCATGGTTTGCTCATGAAGCTAAGCAGACAACTAGGAGTAGTACACTCTCTTCTTCTACAATGTGGGTCCCATAGATCCAGCTCAAGTATTGGTAGTAAGTGCCCTTCCTGACGGAGACATCTTGCCATCCCCATTTATTTTATTCTTAATGGTAATAATTGGCAAAATAGAACCCGGCAGTTTGTGTTCATTCCCCTACATTTTCTTTGTAATTTTATTTAGAACTTTGAATTATTTTTTGCTGAGACAAGATAGTTATATATCCATGTGGGACAGATTGTGGCATTTCTGTAATGTATACAAGGCTGATGGAGTACTACACATTTCTTCTCTGTACGTATTCCCCACTTTGAGGTGTTGGGAGTTCCAGACACTGTGGTTTACCAACAGTTCAATACCAGGCTAAAGAATCTCAGATCTATGAAATCTTAGAGTTTGGCAACTGTTTGGAACCAGGATCCATAGCAGTCCTCGGTCTCAATGCTAAGGTGAAAATTCACACACACAAACACACACACACACACACACACACACACACACACACACACACACAATCCTTCAAAGCTTTACAGACAAACCAGAAGATCTCCCCTGAAGAGGAGTTATCTCCTTTCAGGCATGCGTGTAGTTCTGCAGAAGCCAGATCCTACTGCAACAGTGTCTACTGACTCATTGTCACTTTTTGAGAGAGAAGGGGAAAGAAGGGAAGAATGGAGACAGAGTTAGAGGAGATGACAGAGAAACTCCATGTCTATCTGCCCTTCTGTAGGGACAGAATTATGTCAGTCATTTTCAGGTCTCCTATGTGCCTGTGTCTTGCACTTCACAGAGGATTCCCTTGCAGGCAAAATGATCATTGGTTTAAAGATTGTCTGGTTTATTTATAGTTACTTAGCCTATGGCAGGCTAGAATTCACAGATCATTTATCTGACTTTTCTTGAATCCCAAGTATTCTCAGAATTTAAAAAAGGGAGACCCAAGACCCTGCTTTAAAAGACCGAGTTTAATTCCAGACACAGAACTGCAAATGGTTTAACAAAGCAGGTGTGTTTTCCGCTGTCTGCGACCTGTCATCTTGCTATAGCATTCCTTAAAATAGCACTGGTGTGTTGGATATTCTTCGGGGAAATTTATAATTTGTGGGAATAAACACACTCTATTCTCTCTGTTTAGTTCTACACAATTACACGAAATTTTCTTCAGTTTCTAGGAACTCTTCAAAATGCACACACAGTGAAGTCCATCTCTGTTGAAATGTAGTCCTATGAAGAATAGTGACAGACAGATAGCCATGTAGCCAGAAACACATTAAAAGTACAGAAGAGTCTGACTGCCCCAGTTAGTTCACATGTGTGCCAACCACCAACTTGTTCTGTGTCACTGTAGACATATTTTCTCAGAGTAACATAGACGTGGAGTCAGATGCTATGCAGCCTCTTAGGTCTGGTTGGTTTCATTTACAAAGGGCATATGAGGTCCAGACACGTGTCCGTGTGGGTCGGTAACTTGTTCCTATTTATTACTGGGTAGCACTCCAGCCTGCAGACACACTAGACTTGGCTTATTTGCCTGCCTGCTAGAGTTGTTTCTGGAAGAGATGACTCAGTGGCCAAGAGCACTGTCTGTTTCCAGAGGAACCAGGTTTGAATCTCAGCACCCACACAGTGGTTCAGAAATGCCTGTAATTTAAAATCTGGAGGAATCCAATCTGTGTGATCCAGTCCCCTGCACTGGATTCCCTTTTGGAGGATCTTGGTTAAGTTTCCAGCACCCACATAGCAGCTCACAGATACCTAAACATAAACACACATATCCATAAATAAGAATACAAATAATCTTAAAGAAAGGGAAAACAATATATTCCACATTCAACGGGAGGGAGGGGGTTCAAGCTCCTCTGAAGGAGTGCCAAGGAATCTTTGGAAACATACTGAACCACCATGTTGTTGCTTTTTTTTTCTTCAAAACTTGGCCAAAATTACTTCCTCAAGCAATATCTCCAGTCACCTTTAAATTATAATACATGGGAAATAAAATTACCATACACCCAGATAAAGTTCATGAAGCCTGGCAAAAACAAACACAAAACAAAAAAAAAAACGAAAACAAAAACAAAAACAAGAACCCAAGCAAAACAAACAAGCCAAGTCTCAGAGCTTAAATAGAGCGTAAAGCATTCTGGCCTTGTTAACTCCATTTATAAAGTAGAGGGAAAGGGAAGGGGTATCTTTGTAAGTAACTGTGTTGTAGACCCATGCCTGCAGGCACACACATGGGATCCTGACATCTTATGAGGGACAGGGAAGCAATTATGTGTTTGAGACACTCTTTCAAATAAAAAGAGACACAAATGTGAACATATTAGGTAGCCAAAAAGGCCTCTGACATTTAATTTCAACTTTAAAATAATAAATTACTGGGGCTAGAGAGAGATGGTCCAGCAGTTCACTGCACTGAATGCTTTTTGAGGGATCTTGATTTAGTTTCCAGCACCCACCCATGTGTGGAACTCCGGGCCCAGGGGATCTGATGCCTTCTGGTCTTCACAGGTATCACACACGTGTGGTGCCTAGATATATATGCAGTCAAAACAACCATATCCACAAAACAATGCAGTTTCAAATAATAATAATAATAAAATATAATTGAGGAAGGAGTTAGGGGATGAGAAAACTCCCTCTGGGTAGAGTTAATAGTCATTTATCATATCATATTATGAAACATTTTAATCCCAGGGCCGAGAAGGGGAGAATTATTCCACAAACTCATGAAGAAACAATAAAGAGACAAAGCCACATCCAACAGTGATCACCTTGATGTAGCGATTCTGTTGCTGAAATCTTCTCTAAGACAATATCCAACACAGCACACTTTATGCAAAAACTAAAAGCCAATGTCCAGCAAGCAGAAAGCAGCCCTACCACAGTCTATCGGTTTAGTAGTTTTACACCATCATGAAGGATGAGGAGACAAAGACAACCCGGATGTAAAGTAACCCTTCTGGTTGGCATATTTTGGAATATTCTTCTCTCCTTCCTAGTCTGTATATTTCTTTTAATGCACTGCCTTTTAGAAAATCAGTTGATAGCAAGGGTCAATGAGATGGTTCAGCAGGCAAAGGTGCTTGCTGCCAATCCTGACAACCTGACTTCAGTCTCGAGGACCCATGTGGTGTATGGAGGGAACAGACTCCTGAAAGTCATTCTCTGACCCCTATATGCACATCCCTGTGCATGTGCACACACAAATAAATGAATATTAAATAAATAAAGGTGGCACAATGTACTTAATACTAAAAATATACCCAAGTGAATGTTTCCAAGAAAATTTAGGGAAATCTTGAAATGTTCATATGAAAGAGAAATAATATTGTTTATCACATGGACCATGGTTCAGAACTTATCGAGCTGTACCTTAGTTATGATATCTTAAACGAGGAGTCAGAAATCAGGAGAGAAGAGGAGGGCATGCTATGACGAGAGCCACACAGTACTGTGTCATGAGCACAGACTTACATTCAGCCCAAGGCCTGAGCAAACAGTGTGATCATAGTAGGGACTTTCACTTTTACTGTGGGGGTAGGGGCTCTTCACCCACCAATCAGGCCTGCGAACTGCTTTGAACCAACCATCTGTAGAGGCAGTCATAGATAAATTACGTGCATATCAAACAAGACAGTTTGTTCTGTTGGTTGCTAACTACTGAGAAAATTTTGACCCTAATCTTCCAACCTCTCAAATGTTGGAGAGGAGAGGTCTCTTTTAGGGAAGCTTCAGCAGTTCTTCAGAGTAGATCAAGAAGAACTAGAGGCAAAAGAGAAGTCTATTCCCAGAGAGGCTAGAAGCAGGGTTGTGTGATGGTTTGGGCTGAGCTCGAGAGCCAAGAAGGGACACAGAAGTCTAATTAAAATATGGTAACCTGAAAGAAATAGATCCTATTTTCAAAATTGGTCAGTCAGTACAAATATCCAGTTAACCATTTATGGTAGAACAAATGGTGGTTTGGAGAACTCTTGTCCAGCCTGCTCATGAATCATCTAGAACAGCATCAGCCACACTTCCTCAAGCCTTTCGGGAAGGTGCTCCCTGCAAACTCTCTAGAACACAGTTTTACAGGTTTCTTTGCATTTTTCTGTTGCTGCCTTCCAGGGTCACAGGGTTCAGATAAATCCAACACTGTCACCAGCTATACTCGTAGAAATGCTACTAAACAGGCTGGGTGTGGTAGCAGTACAAGCTTGACATCTCAGCTTGAAGGTTCAGACTGGAGGGACCTGAGTTTGAGACCAGACTGGGCTACTAAAGAAGCTCTTGTTTCAAATGAAGGGGAAAGAGCAACAGACCAGTCATGGAAGCAGGACTGGGAATGGGAGCGAGACACAATGGAGTCATGTGATAAACCCCTGGAAACCAGACTTCGAAGACCAGCATCAGGTTGCCAATCCGAGCACTGCATACGCTTATATACAGTATTTGAGCCAATCCCAAGCCTCTAAATCCTTGGTCAATTACATCTCCCCATGCCGTAACTCAGGTGGGGGAGGAGCATCATCACCTGTTAGGACTTCAGTGAAAGATGGGAAGGCAGTGGAAGCAGCCACTACTCTGGCCTCCTTTAGGTTTTTTGCTGTCTCACGGGTGTCCCGGGAGCCATCTTAGATCTAATGCCATGCATGGCAGATCAGGACCCTGAGAAGTCCCAGGAGTCTGTGCTGCCTCATTTTCCATCCCACTTTTTCCTTCACAAGTTGAGTTCCGCATCCCCCCACAGGTCCCCCTTCTGTTTTTATTTCAAGGCTAAGGACTTCCCAGAGGAGCAACTTGGTGCACAATTGTTGAGTCTTGAAAGTTTGAGGGACAGGAAATGTCCCATTTATCCCCTACATAGACCCATTGATAAGTGTCTGTTGGAGTTCTCCTTTGGAGGGCAGTGAAGGGAAAGCATACTGGACTGGAAATCCCAACTATCAGGGAGAAAAATGGAAGGATTCTTAACAGCAGCCCACAGCATACCAGTGATATGGTATACCATGATAGTACACACCGATAGGAAAAGGTATATGGCCATATTTCACGTCCTTCCGGAGACATTCTCTGTGCCTGGTTTACAAGAGCCTTGAGGTTGCTCCAGTCACCATGTTGTTAGCTGGGGATGACCTTGCCACTGGCATTGTCACTGTGGGCCTCCTTCTGTCCTTCGGTAGGCCGTCAGGAGAGTGCTGCTCTGTGACTGGTAGTTACCTCTCCTCTTCCTCATCTGACTCATTCAGTGAGAGGTTCTGCAAGGCTGTCCTCAGGGACTCCATCAGCTCCATCTAGACCTTCCACGGTCCTGGGCTTGATGAATCTGACAGGGATGCAACTAGGCTTATCTGATCTATCTGGAAAACCACAAACTCTACACCCACAGTTAGCAGACAGGTTGAGCCCTTCCAGGTCTGATCTATAGGGTCTCTCAAATAGACCAAGGGCAAAGGTATATTGGCAGCATAGCTCCCAGTGTTTACATGAAGGGGAAAGACCATGTTTGCCAACATTTTAAAAATTTATCCTGGGGTCAAGTTCCCATGATGCTACATTTTTACAATACTTTTTTTCAACCCCAAAGCTTCTCCTCTCTAGACCCTGTTCACTGTTGGTTTTGAAAGCAGCATGAACTAGGCACTGGACCTAATAGAGTAAGACCCAGAACAGCAGGCTGGTATATAAAACCCCAGGTTACTAGGACTGATTCCTTACTAAGCAACTAAGTCCTGAGTTGTTCCCGCACTCAGATCCCTGTGAAAACTACAGCCTCTGCCCGGGAGGTTGAAGGGAGTTTCAGGGACCAGGCATATGTGAACATGTGAAGTTCCTAACTTCCATGCATATGTAGGCGTCAGAACTTGTGATGGAAAGTCACTGGGGCTTTGAAGAGAGGAGACTGGGGTTCTTGCCAGTGACTGGCATGACTTCCTTCACCAAGGATTGAGGTATCTACTGTGGGCTCCATATCCTGTTTAGGGCCACAGTCTGGCAGAGGACGCCAAGTGAGGGAAGTGGCAATAGGCTACGGTAACTGTTAGGATACAAAAGAAGGAATTCTGTGAATGGCCAGTGGGACAGCATCCTCTGGGAGGGGAAGTGAGGCTCCGGTTGGGGCAAAATAGGCAGCTACCAAGGCAGCAGAGAAAGCAAGAGCAGATATGGGGACAGCAAGGTCCTTGCTAGGGGGTCTATAACCTTGGAATCAGTCGTCCTGGGCAGGACACCATGTCCTGAAGCACTTGAGGAGCCAGACATTATTGAGTGGGATGGGGGGGCACTAAAACCTCTCTGCACCTATTTGGAGGGGTCTTCTAATCCAGAGACCTCATGTTTGAAGGATGAAAGATCTAGGTGACCCCAGAATGGCAGAGGGCTCCTCCCTTTTTTTCCAATCCACCTGTTAATTAAAGTACTTGTGACCACCTTCATAGCCAAAGCTCAGAGGGATACTGGTTAGGAGACTGAAACTCCTATCTCTCTCTCTCTCTCTCTCTCTCTCTCTCTCTCTCTCTCTCTCTCTCTCTCTCTCTCTCTCTGTGTGTGTGTGTGTGTGTGTGTGTGTGTGTGTGTGTGTGTGTGTGTGTGTGTGTGTGTGTATTTTGAGACAAGGTCTCCCATAGCCTGGAGCATGGGGATTCAGCTAGGTTGCTGGCCTCAGGGATTAGCCTGTCTGCCCCTCCCCAGAACTGGTATTGCCTTCAAGTCAGGCATTTTTACTGGCTTCAGGACCCATACTTGGGAGGTGAGCATTTTACTGCCTGAGCTTTTTTCTTAGCCCTCTTGACAGTGCAACCCCGTTCTCCAGGCTCACAGGGAAACTCCCACCCCTCATCAAAGTTCTTAGTGCCCTGGCACCTGGGCCCCTAGCTCTGGCTGCAGAGTCTCAGAGTCAGAGGCAGGCAAGTCTAATGAAGGAGGGCGGTGGGAAGCAGGCGGGATCAGAGCCAGTTGGGCCAGCCCCGGTCTGGGCGGGGGCAGGCAGAGGCTGGTGGAGGCGGATCCGGACTTGAGGCCTGACGCCGGCCCTGTCACCTGTGGGTTTGGTTCAGCTCCGGGAAGGCGCCGGCGCCTCCCTCAATGGAAATCTGAATATCCGTGGTGGTGGGCTGCGGTCAGCTGCTTATAGGTCCCCCACTTTGGGTTCTGCTGGGGAACTGCTCCCGGATGCTTTGGGAGACTTGCTTTTCCCTTCCTGTGGAGAGAGTTTCTCGGACTTTACAACTAGCTCCGCAGCAGGAGGAAGGACCCGGTGGAGGTGAGCTCTTACTGGCTGTGACAGCTGAAGGCTGCTGCCAACACAGGGCTAAGGAAAGCCCCTGCTCCCTCCTGTCGCCAAGACAGCCAAGAAGACCTGTTCAGTCAATCTCTTGTAAGTTTGGACCAGGGAGAGGCTGGAGCACAAGTAGGTGGGGGATGCCTGTTCTAAGAGAACTGGGTAAGGTGACTTGCTAGCAAGACTCCCTCCAGGGCAGTGATTCCAGTCCAGCAGGAATCATTCCTTCCAGCTCGTTTGTGTACTGTTAACAATGGTCTGCACTGAGCCCGGCTCTGCCTTAAAATCTTTCTTCCTCCTCCTGGAGGTCATCTGTCCAAGGAGTTCAAGGTCAGTTATTGGATACTAGGCCAATTTGGGGGAATATATTTCAGCTGAGGTAAACATTTTGAATCTTTCATCTCTCTTTTCTGTCTGCCTCTGCCCCTGTGCGCATAGAAGGTTTTGGCTTTCTCTATCTTCCCAACTCTTGCCCCCGCCTTTAAGTTGTACTTTCCCTATACAATATTTTTTTATTAATTCTTTGAAAAATTTATATGTGCATACAATTATTTGCATCATTCATATTCACTTCCACCCTGTCCCTTAACTCCACCCAAATCCACTTATACCATGGCACTCCCCCTTCCCCACATCAAGTTGGTTTTTGTTGTTGTCCTTGTTGTTTTGTTTTTAAATAATCCAGAGTCCGATTTGTGCTGCCCATTTAGCATGAGTTAGAGCCCTCCACTGAAGCATGGTCCATCTAGCAGGGCCACACCCTTAAAACTGCCCCTTCCTGTCCTTTAAGTCATCAGCTGTTGGTAGCTCCTGAGCAAGGGGTGGGGGCCTGTGAGCCCCTCCTTACTTTCTAGGAATCTCAAGAACCTGGAAGAGGAAAATAAGCTCTTTTTCTAACAAGTGCTATGCATACTTGGAGATCTTCTTCTTCTCCCTCTCCCTCTCACCTCTCCCTCTCCCTCTCACCTCTCCCTCTCACCTCTCCCTCTCCCTCTCACCTCTCCCTCTCCCTCTCCCTCTACCTCTCCCTCTGTCCATCTCCTGTTCCTGTTCCTTCATTTCCTTTAAGTCCTTTAGTACTAACATCCCTCGAAAGAGTATTCAAGAATAAACTAAGGGAGAAGGGAAGTGGACCTCCCTATGACACTCTAAAAGGAGGATGGATGATTTTAAAAACCACAGAAGTTCATATTATAGAATATAGAATATTGCTACTTCTTTAGAACATTTGTAAATTGGAACTTCTTTCTCAAGATAATGTCAGCTGCCAGGCTTCACCATATGTAAAGGAGCTTCTACTGTCTTTAACTAAGAGGGGACATAAGAAATCTGGGAGTCTGGTGTCTCACTGAGAAAGAGTATGTTTAAATTCTGAGATATTTTGAGGTACCTTGAAAGTATTGGTGTGGGGCATTCCAGGGTTTTTAGGCTGCTGCTTTCAGTTATCCCAACAGCTTGACAATTTGCTTATTTCTGTTAAATAATAATAATAATAATAATAACAATAATAATCATATAATGCTTACAGTCACTCACAGTGGCAGCCCCTGTAACTGCTCTGCCAGCTCACTGTAGGTGGGACTTCTCTGAATCACTTTTTAAATGTAGTTATTTTTTTAAACCCATTTTTAAGATATTCTACTAGGCAGAATCAGAGGGCAGAGGTTACAAGTGGACAAGTGGGAAGCTGGTAGAAACAATTGAACTGTGTTCTGAATTTTAGTTACAGCTCAATCTTGAAGTCCCAGTGAGTCCCTTATTGATTCTGTAGTCTCCAAAAGTCCTCCATGTGGTGTGTGTGTGTGTGTGTGTGTGTGTGTGTGTGTGTGTGTGTGTGTGCGCTGTGTGCACATGAACACACTTGAGTGCAGCCTCCACCCCTGGCACGTTTCCCCCGCTCCCACACCACATTTTCTCTTAATTTTCAGGATGTGGACTTAGCAGGAAGAATATTTGAACTCTTCTTAGCATGCTGATACTTATATCTAGAGGTGGGGAGCACTGCTCTGCAGAATTTGGACTGTGGACTTTCCTCTTGGTTCCAGAAAGTGTTCTGGCATTCTGGACATCTTGGCAGCTGACTAAGAGCATGAAGTTCAGGACTGGTGGGACCTTAGACAGACTACTTTCGCTCTACATGTCTCATTTCCTATGTCTCGAGCAGTTAATACTCTAGGATATTGTGCAGAGTATTGAAGGAATGCCTAACACGAACAGTACAAGGGCCGCAGTCGGTACTCATTCAACAAATGGGAGTAATTTCTTCAATGTTCTTTTTCTTACGATTGAGAGCATTTACTGCTCTTCCAGAGGATCAAAGTTCAGCTCCCAGCACACAAGTCAGGCAACTCATAACTGCTGCCCATACGACCAGCACCAACGGTTCTCACACTCTCTTTAGGTCTTCATACACACATGGCATACATGGCTACACATACACATATATGTAAGAATATTTTTTAAAAGGAGACCAAGAACGTATTAGCTGGCATAATTTGGAATAAAGTCTAAAATTATGTTTACTATTATTGCTACTCTCCTTTTCTCTGAACACTCGTAGGCTGTCCTTTAACCAGGGTGTGTGTGCCCTTAGTCTGAAATGTGAGGAAGGCCCTCCCACTCTGCATGCGAGCTCTCTTATCACAAAAATAATCTGCATTCCAACCTGATCCTGATGATATCTCTAGTCCGAGCTCTACTCATGGTTTCCTTCTGAGCTATTTAAGTGAATGTTAGGAAAAAATGTTATGGAAGAGGTGTTGGGGATAGATTTATTCTTTTGGAGCACAAAACGCTAACTGGATTTTTTGAAAAGAAGCTCTTATAGAATCTTACCATCTTGATTTCTTCTTGGTATTATTAGCTTTCAAAATTACTTTTTAAATACAGAAGTCTTTCCCTTTAAATTCTAACACGTATACACAGAGTTCATTCCCTCTCTCCCAAACGTTGGGCAAGCTGGCTGAATCAATGAATGCCTAGAATCGCCCCTTTCTGCCTCTTAAATTCAAAGACTACATAAATTCAAAGAGTTTTGTTACAGTGCCCTGCAAAGTGTGGAAAAATTCTACGGACTGTGTAGGTATCCACTAGACAGAAAAAGGAATTTAATTACTTTAGATTTTGTTCGCTGTAGAGAAAAATTGTTCTACATGGTGCAGATTAGCCCTGTTGGTTACTGAAAGCCTAGAGCAGGTGAGGTCTCCATTCCCATCAAAGCATAATTACCTGGCATAAGATATTAGGTAAAAACAAATTTTGGTGGGGGCGGGATTCATTCCCTTTCTTTATTTTCTTTGATTTAGTCAATTAACTTGAACACTGGTTCATTGTGCTGATGATATACATAAGGTTCAGACAGAATCAAGTGGAGGTCCCGTCAAGCTGCTTAGCTTAAGTGTAAATGTCCTTGGAGCCCTCATCTACGTTCTGATTCCTGGACTCATCCTGAGAGGTTCAACCCGGTGGGAAGCTCCAGGCATCTTTATTTGAACAGAATTCGAAGGAGATGCTGAACTCATGGAAAGCATCATTTTGTAAATGTGGTACACTTGCGTGTGTGTGTGTGTGTGTGTGTGTGTGTGTGTGTGTGTGTGTGTACTGGTGCCTGTGTGGAGGAGGCTAGACATCAACATCAGCTGTCTTCCCTGATTGCCTTTCACTTTCTCACTGAACCTGGAACTTGCTAATAAGACCAGGCTGGCTGGCCCGAGAGCCTTAGGAGTGAGGCTGCCTGTCTCTACCTCTCCGGCACTGGGAATATAAGCATACTGCTATTCCCAGCATTTTAAAAGTGGGTGGGTTCAGAAAACCAAACTCAGATCTCTGTGTGCTTGCATGGTAAATAAACACTTTAATAAATGAGCCAGGTCTCCCGATTCTCCTCTTCCTCCCCCTCCTGCTCTTCCCCCCCCTCCTCTCTAGCATATCTGAGACTCTGTTACATATAGGCATACATCATACGAGTGTGCATACATGCACGTGCACATGTGTATGGAGACCAGAAATCAGCGTCAGGTTGATTTTTTTATGTTTCTTCCTGTCTTATATTTTGAGGCAGGGTTTTTCGCTGAGACCAGACCTCACTAATTATCTAGTCTGGCTGAACAGGGTTTGCCTTAGTGTGATCCCTTTTTTCTATTTTTTTTTTCTTTTCTTTTTTTCGGAGCTGGGGACCGAACCCAGGGCTTTGTGCTTGCTAGGCAAGCGGTCTCCCACTGAGCTAAGTCCCCAACCCCTCTTTTTTCTAGTTTTAATACTAGAGAAAGTGTCACCCAAAAGAGTTTTCTCTGAGCACTTGCAGACAAAGGTTCTTAGGCTGTCAGGAATTGCAATAGGCGAATGAGTTCAGGACTGGGAAGGTGGGGCTCAGCTTAGTTATCGAGTATTTTATTAGATTGATCCATATTTTCTCTCAACGCTAGCTATAAAAGCTCATGTCAGTATTTGACTTGGCCCTTCCCCTGAGACTCCTCCTCATTCCCCATGTAGGCAAATTCACCCAGTGTCCAACATCCCATGTGTCTTTTGGAAACCAGGCTGCAGTTCTTATCCCTCAGGGGACACAGGTTCCATGAGCTGTAAGCATCTCAGGGGAATGGGGTGTCTCCTCTCAGTGTTTGGTAGACTACGAGTCAGGTGCTTCATAAGGGTGCACTGGGGTGACTCAGCTCCCACTTTAAACATGACGATAGAATCCAATTAGCTTTACTTTTTGTGACACACTTTGTTGTGTTCTCTTCTTACAGCTGAGAGAAACCTTAGACAATCCTCCATGCCTGCTTTTGAAGAAACATGGTATATCCAATTATAATCATCATTTCAGAGTTAAGAAGGGACTTTCTTGATTGCCATGGTTTTCTCCCCTTTCCATTTAAGAGAAACAAAGAAGGATTCTAAGCAGCCTTACCGTGCCCTGGATGCAGAGGGAATCAATTGCTTGTCCTGTGGTCCCAGAAGGGCAGGATTTGGAGAATTCTGTTTACCTACACGTCTGTTTTCTATTGACAAAAACTCTTGTCAGGGAGAGTTTCTGTTTTTCTTTTTATTATTTTATTTTTTATTTTTCCCAGTGAAAGAAAGCAAGTCAGAATGACCCTTGAATTGCTAATACCTGCGACCCGGAGAAGGAGCAAATTATTTTCTGGCCTCCGTGTTGCTGTGTACAGAACACGTGTTCTGAGTAGCTGCTGTTTTTCACGGCCTCTTTTGCCAGCTGAGGTGCAACATAAACTATTTTAATTAATACCGTGTCACCAAAAGGGATTGAGGTAGCCAATTGAATTCTGCCAAGATAGAGTCTTTTGATGAAAACATATCTTTATTGATTGAGGATGAAAAAAAAATCATTCTTAAAATGAAATCCAGAGGAAAAAAATCACGTCCCTCAGAGAAAATTTCTGAGTGGCAGGCTGAGATTAACATCATAAAATTGAATTTGTGCTTCAAGCCTTTGATGTAATCAGCAGCTGGGAGATGGCGCTGCCCTAGCTGTGTGCCCTCCGATTATTGTGGAGAATGAAATAAGGGTTTCTGGTGTCCCTCCTCCAAGAAATACAAACAAGGTATTACTAGGTAGTTTCTTGCTAGTTAAAATGGGTTGGATCGATTCGAGGCCTCTTAGGCCCTCATTGGCCCATGAACTGTAGGAGTTGAGCATTTATTTCTGCCCCAGGGACAGAATTTGTGGCTGTTGCTAGAATGACTTCTTTGGTCAGTAGGAACCCAGTAGAGCAGAGCAAAGGCGTTGGTCCTCCTAAGCCAGGGTCTGCTTTGGAACAGGAAGAAGCTGGGGAAGGTTAGAAAGCAACATAGTCCTGGGTCTGGGTGCGGTCAGTCTGAGGGCTCCTAACTGGAAGGCGTGTCCTGTGTGGACATTATCTCAGAGTTTCCAGAACTTCTATAGATGCCAGTCACTTCAACAGGTTTGCTCCCGGTTTTTTTGTTTAGACCCTGGACTTTGAAAGACCCACAGTCCACACTTTTGACTCCGTGTGTATAAACAATTGTATCTGTAGATTTAAGTACAAAACCGTCTTGGCAGATTCACCCTCAGACTAAAGAGTAACTTGAACCTCAGCCTCCCTGTGGCTGAGCTCAAGCTGTGTTTGTTTTGTGTTGTTTCCTTTTCCACAGGTTTACTCATGTAGACTATAAATGGGGGAGATGTTATTCTAACCCACACCCTCAATCTCTTTGAGATGTGGGATGGGCTTTGAGGTCAGACAGACATAGGATATAATCATTTCTCACCAGGGAATTCAGCTTTGCCAAGCCTCTTTCCCCACAGATAATTACTAAAGGGCAGGTACGCAGATGAGGTAGGGAAGATGGTGTTGAGCCAGTAGCTGGCATCTGTAAGTGGGATCTGTAAGGTTTCCTCATGACTGAGAAGGGGAGGAAAAGCCGGGTGAAGTTTGCATGTGTTGTCAAAGAAGGAGACACGAGAAGAGTCGAGGCCAAGGAGATTCCATGTCATAAAGTGATAACATGAGGAACATAAAAAGGAAATGAGCTGTCTGATTTATAACAGAAATCCCAAAGAGGTAAGAAAGACTTTCTAAAGGTGCTCGCTGCCAAGATAGAGAGCCTGAGTTCAATCCCCAGGACTGACTTGGTGGAAGGGGAGAGCCAACTCTCACAAATTGTCTTCAGACTTTACATGTATGCACACACACACACACACACACACACACACACACATATATATATACTAGAGAGAGGGACACAGACACACACAGAAGCTCTGGGTAGTCAGAGACAGGCAGAAAGAAGTTTGGAGTTAGACCTTCAGCCAAATTATCGTCAGTGAGCTCTGTGTCAGCAAAAGACCTGATCTCAAAGAAAAAGGTCTATGGCACCTGAGGAATGACAGCTGACATTGTCCTGTGGCTTCCACAGGCAAGAGAATAAAAAGAGACCCCCACTCAGAATTACATGCATCAGGTATTTCAGTAAGACAAGGTTCCTTTGTGTTATAATCTTCCAGTCCTGTATCTCCATGTGCTCACCCTCCTGCAAGCATCCTGGGCTTCTGTTGGTATATGCATGCAGTACAAGAGATGGACTTAAAGCCAGGTTCTCATCCTTTGGGCCACAACCCCTTAGGAGGGGTCCTCTATGACCATTGAAAAACACAGATATCTACACTATGATTCATAACAGTAACAAAATCAGTTACAAAGTGGCAACTGAAATAAATTTATGGTTGGGGGCGCATCACAACATAAGGAACTGGATTAAAGGATCACGGCATTAGGAAGATTGAGAACCACTGGCTTAAAGGGTTATGTACAGCCTAGTCCTGGCCACCTCACTGACAGAAAGTACCAAAATCACAGGTGCGGGAGGCGTCTCTAAACAGACCTGCTCCCCTATAGGCAGCCGGCTGCTCTCTGCCTTCTCTGGAGGAAGAAGGGACAGACTCGGAGGCAGTGAACTCACATTCATTATTGGCTTTTGTGCAACTGGGAGGGAAAAATGTGGCGCAAGAGTCAAGGCTAATAGACAACTGAGCCTCGGGAAAACGTTTTTTTTGTCCAGGTAGAGCCAGGAGTAGGAGACTAGCTCCTGTCAACTTTAGGAAAGATGCCGGTGTCAATGATAGCCCTACCTGCAGGTGATCGTGCCAGCTGATATCACGCTGCTCCTTAGCTGCTGCTGTGATTTCTAGAAGGCAGATAGCCTGTGCTTCATTAACCTGGACTAGACACAATGGTGGGCACACGCTTTGTTACAGCCAGACAAGGTGGAAATGATTCTCAGCAGATAAGCACGATCTGGGCTTTGGACCTAGCTGTTATCCTCCTGTGGAAACCCCACCCCCAGGTCACTCCTGGCCCCGCCCCTGTTTCCCTACAGGCTCCTGCTTTTGCCTAAACATGGTGTCAGACATCCCTGAAGGATGCAGGGCACCTTTCTCCTCAGACACAGGCATGGTGTTGGTGGTTTGTGAGGGCCTTAGACTCTCTCATGGAAATTCCTACAGTGCAGCAAAGCCTCTGGCACACCGAGGGTATTCAGTAAGTATTTTTGAAGTAAATGCAAACAAATTTTGGTAAGGGGCGGGTAGAGAGAAGAGAGGCCAGTTGGAGAGAAAAAGTAAGGATTAATAAGGCAGGCACTGAGGTAGCAGAAAATGAAAGTTGATATAAAAACAAGGAAGTCGTTATAAAAGCTTAGCATGGCAGACTTAGAAAAAAATCAAGTAAGGTAAAACTGGGGAGTGTTGAAATGGCAAGAAAAGGCTCACGCGTTAGAGGACTTTGCTTTGCTTGTTAGATGACATTAAGGATCCGAAGCAAACACAGTTAGGGTGTTAGGACACATGGATATCCTTTGTGTTGGTAGAATTTCAACACATTTGCTTATACTTTTTAAAGTATGTGTTTATGAGCATATTCATGAAAGAGCAGATTTTCAGAGAGTCCAGAAGAGGGCATTGGATCCTCAGGAACTAAATTCTACTTTGTAATTATAATTAACTAAATTATATGAACTGTCTAACATAGGTGCTAGGAATCGAAATCGAACTTGGATCCTTTGCAACAGCAGTACACCTCTGACCCATCCCTTCAGCCCCTGCAGTGGGATTTTAAAGAGGCAAAGGGAGCTCAACACAATGGCCAAAAATTGCTTTTGTAATCCCAGAACCTGGGAGGTGGAGGCAGGAGGATCATAAGTTCAGGGTCATCCTCAGCTCTATAGATAGTTGAAGGCAGCCTTGAGTTATGAGAGACATTGTCAAGAAACTAGGCTGACGTGACTGCTGAAGGAAAGGATTTCACTATCACAGTGCACTGTAGCCACGTGTCCAGTAGCACGCAACAAACATATCTGTGTTAACGGATGCTGGTTTATTGGGCATTTTCAAAAATAAAACCAGCACATGCAATGTCACAATTCTGGGGACACTTATGAGTCCCAAGGATATGCCTATGTAATGCATTGTATTTATTTATTTTAACACAAATGACAGTTTATTTCACACAGAGTTGTGGAGTCGAGGGGAGCAGCATCGAAATGATGTTAACCCCACCTTGGTGATGGGTGGGAACATATCAGAGGAGGAGGTCCCATTGCCAAACAGGAAGCAGAGATTTATTTTTACACAGATCAGTTTAATAATTTCCCATGTGTCAACCTAAGCAAATACACTGGGCAGGTTGTTTTCTGTATTGTTCTTGGATCTGAGAAAAAAAAACATCTGACTCAACGCTGAAATAGGTTTGTAGAATTCACAGGCACGAAAAAAACAACGGCTTTGCCAACAACACGAGTGCACATTTTAAGTTAACCACAAGGTGACTCAGTATCGAGAGCAGAGAGTTTGCTTTTCCTCTTTCCATTCTCTGCAGCCCAACCCAACAATCGCATATGTGTAGCCCTCAGTAAGTTTTAAACTCGGGGACTATAGTTCTCTGAATTGTTCCCAGACTGAATAGATGTGAAATAGCCTGCCACTCACAAAGGGCTTCCTTGAGCATCTCGAGTTTCTTTTCCCACGCTAACGCCCGTCTCTCTTACAGTGACTGCCTGAAACGCACTTGGCTGTTTAGTTTTCTTAGTGCTGTGGCCACACAGCGTAACAAGAAGCAGTTGGAGTGTGCAGAAGTCTGTGGAGTGGGAACTAAGCTGTAATCTTCAGCTGTCCAACAATTGGGGGCTATTCCCCGGTTGGCTTGCTTTACTATATGGTCTGGGTCATGAGTATTGCAGTTGCAGAAATTAATGTACAATATCTGCTTAAGTCCTCCCTTGATCTCTGAGTGACTTTAGCATTGCCACTACCTTCTAAGGTAATAAAGTAATGTCTTCCTAAAACATTATTACTTTTTTTCCCAAAGAGTTCCTAGTTGGCAGGCGTACAGGGTTTTTTTTTTCCCAATTTTTTTAATTGAAAATAGAATTTTTCAGACAATGTATTTTGATTGCATTTTCAAATCACACTACTCCTCTCAGAGTCTCCCATCCAGATCCACACCCTTTCTATCTCTATTTAAAAACAAACAAACAGACGTCTAAGGTATAATAATAAAATAAAAGAAGGCTAGAATAGGACTGATCAACCAAACAAGAAAAAGAACCAAAGAAAAAGCGCAAGAAACACATGGAGATGCAGAGACACACGTTTACACACTTGGGAATTGCACAAATACCTAACCATGGGGGATCTTTCCATCTTCTGAAATCTTCAGTTTCTTTCTTTAATGCCTTAAAGTTTGATTGTGTATGTCTTTCATTTGCTTGGTTTTAGTTACCCCAAGATGTTTTATATTTTTGAGGTTATTGGGAAAGATGCTGTTTTTCAAATTGTTTGCTCTTTGTATACCAAAAGACTACCTTTTTTTTTGTGTGCCAATTTTGCTGAAAACATTTATCAGATGTAGGAGTTTCCTGGTGAAAATTTTAAGGTCATTACGATATCATATCATCTGCAAATGAGGATACTTTGACTTTTTTTTTTTTGGTATGTACTTCCTGTTTGTATTCCCCTGATCTCTTTATGTTGTCTTATCGATCTAGTTAAGACTTCAAGTATTACCCTGAATAGGTATGGAGAGAGTGCACAACCTTGCCTTGTTCCTGATCTTGGTGGAATGGCTTTTGAGTTTCTCTTCATTTAAGCTGATGTTGGCTACAGGCTTGCTGTAAATTGCTTTTATTATGTCTTAAAGTTTTCTAAGTGGCAGCTAATCATTTACTTGTATTGGCAAGGAGCTTGGCTTAATGTTGGCTAAGGGTTAATTTGGAAGTAGTTATGCTTCTAAGAGTAGAGAACAGGATCTTACTTCTGGGGGTAAAACACGGGATTGTGTGTGTGTGTGTGTATGTGTGTGTGTGTGTTGTAATGTGTATGTGTGTGGTACTCTTATTTGCTTTGGACATCCTTCAACTTAGTAGATACATTTATTCTTGTTGTTGTTTTGCCTTATCTAATATTCAAGAAATCTTTTGCTTGGGACCCTCTGTAAGGAGGCAGGTTTTGGAAGACACACTTCTGTGAGGACCATGCCAAGTACAGAGGAGATCTCAGGTTCCCATGGGTCCAGGTTGCTTCGTAGCCTCTGTGGTTAAAGTTGTTGTCACATGGTAAGGCTCAAGCAGATGGCAGGGCTATGTAGATGCTCTGTTTTTCTGTTGCTTTCTTTAGTTTCCTTTGCTTCATTTTCCAGTATGAATCTGGACTTTGCCACCAACCAACCAGCTGTGTGACAGTGCCAGCCTCTTTCTTTCTGTTGCACGCTTCTGTTCTTTTGAGGTTTATAAAGGCAACTTTGTGCACAATAACTAGAATGATTTCTTTTTAAATAAAATTACTGTATTATAATTAACCCACAAATGAAAACATCCCACTGATAAAGAGAGCCACTCAAACACTTGACCAGTTCCAAACTCTGTACAGATAAAATAGCCTCACTGGATTCATAGAGTTCTATACTTTCACTAATAATTATTGTTTTATTCACCTATCCATCACAAAGGGGTGGGGTGACAATTGAAACTAGAAAAGAAATATTAGCTTTATATCCACTTTCATGATTCTTGTGAACCAAACCCATTTAAAGAGTGCAATTCAATGAATTTTAAGACTGCAATTCCCTTAATCTCCACCTAAACTCAACACCTATAAAGAAAGCTCGTTTCTGGCTTAAAGCTGACCAAGTTATCTCTTTTGATAACTTAAAAAAAAGACTCTTGAAGTGATCCATGACTGTGGGGTTTAGAGAGACCCAGTGTTGTTCTCCTTCACTTAGCAGAGGCACTCCCAGAAGCCACACTGCTCAGACCTGAGACTCCAGCTCACGTCATCACTGATGCATTCTTCCCTCACAGGTGTTTTCCTTTGCTCAGGAGGCTATTATGAAAATTCATACCTTGTGCCACAGGACTTTCTTTGGTAATTCTTTTCTTGACTGTCCTCAGCCAAAGGGTCTAGACTGGTCTGTCTGTGAGTCTGGGTGTGTCCCCCAAACAAAGCTATTTATGATTAAGTTAGCAACCCTAGGTCCAGTAGACACCAATAGCAGACCTAGGTGTTCGTCATGCTAATCCCTATGCTGGTCTCAGGTCAGAAAGGTAAGAACAAATTGTGAGGGAAAATGATAACAGTCAATGAAGCGGAGCTGTAATGTCATTCCTTAGGACTATCTGGCACTGTGTTTATAGAGAAAGAATTTGAAGAGAGTCCAACTTTAAGAGCAGTAGATGCTGTATGAAAGTTGTGCTAAATAAAGGGTCTTGTTGCTTGCTTGGCTTGTCTTCCTTCCTTCCTTCCTTCCTTCTTTCCTTCCTTCCTTCCTTCCTCCTTCCCTCCCTCCCTCCCCTCTCCCCCTCCCCCTCTCCCTCTCTGTTTTCCTTTCTTTCAATATCAAAGGAATTTTTCCTTGGTCGGTTAGTAAGACTTTCTGATAAGAAAGTCTGGGTCCTGTGCATTCTGTAGAGTTTTTTAGGAGACTTAGTTTTGGTTCTGGCTCAAATGCTCTTTACCCGGGTTACCTTGACTAAGTGACTAACTTTCCAGAAGTTTGTTATTTTTATCTGAAATGGAAGAGGTGCTTGTTACCTCCAATACCGTTGTCTTCAGCTCAGGATTATCAGAAGCCCTCAGAGACTTAGGCAACAAGTTATATTTCGTCTTTAAGCAACCAGTAAATACTTTATAAGCATGTTTCTCATAAAGAGTAGTAATCATTTTTTAGTGTTATCACTTTCAGGGTTTTGAATAAGTCAAATTAGTGGTTGATTTTAAGAGTCAACTTGCCACAACCTACAATTGCCTGAGAAGAAGCTTCAGCTGAGAAACTTTCTAGATCAGGTTGTTCTATGGGCGTGTATGAAGGGGACTGTCTGGATCATTAATTGATAAAGAAGGGGGCAGATCCACTGTGGGTGGCATCATTCTCTAGGCAGGCATCCTGACTATATGGATAGAAGAAATGTAGGCAAGAGTAAGCAGGCAGCAGACAGTATGGGTGTATTTGCTTCTCTTTGTTCTTGACTGTGGCCTTGACTTCCCCTCAATGATCAACTGTAAACTGGAATTATAAGTGAAATCAATTCTCTTCTTCCATAAGTTGCTTTTGGTTAGGATGTTTTATCACAGCAAAAAGAAAAAACTAGAAAACAACACTTTTATGAAAAAAGTTATTTATCTGAAATTCACTTTCAACTAGCTAGCTTGTGATTTTATTTATTAAACATTGCAGGCGTAATTTTCTCCCCAGTAGTTGATTAGCACGCCATCCTAGAAATTAAAATTAATGATAATGAATTGGATGTTGTCATAGCCAAAGGTCCTAGATATACCCACAATGTGTCTTAGAAATAAGTAGCCGTGCCAAAAGTAAGCACAGGGACTCTACTACTGGCAAAACTATTGTTAGCCAGCCATGATACATTCTCCAGCCACAGAGAAAATGATAGTGATTCCTTGCCTTTGTCATTCATTCAGTAGACATACTGAGAACAAACTATAAATGAGGCCGACAATGGTATTTTATATAGAAATGATTAACCCAGTGTCAATTTTCAAAGGTAAAATTTCCCAATTTTATGAGTGAGAAAAACAAGGCTTCAAGGTTAGTTACCTTACTCCTGAGACAGAAGAGGAAGAGGCCTAGAAGAATGTCACTCATTCTATCTTCTTGCTTCTTTTCTTTCTCAAGAAAACATGTTTTCATTGAAAATGATAGAGGTGACAATGTCCTAGGTACACACCTGATATATCTGTTCTTTTTGGCGAAATGTAGGCTGAGAGTAATCATTTTCCTCTGAGAGCGTACCCTCCCAGACCAAGAGAAACTATATTATTTTTACTGTTCTTCTTCATTAGTTTGATGAGAGTTTACCTCCATAAATTTATCTCTTATTTTTCATGTACACATGAGTATGTGAGCACATGTGCCTATGTATGTGTGTGTGTGTAAGTGTGTATGGGTACATGTGTGTGTGTGTGTGTGTGTGTGTGTGTGTGTGTGCGCGCGCTCGTGTGTTCACACATGTGCTGGTACACAGAAGCTGGAGCAGAGAGTCAGGTCCCCTGGAGCTGACAGTACAGGTGGTTGTGAGCTGACCTACTTGGATCGGAGGAACCAAAATTGGGTCCTCTGAAAAGGGCAAGTGCTCGGATCCACTAAGCCATGTTTCTAGCTCTCAACCACTACCTCTTAAAGTCTCTTCCCCACTGTCTAGATTGAATATCAATACTTCAGAAATATTTCGCTGGGCTGGAGAGATGGCTCAGCTGTTAAAGAGTAGGCTCACAACTAAAACTATGAGAAATCTATAGGGAATGTCAGGCAGGGTGCTAGAGCGAGGACAAACCAACGACTCACAATTTCCCAGGTGTTTCCTGCTTGATGGCAGAGACCAGCTTTGCAAAATGCCCAGGAGGCACCCATTGTTAGAACAGGCAGAGCACTGTTAGGTTTTTTTTTTTTTTTTTTTTTTTTCGGAGCTGGGGACCGAACCCAGGGCCTTGTGCTTGCTAGGCAAGCGCTCTACCACTGAGCTAAATCCCCAACCCCCACTGTTAGGTTTTACTTAGAGTGAATCTGAGTCCATGCTGAGAGTTCCTGCAGCTGTCATCAGCTGCCAGCATAACTGTGTGACCAGAAGGCTGGATTCTTACAGACAGCTACATCTTCCCAAACTCTGCTTGAATGCTCTACGTTTTCACATTATTACTGCACTGGGTCATGGTTTACGCTAGTTAGTGCTTTCCATCCTTTGAATGCACAGGTTAGAGAGTTTTGACTTCTTCCCCAACCTTGTCTCCACCTTTCCTGAGTGACATAGGCTGGGCACACTGCCGGGAGGCTGCTCTTCAGTTATACCAGAGTAGAGCCCTATCTCTGGGATCCGCAGAACAGTTCTGTGATCTGGCTGCAAAGGTAGACATGCCTCCTCCATCTGCAGGAGTCATCTGATATGCTGATCCTGGACGCCAAGCTGCCCCACTGTTTAAGGGTGTTGAAAAGAAATGCTCGAAATACCCAGAGTCTCGATGATCTCCTTGCACAGGGCTGAAGCAGCGGTAGACATGGTAGACAAAGAAAGTGAAAACCCACTCCCCGACCGAATGGCTGGTTTCTCAGTCCCAGTAGATGACAGGAGAAAATTCAGGAAGATGTGGGACAGATGTCCAAACAGCAGCCATATGGGTAAAGGGGTACAGGGAGGACCCAGGGACTCCTAGCCTCATGCCCCTTTCAACCTGATGGGATGGAGCCAAATTTATCTTATCTTATCTTATCTTATCTTATCTTACCTTACCTTTTCTTTCCTTTCCTTATCTATCTATCTATCTATCTATCTATCTATCTATCTATCTATCTATCTATCTATTTCCCCTTTCTCTGTGGCTTGGCCTTCTGGCTTTCCTTGAGGTTCCGTTATCTGTTAGTGGCAGGGAATGAGGTCCATTCTCCTGGATGACCATCAGTATCCTCATTACAGCATTTTTTCATAGAAAGTAAAACTAGTCACAATTCAGGACTTAAATGGTTCAAAACCATTTGCAAGTGAAAGTCTCGCAATCTTCTCTTATTCAAGAACAAAATGCTGAAAATGTAGAAGTGAACAGGTTTGGCTTTATTAAGCACAGAAAGTGGGACATCTGAAGATTGTATCAAAAGCGACATTCTGCTCTTGTTTGACATGTAGCTGACATGTATATTTAACTGTAATTTTAGAAGTAAAATTGAATGATGTTTTTAATGTCATATATATTGTATTTTTAGACCTAATTAAATTGTATCAAATCCACCATTATAATAGGCCATTTAACTATTAAATATAAAATATTCTTAGATTTTATTTATTTTATTTCATATGCATGATTGTTTTCTTACATGTATCTGTGCATCATATGTGTATACCTGGTGCCTGCTGAGGTCAGAATATGGCATCATACCCCATAGAACTGGATTAAGGATGGTGGTGAACTACGGGGTAGGTGCTTAGAATTATGAAGTATGGATCCTCTAAAAAGCAACAAGAGTTCTTATCCACTGAGTCTTCTCTTTAGTGCCTGGACTTTTGCCACTGAGAAGCAACACAATCATATGTCTATCCACACGCACCCGTGTGTGTATGAAACATGACTATTGAAGATTGGAGCTAACTCCCAAAGAAAGATTGATAGCATTAGGCTCTTTCTGAGGCTAACACATGCTCTCAAGTGCTTAGCACAGTTGCTGCATGGTAAAGCCTCTTCGGGAAAACAATGGTGTCAGTGTGTGTGTGTGTGTGTGTGTGTGTGTGTGTGTGTGTGTGTGTGTGTGTGTGTGCGGGGTTATTCATTTCCAGGAATATTCTGTCCACCAGCTATGACCATTCTGGAGACCTCCCTGAGAAAGATAAGCTGTGGTATCTGAGTCAGTTACAGTCAAACATTTGAGAGGAAGTCATTTTGCAGTCACTTAAGACTAGGAAGTTTTGTGTGTATTTGGTTGTTTACATGCTTGTTCAGTATCTATACTGATCATGTCACACGATAATGATTACATTATTTATGTAAGTTATATTGCATAATGCCAAGCTCTAGGATATACTTGTTACTGTGAATAAAGATTGGAAAGAAGGAAATTTTACTTACCCCCTTTAAAGTCTGTAATATCCTGTCTGAAGCTGCACCTCTTTTAAAATTCCTGTGTTGTTTTGTTTTATTCTTTTGTTGTTGTTTTTTTTTTGTTGTTCTACAAAAGAAGTATGTGTTTCAAACTGTACTTAAGTAGCTCAGATTTAGAATTCATTAAAGGAGAAATATGAGTCCATATTAGTTTCAAACATCCCCAAATATTACTAGGCATTCAAATTAGAGATATAATCATTATAAGCTAAGAGGTGTGAAATGGTGGTTTGTAAACCTCAATTCCAAAGGTTTTAAACTTGTCTTGACTTAATTATTTGAAATAGAATACGCAAACGTCTTTCTAGTTTATACACACTAAAATCAAATTGTTGTGGGATGCACTCAAGATGTTTGGTACCCAAACAATAAAGTTTGGTTTATTAGAACTGATTGAATAACGCCATTGCCTCACATACCCAAGACCCTGGACCGCAGTGCTTAAAGGTTTTCCTTGGTCAGTGATTTTCTGAGATATATAAGGTGCCTCAAGTGACATCCTGAGATATATATGGGACCTCTTACATATTGACAGTAAAATTTCAACTTTATGGAGTCACTTAAAAATTTGACTGAAAATAATTGGAAGTCCCAATGGGTCCCCAGTTTTCCATTACTTTTGTCTCAAGTGCAGTTCCTTCAACCTGTGAACTGTAAAATGGGCTGCCATTTTATTTAAGACACTTTAGGTAGGGTCTGGAGATGCTCATCAGTTGAGTAGGTAATATTCTTGTAGAGAATCAGAGTTTGGTTCCCGGCACCTGTGTCACAGGCTTCTCTACTCAGCTGCAGGAGATTGATGCCCTCTCTTCTGGACTCCACAGACACTGTACACGTGTGCACATACCCACACGGGACACACCACACACCACACACACACACACACACACACACACACGATTAAAAATAAAATGCATTTTAAAATGTAAATTATGCTGACCCTATATGTTTTCCCACATCAACATGTATTATGCATTAATTAGTCTTGCAACATGACAGCCTCACTTCACTGATTTTTCCGGTACCCTGAGACTGCTATATGATGTGTAGTCCAGACAGTCAATTCTTCTATCAATGCATGCAGGTGATTCATGTACCCATATTAAACTCATCCAATCCAGAATTTAATATCTTCTTTGAAAATAATTTTACTGAGCTATCTATGATTTTTATGTAAGGTTATTGATTATTTAACCTAAACAATTAACTTTAGCTGTATCTGCTATCTGACTTAATTTTTTCTTTCCCCAAAATCATTTGGTATAACTTTTTTTCAAATAACTGCATATGATTCATAGATTATTATTATTTTTATAATATATTGTAAATATAGATTAACATATTTACTCTATATTGATTTCTTCTGAATCTTTGTGCCTATTTAGCTTTTCTTATACATAAAATTTTACTTTTGCTATTTAACTCATGTTTTCTATTATTTTTCCTTTTAAATGCATGCATTTAAGGTTATAATATTCCATCTAGTAGGGAAGCCTAAATTTGTCAGACTCATTATACAAGTCTTCATTGTTATTGAACCTCAATAATATCTAATTGTTATTATGTTTCCGTGGTTGGTCAAGGACCATTTAAGATACATTGTTTCTATTACAAATATTTATAGATGAAATAAATACATTGTGTTCTCTGTATTAAGGGTATTAGAGGAAATGCAACTCAAAAATATTAAGTTTGGGGCAAATATTGTTTCCTGTAGAGTATTACCTATTTCTACTAAATGGTGTACTTAATAGTTGAATAGTGGGATGTTCCGATCTCTAACAGTGGCATTATTTATAACCCATATTTTCAACATTATACCAGTTTTATCTGGTAGTCCTCACTCATCTTTCATTTCCAGCCTTGGCATGTTAATGTCTTAGGAAGCTTTTGAAGGTAGGCTATGTTCTGAGATAGCCTCGGTTCAGTGGTCAAGAGCACTGACTGCAGAGGACCCAGTTCCATTCCCAGGACCCACATGGTGTTTCACTACCATGGGTAACTCTGATCCTAGGGGATCCAATGCCTTCTTCTAGTCTCCCCAGGCACTAGACACACACGGTGCATAGACACTCATGCAGAAAAAACACTATTACACAAAAACTAAAAACATTTATAAAAACGAATCTCTGCCTTTTTCACAGCTACTTTCTTCCATGTGCTTTTACTGTAATTTCTGGGACGTTTAAATGTGAATTTAAATTTAATTTAGCATTTTCTCTTTCCTATGCTGTTTCTTTCCTCTTGAGCTTTTCTTTTCTATTTGATCAATACTTATTTCTTTTTGATGTAACACATGTTTGTTTCTTTCCATATGCTGTCATAATTCCTGCCTAAAGATTTCATCAGTATCCTTTCTGTCAGAGCAAGTTATCAGGAATCTCCTTCCTCATTTTTCCTTGCTTTTTTGTTTCCCTCTATCATGTCAGTCAACACTCATCTTTATTACTATGCTGTCCTGCTTTTCTTTCTGCTGCTATGATAGAGACCATGACCAAAAGCAAGGAAAGCAAGGGTTTATCTGTCTCAGAAGTTACCACTGAGAGAAGCCAGAGCAAGAACTCCAAATGAAGCAGAGACAAGAGCCATGAAAATCAGTTGGCTACTCTGCTCCCATAGCTTGCTCCTGCTGACTTGACCCACAAGGCTTGCTCAGTCTAATTTCATGTACAACTCAGAACCATCTGTCCAGAGGAGGTATTACTGCCCACAGCAGGCTGAGCCCTCATGCACCAACCAATCAGCAATCAAGACAATCCTCATGACATAACACAGTCAAGTTCATCTGGGCAACCCTTCAGTTGTTTGTACTTACTGCACCCATGAATGTGAGGAAAGCTCTTTCCTAGTGAGCTGGATCCCCAAACTTTAAATTCCTGAAGTGGTTGGGGGAGGAAGAGGGAAAAGAGGGGGAGGGAGAGAGGGGGGAGCTAGGAAAGGAGAGGAGGGGGATAGGGGCAGGGGAAGAGGGAGAGGGAGAGGGGAGGGGGCAGAGAGAGAGGGAGAGAGAGGGGGAGAGGGAGAGGAGGAGTGGAAGAGAGGGGAAAAGGGAAGGGGAGAGGGAGAGGGAGGGAGAGAGGGAGAGAGTGAGGTAGAGGGAGAGGGAGGGGGAGGGGGAGGGAAGGAGAGGGAGGGGGAGGGGGAGGGGGAGGGGGGAGGAGGGAGAATAAATAAGAATTAAGTAGTCCAGGCTGAGCTTTAACTAGTGTCCTCCTGCCTCAGGTTCTCAAGCTGTTGGATTGTACATTTGTGTTACAAGGCTTGGCTACATCTATTTGGTTTTGTTTGCTTTTTTTTGTTTTTGTTTTTTTTTTTTAGGTTTTAAAGCCTTTGTTCATTTAATAATTTCTAACAGTTTATTTGTTCTTTCTACGGTGAATTTTAGATCAGTCACTTATTTTTAGTCCCCAGGCACCCTAATTGCTCATGGTTTATTATTTTCTTGGCTGTGTTATAACTTTCTGTTATGAACTTTTTTATGATTATTGATATTATTCCTTAAGAATTCTGTTCAGACTTGGTTTGTTACAGTATTTTCCAGAACCCCCCCCAAGGAAACAAACAAAATGCAACTTTAATGAAATATAATGGACACACAAAAATACTTTAATGAATATGTAGTAAATATATACATTAAAGTGTAAGTTTTCTTAGATGTGCATATTCATAAATCCTCCACCAGAGTTCAGTCAATGGACGTGTTCACCACCCTCAAAGCTATCAGCATGAGGGGACTACAGAGATTACTCATCCGTTAAAGATGCCACATTGCTCTTGCAGAGAGAGGATCAGAGTTCAGTTTGCAACTCCCCAGTCAGGCGCTTGTAACTTTTGCTCGGAGGAATTCAGCACCCTGCTCTGGCCCCAGAGACGCTGCACTCATGTGCACAGATTTGCCTGCATACATTTAATTACAAATAAGATAAATCTTAAATTAGAAAAAAAAATCTCTCATGTTCCCCCATGGGTCCTCACTCCCTCCTGTTGCTTCTTCCTGTTTGCAAGGCTTCACTGCCCTGATCTCTGCTTTTAGTTACTATGTATTAATATGAACTTCTAGTATCTTACCCAGAGGATCATACAGCATTGTTCTTTTTAGATGCCTGATAGTTTCAAATAATTGTTTTGGGATTCGCTTAGCGAGGGTCAATGAGCCATTCGTTTGGTTGAGGAATAAGTGTCCCACTGTGTAGATGTGTCTCTGCTTCTTTGTCTGGTCACCTATTCATTGGCATTTGGCTTGTTTCCAGCGTTTAGCTATTGTGAGTAAGGCTGTACATGTAGTAATCTTCCTATAAACACACCTTTTTCTCCTGTTGAATAAGATGTAGAGTGGAAGGGCTGAGTCATGGAGCAACTATGTATCTGGCTTTGCAAGAAATGGCCACAGTGACTTCCATCACAGGTTCACAAATGCAGTTGATCTGGATCTCACTATGCAGCTGAAGCCAACCTTGAACTTGTGACAAAACTCCTTGCTCAGCTTTGCATTGCTGGAATTATGGATGTAAGTTTCCCCGATTTTAAGGAAGATAACCTTGTACATCTTTTTTTTTTTTTATTAGTTCCTCTCTATCTGATTTTCATCTAACATGAGGAGTGCTCTGCAGGCTGTGGCCCTCTGGGGAAGAAAAGCTCCTCCCCACAGCATCACGGCTATCATGATCACAGATGACCAGCGAACCATAGTGACCGGGAGTCAAGAGGGCCAGCTCTGTCTCTGGAGCCTCTCGCCTGAACTGAAGGTGGGTAAAGTCACAGGTATTAAAGGTGCCCACTCGGCTTCTGAGACCTACAGTCATGGTGGAAGCCTTGCAAGACATTGGGAAAGGTGTTCGTTATGGGTCAAATGAAAACTATGAATAGTGTTAATAATATCAGCTGCCAGCTAAGTATTATCACCGTTTAGGCTGCACCAAGTTTTACTGTTTTCTATTCTGAATTACATGCGCGAGTAAGTGAGCTATAGATGCTTAAGTATGGTTCTAAAGAATAATGGCCCATTAATATAAACAAAGGCACTCCTGAAAGCCACTATTAATGAAATGAGTAATATCTTAATTATCTGGACATTTCTGATGGGTTAACGTTCTTGCTACTCTTTGGAGTCTCTGCTTTGTGATGATTTTTTTTAACAGACCACATCAAAACCCCTACATTCAATTTACTGTTGTCATCCTCTGACTTCAGAACCTGGCTTCACCTAGTATTGGCCCCATCGATTAGTAATTAATTGTTTCTGTCCCAAGTCATAAACATTTAACATATTGGAATAGATATTTGCTTAACTCTAGCAGTCTCTAGGCCCAATTTGAACAATTAAACTAAATGATGTACTTAAAGTGTACTGCCCTCATGAAGAAGCCTTTTAAAGATCAAAACTATTTTGAGCCATTAAAGTCTGTTACTTTTAAACCTAAATTAACAATTAATTGTAATTCTATTTTATAGTGTAATTAATTAATGCCTCCTGTCACTGAACACTTCTACTAGAGGAGTGCAGAGAGCTGCAGAGCAGAGGAGTTCAGCTCAATGTTTATGAACACTTTTGGAGGGGGTGGATAGCACTATATAGCAGATATGCTTCAGAAATGGTGGTCATGCAAATACAAAAATGTGTGTTCTCTTATCATTTAAACTCGGTCTCCTTAACAGCCTAAAAACTCTTGCTAATATTTATAAAATCTTTTTTATTATATTACTTTCCGGCTGAAGTGTTGCCTAGCAATCCAAAGAAATTTGAATTCCTGTTATCCTACTCTTTCTGTAGGTTTCTGGTGGCCATTTGGTGTTTGGTTGCCGAGCACTCTGAGCGTGTATTAACAGCTAGCTTGATTTAGTTCATACTTGAGGGAGGACACCTGTGCTGGTGGCTCAGGAAGTTGCAGTATAAGAGAGACGGGACTTGGCAAATGAAGCCACCGTGTGAAGATCCTAAGTAGACAATAGTTAGCCCATGGTGTTTCTTTAGGAGCAAGTTATCTTCTTGGGGTTAGAGCGGAAGTTCTTAACAAGAGGCTAGCTTACCTCATGAAGGACATTTGGTGATATTTTCAGACACTTGGTTGTCAAAAGTCGGAATCAGGGAGATACCACTGGCCCTTAGTAGTTCCCGTTGGTGTCTTGAAGGGCATATGACTATCTAGAACAAAGGATTTCCCAACCCAAAGCCTGTCATACCAATATTGAAGAAATCAACATTACAGCTATGGAATGAAACTGAGATCATCAAGGCGGGAGAAGCAGCTCATTTTATTTAAGGCAATACCCACCCTGCACCTGCAGGAAGGTGGAGAGAGCCCTGATGCTGGATTCAGGAATGAACTGTGGTGAAAGAGAGATGAGCTAGGAGAGGAGATTAGGTTTGGCCATGGAGATGGCCAGGAAAGGGTTTTATGAATCATCTGGAATGAGCTGAGCTGGAGTTGGACAGGCCTTTAATTCTAGATGAGAATAAATTGAGTAGAACAAATAGGATACATTATGATTCTATGATTTTGATGACGGTGTACTCACATGAGTGGCACTACTCAGAACTTACATTTTCATGCAAGGCTTACTTTGTAAGTCCACGGTCATCGTGGTTGGGAGCATAGCAGTAGGCAGGCAGGCAGGCATGGCAGTGTGGCAATAGCTAAGAGCTCACATCTGTCTGACCCACAGGCAGGAAGCAGAAAGAGAAAGAGCAAGACTCAAAGCCCACCCTTCAGTAACACACTCCTACCAAGGCCACACCTCCTAATTTTTTCTAAACAGATCCTCTGAGCATCAAATATGCAAGCATATGAGCTGATGAAGAACATCTCATGCAAACCATCTCAGAAAGGCAATGCAGTTCACTTCTGACACTTGCTCTTCTGTGGATTTTCTCTGGGGGATAGAGTGTTGGTGGTGTACCTGGAGTTGATATGGCTTTTAATTGGTTGGAATGTGTTGACAGTCGCATGGTTGTACTCCCCGGTACGGTGTCTAGGTACAAGGGTGTGTTGTTTTCTGAGTTGTAATCTAAAATTTTCAGAAACAATGTAAAGCTAGAATTTATTAAGTAACATTAATAAACTAGAAGATGTTTTAGCATACCAATTTTAGTATGACAAGAGATCTTTTAAAAATAATTATGATCATGGTAGATATAAAGGAAACCATATTAGATAGATATGCTTGGTTACCAGCCTTTGTGCATATTACATAGTTTGGACAAAGAAGTGAACATTGATTCATGTGGAATATAGATGTTTTATTATTTATAAGACAGTTTTCAAATTATTTATGGGTCTACTATGCTTATCCATCCTTTAGTAAGGCATTATACATTTTCTTTAGAAAATGATTGTTTTTATTTTGGAATATTTTAATATGTGTATATTGTGTATATGTATGTGTATATTTCTTCAGTATGCACACATGAGTGCAGGTGCCCATAGAGGCCACTAGAGAATACACAATCCCCTGAAGCTTGAGTTACAAGTGAGTCTGAGCTCCTGTAGGTGCTGGGAACCAAATTCAGATCCTTCACAAGGACGCTTACCTGCTGAGCCATCTCACCACTGTGTTTTCTGCTCTATAATTTTGATTTTCAGAATCTTTTTTCACAAAATATGAATATACCTTTTATTTCAGACATGAGATGATAAAAGAGTAAGCACTTAAGGCTACACTTTCAAAATGCTCACAGGGAAGTGACACATTAACATTGTAAATAAGCATGTGGTTGGTTCTCTTCTGTAGAAAAGTTTGTTCTATTATTTTTGAGGAAGGCAGTCATCCTCAGGGCAGTTTGCAATAGAAATTTAAAAAAGTGTTCATTGAAATCTGAAGCTAAAGAACAAAATATTAAAGTCATGATGTTTAATAGTAAAACATGATGAGAAATTCAAACATGTCACAGTTTCCCAAATGTAATATTTGTCATGATAAAAAACAATTCAGTGCTTTATTTTTAAAAGAAGTTTAAAGTTGGCAGCTAAAGTAGAGTTCAGTATCATGCATGACAAGGTCACATCTACTGAAGGTACCTGACAAGAAGGTACAGGGTTCCTCCTTCCTCACACAAGATCTGCCACCATCACTGTGTGTCCCAGTGGGATCCTGTTGGTATGATAAATAACATGACAAAGACAACTTAGGGAAGGAACGTGAATATTTAGCTTATACTTCCAGATAACCGTTCATTAATGGGGAAAGTTGAGGCAGGAACTGAAGGCAGGAACTCAATCAGAGGCTGTGGAGGAACACTGATTCATAACTTTCTTCCCATGGCTTGCTACCTGCTTTCTCATCTAGCCCAGGCCCACCTGCCTAGGAACAGTACCACCCACAGTGGGTTGGACCTAGGAACAGCACCACCCACAGTGGGTTGGGCCTGGGAACAGTACCACCCACAGTGGGTTGGACCTAGGAACAGCACCTCCCATAGTGGGTTGGACCTAGGAACAGTACCTCCCACAGTGGGTTGGACCTAGGCACAGCACCTCCCATAGTGGGTTGGGCCTAGGAACAGTACCTCCCACAGTGGGTTGGGCCCTACTACCTCAATCTTCAATCAACCTTCAGGTCAACCTGATTGAGGCAAGTCTTTGGATGAGATCCCCTCTTACCAGGTGACTCTAGGTTTGTGTCACGTTAATGACTAATACTAACCATGACACTATGTCATCCTGAAGTGGCATACTGGGCAGAGCAATGGACTGAAACCTTATGATTACTGACTCATCCTATAGTGCCTATGGATGGGCATTCTATGGGCTTATGTGGACTGACATTTGTTTGCAATTTGTCACATGACACAGAATTATTTCATTGTCCCAGAAGTCCCTGCTTTCCCAAACCCTTGATGAGCATTAATGGTTTTACTTCCCTGGTTCTATCTTGACTCAAACGTCACAAAATTGGAGTCATACAGCAGTGGTCTTTCCAGGGTGGCTTCTTTCATTTACACAACAACACACACAGATCTCTACCTGTCTGTTCAGCTTAGCTGCACATCTCTTTTCAGAGTCAGCTGATATCTCATTGTTTGCCTACAGTTCTGTAGTTTATATTCTACTAAGGGGCGGCTTGGTTGCATTCCCATTTTTTAATAATCCTGAGCAAAAGTGTTATAAATGGACGTATGTTTTTGTGAGGATGCTACTTTTCAATTTGTCTGGGAGAATCAATGAATGTCACTCCTGGGTTGGGGATAACCTCAAGCATATGATCCTCCTGCCTTAGCCTACCAAGTGCTGGAGTTACAGGCATTCAGTATCACAGGCCACACAAAATCCTTGTCCCCACAGGGGAGGTCACAGGGCGGGGATTTCTGGGCATGAGAAGAAACACTGGTGCTGAATTATATGTATTCAAAACTGAGATGTTGAGGGAGTAGCCTCCTCATCATCTAAGTTTCATGATGAAGCCCCTATAAAACAAAAGAATTAAGGACAGCACTTCCCTTCATCTCCTGTTTTCCTCATCTGTGGGTGTCGACGCCCTATATATCCAGCTTAGCTGAAACATGTGCACATAAAATATCTTAGCATAAAAATTTTCCTAATTAGAATATGCAAATGTGCTATCATGTATTATTATTATTATTGTTGTTGTTGTTATTGTTCCTGGAAGTTTAGAGTTGTTGAAAACCTCACTTTTAACATTTTCAGATTTCCGCTAAAGAACTTCTCTTTGGTCATTCTGCTTCGGTGACATGTTTGGCAAGAGCAAGAGACTTCTCCAAACAACCCTATGTCGTGAGTGCTGCTGAGAATGGGTGAGTGAGAGGTGCCCGCCTTTACCTTTGTCTCCATTCCCTTCCTTTGTAAAGCTAAAAAGGAACAGAGGGAAGATGCACCTGTGGGCAAAGTGCTTGTCCCCAAATGTGAATTCCCGTGTTAGAATCCCAGCAACCACGATAAAAGCTATAACCCCACAGCTGAGGAGTGCGTATTGCGTCAGGAGATCTGGAGGCTGCTCTCTGGCCAGTCTAGCCAAATTGATGAGCCCCAGATGTCATGGGAGACCAGGAGAGAGCAATCTAGACAAACACCCAATGCTGACCTCTGACCCCCAAGCACTTCATGCCTGGTGTGGTATTGAACACCTGTAACTCTAGCACTCCAGACGCTAAAGCAGGAGGATCGCATGTTGAAGGTCATCCTGAACCCAGGAAATGATATTCATTGCTGTTCTCCCACAGGAATCGAAAAGTATCACCCACACAAAACCTACACACAGTTGGTCATCCACTCTCCATGTTCAACCCCATATGTGTGTGCACACACAAACACAGAGATATTCACGATAAAGTGGAGTGTGTCTGAGGAATACAGAGAGTGTGGACCTCTGTCCTCCACACATGCGAAAAGAAAGCAGACAATAAGATAGTCGGACTGACTTTTGGCAAACTAGTAATCTCGATTATATGATAGGACCAAGCTTTATATAGTTACATTGCAATGATTATCAGACAATCAGAAAAAAAAAGACCAAAGGAAACATAGAAGAAAACGAGATTGGGAAAGATGGTTGTAAAAAAAGATAATAGATTAGGTAAATATTTTAAAAGAAAATGGGTGGGAAATATTTGTCAGGTGTGTACTAACCAAATGAGGTTGTTATGGATATTAAAATGTATATTAATAAATGTACAGAGTTAATGCAACATGGTTAATTAAAATTGTAAAGCCCAAAGCCTTGGTATAGGTAGAGAGGATTTCCATATGTTATGAGAAGTTCTGGTCACCAGTGGCTGAGCTGTAGGCAAGTGTCTGAAGTCAGAATGGAGACAGCTGGGGATGTATGAGACAGAGAATAAGTTGGGAATCTTACATGTGAATAGACCATTCATTGACAGAGAACCAACAAGGGAAGAAGCTGTTTCCCAAGGCTTGTGAACTTGACGTTCCCAGACGTCACACAGACGAGAACATCTTCAGGCAGGTGGGTATCTTGAGCTCCAATGAGAAATCTTAGCTCACCAAGCACAGAGACAGTAATAAAGAATTAGGAGTAGATAACTTTCAGAGGAAATAGGAAACAAGAAAAGAGAGTCCAGATGTGGGGCTGGAGAGATGGCTCAGCAGTGCAGGATGCTTCCTGCTCTTCCGGAGGACTCAACCTCAGATCCCAGCCCCCACATGAAGGCTCATGACTGCCTGTCACTCTGACCCCAGAGGACCTGGTACCCTCCGCGGGGCTCTCTGAGTGTTATACTCACATGTGCATATACATCACACGCCCCCCACATACACATAAATAAAAACAAGATAAATCTTTTAAAACTGATTTTTAGAGATACCAGCTTAAAAATAAACTTACCTCAAAATGTATCAGATTACCAAGAGCTTTTAAAAAACACACGTGTAGTATCTGATAACAGCCATGGAGTGAGAACTGCTAGGATCACTTTTTAAATATGTTGATATGAGGAAGGACAGCGCTAAACTACATTACTGTGTTATTTTATGTCATTGACTACTTAGAATTCAATTTCTTTACCTTTGATTTCTATATCCTTCATTTCCCATTTAGATATAAGTGGTTTTATTCCTGGGATATATATTTTTAATTTCTATTTTTCTCTTATTTTTTTCTGCATACACACAAATGCAGGTATGTGTTTGTGGACATGCAAATTTTTCCTCCTGGTTTGTAAAGAGCTCTTTGGGACGCAGTTAGCTAAACAAAGGGAAGGTCTAGAATATTTTCTTCTGATTCTAGGGCGCACCTGTGTACCTTGCGTTTATGGTATTTTGGAATGAGCATCCTTTGTTGGGGAGACTTGTGCACTGCCAGGGGGTTGTGGCACTTCTGTTCTCTGTCCACTAGATGTCAGGAGCGTGTTCTTGGTGGCAAGGATGTTGTTCCTGGAAAGTGGTTGATAGTGGGGAACCAAAACCACTCGTGTTTCAGAATGACTGGTTTAGAATATTGACTACTCATGCTCTCTTTGCAAAACAAACCCCTGAAAATCTTCAAATGTATGCGATACTTGATAGCATTAATCTGCACTGATCTGTATTTTTTTAAAAATTTTTACCTCAAATATCACCAGAAATCATCGTTACCATGGCCTCCCTCTCAGTCTAAAGATATTGTTCAACAACATTAGTTCCTGATGATTTCATTTCTGTATCTTAGCTTTAAAAATGATTTTTATATTGTTTCACATTTCCTAAGTGACACGAAACATCCACAAGTACATGGGAAGATTTGGCTTTAATGATGTGCTGTTTATAAAATATGAAACTTTTTCTGTGTCTGGAGAGATGGCTCTGCAGCATTTCCCATAACACTCACAAAGCTTGTTTTTCTTCTCGTGTGTGTGTGTGTGTTCCAGAAAGGAAATTGTTAAGAAATGGGGTTTATGTTTGTTGAATAATGAATACATTGAACATGTACTGAAGTTTCTAAACCCAAAGACCATTATGCTGTGTTGCAACACTGATTCTGCTGCTTTGGTTACTGAACAGAGATCTCTAGGTTTAAATTACCTGGCGCTTCTCACAGCTTCGTTGTACAGACTGTGTCTATGTCTTCACAATGTGAATTAAAACAAGAAATCCTAAAAAAATAATGAGGGCTTTTTTTTCAAATATCAAGTGTTAAGACTTGTTTATTTCAGAATATCAAATCATGAGAAAAAAAATCAAAGAAACTGGATCAGTGGTGACCAAAAGTGGCCTCTTGGTGGTGCTGTTTGTTTCCATGAGAGATGTGTGTGTTGAGAGAGAGAGAGAGAGAGAGAGAGAGAGAGAGAGAGAGAGAGAGAGAGAGAGAGAGACAGAGACAGACAGAGAAACAGAGAGATACTGGCAGGGAGACAGAGACAGGGAGACACAGAGAGAGGAGAAATCTTGCAAACAGATATGATATGTATCTTCCTCAGAATATGTAGTTTGAGCTCAGTGAAAGAAACTGTTTTGAATGATGCTATTTCCATGAAAAGACCAGGAGAGACCATGGTCCTGTCCCTCTGGAAGGCCACGATGGCTGAATTCCCACAATTCAGTGTTAGCCAGGATAGCCCTAAAGCAAAGCCTGCAGGCTGTAGGCAGGGAATCATTGCCCAAACAAAATGATAATCCTGCTAATGACCCCGCATTTTCCTGCCCAGTAATCTGTAACAAAAGCTACATGAACGATCAGGTGGAGCCTAAGTGCCTCGCTAAAGAAAAACTTGGAGGCACAAAACTTATTCCAGCCAATTGTGTGGAAACGGGAGAGAATAACATGGGGTTTCTGTTCCAGGGAGATGTGTCTGTGGGATGTGAGCAGTGGCCAGTGTGTGGAGAAGACCACCCTTCCTTACAGGCATACTGCCATCTGCGTAAGTGCATGCCCTCCAGGACCCTGGAGATGCTAAAACGTAACTTATGTAGTGTTTTCTAGCTATCTGAGCACTTAATATCTTTGGAGAATATCCTTTTCTTGCATTTTCTATTTTTTTTTCTCCATGGTGGAAAAGTATCACCAGTGGTTATCTGTTTTCTTGGCCTTCCTCTCAGTCTAAAGATACTGTTCAACAGCATTTGTCCCTGGCTACTTCATCCTGATTCTTATCTTTAAAAAAGATTTTTATATTGTTTCACGTTTCCTAAGTGACACAAAACATCCACAAGTACATGGGAAGATTTGGCTTTAATGATGTGCTTTTTATAAAACGTGAAACCTGTTCTGGGTCTGAAGAGATAGCTCTGGGGTTAAGCCCTTTCACTACTCTTCCAGAGGACCCGAATTTGGTTCACCACATAGAAATCCTGCCTCTGACAGCAGCTCCAGGGGATGCCCTGCCCTCTACCGCCCTCTACAGGCGGTGCACTCACGGACACATGCCTGACCCCTCATTGATGCACACATGCTCATAATTAAAATCGTAAAAATCTTAAGAAAGTCGTACAGCTCATGCTGCATTTAAAAATTTAACTAGTTCTTCTGGTGGATTTATTTGTTTGTTTCTTTCTTTTTTTAAATTTGTAAACAACAAAGAAACCTAGTTATACTTTCTATAATTTTCAATTCAGAGTCTTTCTGTTTCCCCCAACATTGGAGGTAGAATCCAGAACTTCGCCTGATCTCTACCTTAGCCACACTTTCTGATTTTTAAAGTAGGTTCTGGGTATTGAAGGACAGCTTACAAATGAAGGGGTAATTTTACCACCCCTACGACTTTATATTTTTTTGTATTGTTCGTGCTGCTGGTTCCTCATACAGCAATACTCATCTACTCTCTCCTCTTCTCCTGGGACCAGAGCCCAGCTGCAGAGCTCAGGGGTGAGGTAGAATGTATAACCTGGTCTTAAGTAAAACATACTTCCAAAATGTATTTGGTATAAGAATACTTGCCCAGTATTTTTTTTAATGCTTTCATTTTTTGCCAGTTTTTAGCAGCTCTACTGGGGTAGAGAGCTGAGTTCATTATTGTTCAGCTCTGAATAACATTGTAGAAATAATATACCTATCACTGTCCAATGATTTATAGTGTTTCTTTTTAAAAGAACTCTCCTTTTACCTGGGGCATGGGAAGGGGTTGAAGCTAAGCTGAAAAGTCAACATGACAGAAATCTGGGGTTAATGAAAGGGAATTGGAGGTGTTACCTAGATCAGTGGGTTCATCAAGGAGAGGCTGACTGGAATTCAATTGAGAGGTCTTTCCACAGCTAGCATGGTGTGAATGCTATCCATCTCTGAGGTGCCGTTCTTGGAATTCCATCCCATAGTACTACCACTGCTCCTTCCGGATGACTGGCGAGGGCTGGCTGCTGTGCTGTGGGGAGTATCAAGACGTTCTCGTCCTCGATGCTGGGACTCTGGCCGTCCTGCACACCTTTTCCTCTTCACAGTCTCCCGATTGGATGAAATGCATGTGCATTGTTCACTCTGTGAGGATTCAAGGTAAAGGTGGGCGTCCGTCTCAGTGTCTAAGAAGGTGCAGCGGCTGGTGAGATGCTACTGAAACTGTCAAGTTAGAGCTGAGGTCACTGCTGGTGTTTACCTTGTCCTGGGGGAAGCTCTTAGAGCCATGGCAGGGGAAAGCCAGATCTCCTCCACTAGTGGGTCAAGTTATTAGGAAGCCAGCAGGAGCTGAAGACACACAAAAGAGAATCTGTTTCTATGACCCAGTTCTTAGTTCTGCTTACTGAGAAGGACAGGCAGTTGGGCTGTTTGTGTGTTGTCTCTGACTTCCCTTCTTCCTTCCCTGCTCCTTGTTCCCTTCCCATCCCCTTCTCTTCTCCTCTCCCTCTCTTCCCTCCCTCCATCCCTCCCCGCCTCTGTGTGTGTGGGGGGGTAGCAGTGGGACACCTTTTCTTTTTCTGGAAATACCACTGAAACTCAGTTTCTGTAGATAGTAATGCCCGAGTGAAATGGGAATTGGTTTTACATTCCCATCTGTAACAGGTTCAACACAACCATTGCCTGACAAGTTCCATGACTCTTTTTAGCTGAATTCTGCATACACACAGGGCATTAGAACCTGGATTGAAATCATCCCCTTAACAAAAATCAAGCTAAGTATATTTTGCCAACCCAGTCCTGTGCAATCTTTGAGTGACTATGAGGTAATACTGACAACATCCTGGTCCACTGGCTGGCAGCTCCTATGTGACCTTCCTTCTCTTCACAGAAGATTCTCTCTTGGTTGTATCGGTAACCGGTGAGCTCAAAGTGTGGGACCTCTCTTCGTCCATCAACAGCATTCAGGTTGGCTTGGAAACCACTCGTTTTTGTTGTTGTTGTTGTTTGTTTGTTTGTTTTGTTTTTTAAATTATTTCAATCACTATTCATTGAAAATTTCAAACCATAAGAGTGATGCCTATTCACAGCTGAAGGTTTAAATGGTATCTTTCTAGGGGTAGGCACCAAGGCATTTGAATTGTGTCCTTCCAGCCAGGACTCCATACATAATATAAATAGATTTATTTACACACACACACACACACACACACACACACACTCACACACAGGGGAGGGGTAGGGAAAGAAAAAGATTATATTTTTAATTTAAAATATGAGAGTAGACATTGCTTTATCTCCTCCCACTAGGACTCTTCTAGGGTATAGGAGGGTGACTTTCCTGAGGCATAGCCACCTGGCCCCTAACATCAGACCAGAGACAAAGTAAGGCACAAAGGGGGAAGGAAACACAGGATATGTTAGGCTTCCCAGCACAGTCTGTGGCAGTTTCTTCATTGAGGATCTGAGATATTGTGTTGCTTGGCACTCGTTAGACACCCCCACACCACCCAGCACTATCAGAAGTTTACAGAAGAGTTTGCTGCCCATTGTTGTCTATGCCTGCCTTTTTTCATAGCCCATCTCGTATTGTTTCCTTGTGGTTTCAGTCATTAAGACACTACCAGTTTGGGTTGTTATTGTTTGTGAATTTTTATGCCCTTCCCTTTCTGCTCTGGCTGAAAGAAAGTAACTTTATGTACTCAACACTCACTGTGGTTCCTTGTAGAATGGTGTTTGGTTGATTATCAATAATAAGTCCTTGAATCTTAAGGGTATTTGTGCACATAGCTTCTTTATATAGTAGTGTTTAGGTCAAAACATGGGAAAGGAAGCTTGGATGCTTTCCCCTGACTAATGATAGGAAGGAGCTCTGTCACATATGAGGGCTGTGCCTTTTGTTTATGCAGATATCTCCTGGGTTTTGTATTAAGATCTTTTTTGCTCTTAAAGGAGAAGCAAGATGTCTATGAAAAAGAATCCAAGTTTCTTGACTCCTTCAACTGTCAGACAATACGCTTTTGCACGTACACAGAGAGACTCCTGTTGGTGGTGTTTTCTAAGTGTTGGAAGGTAAAGTACCAGTGATAATACAATTGCAATGTTTTTCTTCTAACCGTGAAAATATGATTTAAATATTGGGGGAAAACCCTTAATGTAATGACGTTAAGACATGGAACGGTCTTTTATTCCTGTCTTACTGCTGTGCGTTCCATTTCTTTGCTCCCTAAGATAGTAAATGTGAACCAATCCATTCTAGTTTATCAATCACAAACAAATAATGATGAAGATCATTCCCCTGGACTGGAGAAATGTCTTGGTGCTTAAGAGCACCAGTTCCTCTTGCAGAAGACCGGGTTCTGTTCCTGGCACCCACATAGCAGCTTACAAATGTCTGTGACTTCCCAGGGATCTTATGTTCTCTTCTGGCCTCTTCAGGAATTCGTGCGTGTGATACATACATGCAAACAAACACTCATACACATAAAATAAAAAAAATCATTAAAAAGAGAAAAGAATCTTCAAATCATTTTTCAAAACAATGTCTGCCTTTACTATTTAGAAGGCCAGTATTTGCTACAAATAAAGATGAACCATAATTCTGGATTGCTTTTCTGTTGAGTCACTACCATGTTTTTAGGGAACATTTATTCTTTTCTCATGACTCTATTCTGTCATTTCTCTGAGAGTAAAACAAAGATCATCCAATGGCAGCTTGATTTTCTTTAATGTTTCACATAACTGCTATTGGAAGTCTATCTGACTTGGGCTATGATAATACATTGTTGCCAAATATTTAAAATCCTCAAGCTAGCTAAGGCTTCCTACTACACAGACATCTCACACATAAGGAATTTTTAAGTGCTATTCTGAGACTATTCATGTGGGAAGAATAAAGCTATTTTAAAATGTACAATTTGGCTTCCCATGCTTAACAGACACACGGCGAAATAAGCCAGCCAGATACCTTTATCCACTGCAACCTCCCTTAGGTTAAACATGGAAGGATACGTCCTGTGAAATATAAGAAAATTACATTTTATCTTCATCCACGAGTACAGTATGTATGTGCTTAACATGTAATAGGCTGTAGCATTAATTCCATCATCTCCATAGTCTTTGTGATCATAACTCACAGCTAATCTTACAGACGCACTCTATTTCCGGTCTTTATTAATTTACGGTTGCACT